>NW_006921901.1:2687423-2694332 GCF_000298275.1 Orycteropus afer afer | reverse complement strand
GTTCAAACCCACCAGCCACTCCTTGGAAGGAAGGTTGGGTAATCTACTTCCATAGTGATAATGCCTCAGAAACCCAAGGAGGGGTCGGTCGCTATGAGTTGGGTCCGACTAGTCAGCATATAACAACAACAACAACAACAAAATATATATTCTTTGGTCTAAATGCAATTGGCTTCTAGATACTCACTGACTTGGCACTTAAAAGACATAGAATTCTTTACAAACTAAGATGTGATCATTTTCTACAGACCTCAAAATGCAATCAAGGAAAAAGTTATCAAACTTTAACAAATATACATAAGCACACATACATCAATCTCACTTAAAAGTAAAGCATTCCTACCAAAAATCCCTTAAGATTGATGACATTAAATAGCTTAGAAATCCCAAGCCAAAAGGTGGCCCTACTCTGTTCTAAATCAGTCAAAGGAGAATCTGGTAAACTGGCAAAACTATGAGACCAAAACAGTGAAAAATACTTTCCTGTATATATTCAATTTGGGAATAAAATGAGGTCAAAGAGTAAAAGCCTAGAGTTTGGATAGGAATGCCATCTGTGCAACAGGTGTACCCTGGGTCAAGCCAAGAGAGGTATTACCTGAGTTCACAGACTTACAAGGGGTTATGTGGCATGCCCCAAACCACAGCACTAGTAGTGACAGAACCAGAATTCAAATTCAGATCCTTTTCACCACTAAATCTATGCTCTTTCCAGCATGACAAACTACAGAAATCTAAAGGGTTGGACAGAAACATGAAAGTAGTAAAGTCAGGGGCCAGGAGACTCAGAAGAGGTGAGCCCAGGTACCAAGTAGATCAGGTCTGCATGTTCTGGACTTCTATTAACAGAGGATGTCTCTTGATGTGTCCCTGTCCTATGATATCTGGAGCACACTGCCATGTGGGTACAGCTTCTTCACAGAGTCATGGGATGAGTGAATTAAAATTAACATGACAGTCTTCCAAAGGCAGTCATGTCAGCTCTGACAGGCGTCAGATTCAATGTAAGTAGTAGAGAGAACTGGGAGAAAGAGAATGAGGGTCAACTATGGAATCATCAAGCCTTAGCACCAGGCTCTGCCTGGAAGCTCCTGAAGGTCCTTTTCTTAAGAGAGGATCATTCAGAAAGGCATTATGAGAGCTGGTGGAATCTGACCATGTAGGAAAACCAAGAAAGAAATGTGGTCAGCAGGGTAAAATGCAAAAGAAAGGATAAGCTAGAGGAGGACTGAGATAAGGCCTGGATTTGGCCGTGAGGAGGACACAGATGGTTTTTGAGAGGGCAGTCTAGGAGACACTGGGGATACAAATCAAATTACATAGACCTTAAGATTGGGCGATCTACTTCCATAGTGATGCCAAAGGAAAAAAAAAAACCAAACTCACTGCCGTCACATCAGATCCAACTCATAGAGACCCCTCCTTGTGTTTCTGGGGCAGTATCACTTAGGAAGTAGATTGCCCAATATTCCTTCCAAGGAGTGGCTGGTGTGTTTGAATCGCCAGGCTTCTGGTTAGCAGTCAAATGCCTTAGGCACTATGCCACCAGAGCTCCCTCAGAAACCCAAGGAGAGGTCACTATGAGTTGGATCTGACGTGACGGCAGTGAGTTTGGTTTTTGGTTTAAGGCAGGAGTTATGCCACAGCCTTAAAACGAGAGGAAGGGGAAAAGAAAGCTGATGATAAAGCAGAATTTTGAAGGACATTTTCAACTTCTCTCACTGGTGGCTAATGGAATCAGTTTTCTACTATTCCACATAGCATGCGTGATAGACTTATTTCTGCAAGAAAAAGCATACAATAGCAGACATGAGTTCAAGTTCCTACTTTTGTCTCCAACTGATTACAACCTTGGACAAAATTTCTGAGCATCACTTTGCTTATCTTCAATTGGCACAATTATACATACAAGCCTTGCGACGAATCATGCCCTGGAGCTTGCTCTCACCACCCCTCCTCAGCCAATTATTGAATATTGAGAAATTCAGAGTTGTTAAATTATCCGCAGCTTGGAACCAGCCATGGTGGGAATATTTAAATCAGGAAATGTTACAAATCAGGCTGTTTGCCCCATCCCGTCTTACTTTACTAGTACTGCTAGAACACACGTACCATAAGTGGGTGGCTTTAAAAGTCAGATATTTATTTTCCCACAGTTCAGGAGGCTAGAAGTTCCAGTTCCAAGTATCAGCCTAGGGCAAGGCTCTCCCACTGTCAGCTCTGGAGGAAACGCCTTGTCTTAGCTTCTGCAGTCCCAGCCTTCCTCAGATCTGGTGTCTTCATGTGGTATCTATCTTCCCTCTTCCCCCATTTGTGCTTGTTCTGTGTCTAATCGGCTCTTTTTATTTCTCAGAAGTGATTAAGTTTAGAACACGCCCTACACTGATATGGCCTCATTAAGATAACAAAGAAAACTATTTCCAACTGGGATTATATCCACAGGTATAGGGGTTAGGATCCTAACACATATTTTAGGACATGGTGGGGTGGTGCACAATTCAATCCATAACACTCTCCCCACGCCATCCCCAGAGCCTACTAGGAGCACACCCACCTCAGTCACTGTCTGCTGCCCTTACAAGCACTGTCAGGCTGAAATGAGGAACCGTCATGAAAACTATGTACAAACAGACAAGACCTATATAAATGTAAGGGATTCTTATTATTAATACTAAGTGTGGCAGGACGATTTTTCATATATTAATTAGAGTTTTATTTTCTGCTTCTTATTCTCCATAATTTCTAGCATGTCTCCTTTAGTATTTCCTTCTGTTGCTAATTTTTGCAGGGCAGAAGGCAAAAGTGCTTAAAGTCAATTGTTCCTCTAGTCTCACTAAAGGACTATACTCTTCAAAGAGATCATGTTAAGAGCAGGCAGGAAATTGGGAATAACAACAAAGCCTTCAAGAGATTATAAGAAGAAATTCCTTTTAGACAAGCAAGGCCAGAGAGGTCTGTGGATCCTACAAGCAGCAGAAGTGGTCCTGGCCTGGCTCTCTAACAACCGTTTGGGAGACACAAGACCTCAGAGGGAAATGGATACAGAGTGGATCTGCAGCACCCACCTAGGGTCTTTGTAGACTCAACTAAATATTCAGATTCACAAAACTACCATCAGTCACACTTGGTGTCCAGATGTAAGAAAGGAAACCCTGCTTGCCAGCAGGGCAGCATCAGAAATTCCTTTTCCATGGAAGTAGTCCGTGCAGCAATCCAAATCCACACGGCCATCCACAAGCTCTTCTTTTTTATTCCCCAGGATTCAAGTGCAAGAAAGTGAGAGCATATCAGGTATATGTGGGATCCCCCTGATTTGGGAGCCTCCTGTTTCACAGGAGCTAATATCTCTTGTAACAATAACTCCATAGGTATAGTTGTCAGGGTCCCCACAAGAACAAGTACATTTTCAAGAGTCACTGCTCTTAAATAAGTCCAAAGCTATGGCTTCCTCTTAGAAATTTAGTTCTCCCAAATCTGCTGCAAAAGACCACTTCCCAAGCCATGGTATTTTCAATCACTTCATATGCATGTGAAAGCTGGACAATGAATAAGGAGGACTGAAGAAGAGTTGATACTTTTGAGTTGTGGTGTTGGTGAAGATTATTGAAAGTACCATGGATGGCTAAACAAACTAACACATCTATCCTGGAAGAAGTGCAGCTGGAATGCTCCTTGGAAGTGAGAATGGCTAGACTCTGTCTCACCTGCTTTGGTCATGTTGTCAGAAGGACCCATTCCCTAGAAAACGATATTCTTGGTAAAGTGGAAGGTCTGTGAAAAAAGGGGAGACCTTGAGTGAGATGGCTTGACACAGTGGCTGCAACAATGGGTTCAAGCTTAGCAAGGACTGTGAGGTTGGTGCAGGACCAGGCAGTGTTTCATTCTGTTGTACATAGGGTCACTATGAATCGGAGCCGACTGGACAGCACCTAACAACATAACAACAATAACAGTTCAGATGTAATGTACCAATATGGAATCATATTTGCCATAAGTTATGATACCTAGTAACTCAGTTGACATACTACCTATATCAGGTTTCTAGAGGAAATAGACAGGAGCTCTGGTGGTGTAGTGCCTAAGGCATTTGATCACTAATCAGAAGGCTGGTGGTTCAAACCCACTAGCCACTCCTTGGAAGGAAGACTGGGCAATCTACTTCCACAGAGATATCGTCTCAGAAACCCAAAGAGGGGTCGCTATGGGTTGGAATTGACTTGACAGCAGTGAGTTTGTTTGGTTAGAGAAAAGAGAGAAAGTTAACTGGAAATAAAGTTTTCAAGTAGCAGGGGAAACCATTTTCTAAATCCTGTGCTGACAGTGAGGCTATGAAGACAGGACCCCAGACAAAGGGATTCCTAGCTTCACAAAAATGCCTATGCCCCAAGTTTGGCCCAGAAGTATAGATTCTGGACATGAAGTACAAAAGGCATCAATCTATAATGAAACAGAATTCTTGTTTCTCAGTCCCTGACTATTCCATTGACTGCTAAATCAACCCTCCAACACAAATCATAGTGAAAAAATTCCCTAACCTCTAGATATAACTCAGGTTCCAGATGCAGCAAGAAATTATTCATATCATTCTTGAAACTCCTCCAGTTACTATTTGCAGAGCAGGTTAAAGATGAAAGATATATTAATAATAGTACTAGGCTGTTTATCCTCTGGGTACTTAGCAATCACAAACTATTCAACTGCTGTTTACAAAGTATTATCTGTCCATCCCCAGTGCAAACAACCCAAACATTGTAAGGGAAGTCTAATCCCAAATTAGCTCATCATTCAAGACATAACTCTTCAGGAAATGGTATTATGCTGAGTTGTTCTATTAAAGGATTAATGAGGATTCCACAGTTTGAAATAACTGCATTCAAAAGTCACTTTTTTTGGGGGTGGGGGTAAACATATATGTAACAAAACATTTGCCATTTCAACATTTTTCACATGTATAATTCAATGACATTAATCAGGTTCATCTTGTTGTTCAGCCACCACCACTATGCTTTTCTAAACTTTTTCCATCATCTTTAACACAAGCTCAGTGTCCCCTAAGAATGAGTCATGTTTTCCCTCTCCCTCCTGCTTATTCCTGGTAACCATCAATAAACTTAGGTCTCAGAATATGTGAGTACATGTACATGCATACAGAGGTATACTGCTTGGCATAAGTATATAAATGCTTTAGTGTGATATATATATATATATATATATATATATATAAACTCACTTGCCATCAAGTCAATTTCAACTCATAGTGATCCCCATTGGGTTGCCAAGGCTGCATATCTTTACAGAAGTAGATCACTCCATCTTTCTTCCACGTAGCAGCTGGTGGGTTTGAACAATTGACCTTCTGGTTAGCAGCCAAATGCCTTATCTACTACGCCACCAGAGCTCCTGTGCTACATATATATTCATATATATAATAAAGCACATATGGGGCATAGTTACAGAGATCTCTTAGACATATCCAAACACTTCATGGGATTGATTGATTAAAGGGCTTGGGACCATAGTCTTATGGGACAATTCAGTCAATTGGCATAACATAGTTCATATAAATGATGTTCCACAACCTAGTTTGGTGAGTAGCATTTGGGGTCTTTAAAGCTTGTAAGTGGACATATAAGATGTAACTATTGGTCTCTTCCCATCTGGGGCAAAAGAGAATAAAGGAAGCCAAAGACTCAAAAAAGAAACTAGTCCACAGGACTCATAGCCCACAAGAACCACAGCCTCTCAAGCCTGAGACCAGAAGAGCTAGATGGTGCCCAGCTACCATTACCAACTGTTCTGACCAGGGACATAACAGAAGATCCTGGATAGAATGGAAGAAAAATGTAGAACGAAACTCAAATTCCTAAAAAAGACCATACTTACTAGACTGATAAATACTAGAGGAATGCTTGAGACTATCACTCCAAGATACCTTTGAACTTGGTACTGAAGCCACTCTTCGAAGTCTCCTTTCCTCCAAATAATAGATTGGCTTTAGAATACACAATACCACCTGTTAGGAATGTGCTCCCTTAAACAATCAAACAGTCACCATTGACCCAAAAGCAATGATGAGAAGGCAAAGAGAGGTAGAGAAGCTAGATAAATGGACAAAGAACAGAGTGGAAATAATGAGAATACAGACACATTGCAAAAATTGTAATCAATATCATGGAATGATTTGTACAAAAATTGTTACATGAAAATTTAATTTTCTGTGTAAACTTTCACCTAAAATACAATAAAATATTAAAAGAAAACAGCAACAAAAAAACAACCCTCTGGGGCAGTTTTACTCTGCCACATGGGATCACTATGAGTCAAAATCGACTCAACAGTCCCAAACAAGAAACACAACAAGAATAAATTAAAAAATAAGAATCAGCTTAGGTCTCTATATACTTGCCTATTCTAGATATTCCCTATCAATAGGTTCATACAATATTTGTCCTTTTGTGACTAACTTATTTCACTCAGCATGATATTTTTGACGTTCATCCATGTCACAGCATGTATCAGGACTTCATTTCTCTTATGTCTGAGTGATATTCCATTGTGGGTATATATCACATTTTGATTATCCATGCCTCTGTTGATAGACATTTCAGCTGTTTCCACATTTTGGCTATTGTGAATAGTGCTGCAGTGAACACTGATGAACAAATATCTGTTTGCATTTTTGCTTTTAACTCTTTGTATAAGCCTAGGAGTAGAAATGCTGAGGAACCACCAAACTGTTTTCCACAGTGCCTGTGATGTTATAATCCCACCAGCAATGAATAAGAATCCCAGTATCTCCACATCCTCGCCAACATTTTTTTTTTTTTTTTTTAAATCATAGCCACCTCAGTGGGTGTGAAGTGATATCTTACTGTGGTTTTGATTTACATTTGCCTAATGACTAATGAC
>NW_006921901.1:2685916-2687323 GCF_000298275.1 Orycteropus afer afer | reverse complement strand
TGGAACATGGAATGTATGAAGTATGAATCTAGGAAAATTGGAAGTTGTCAAAAATGAAATGAAATGCATAAAGATTGATATCCTAGGCATTAGTAAGCTGAAATGGACTGGTTTTGGCCATTTTGAATCAGACAACCATATGATCTGCTATGCCGGGAATGACAATTTGAAGAGGAATGGCGTGGCATCATCATCACAAGAGATATTTCCAGATCTGTCCTGAAGTACAATGCTGTCAGTGATAGATAATGTCCATATGCCTACAAGGAAGACCAGTTATACTACAATTATTCAAATTTACACACCAACCACCAAAGCCAAAGATGAAGAAATTAAAGATTTTTATCAACTTCTGCAATCTGAAATTGACTGAATATGCAATCAAGATGTGTTAATTATCACTGGTGACTGGAATGCAACAGTTGGAAACAAAGAAGAATCACTGGTACTTGGAAAATTTGGCCTTGGGGACAGAAATAACACTGGAGACTGCATGATAGAATTTGGCAAGACCAACGACTTATTCATTACAAATACCATTTTTCAACAACACAAACGGCAGCTATACACATGGACATCACCAGATGGAGTACACAGGAAGCAGACTGACTATATCTGTGGCAAGATGGAAAAGCTCAACATCTTTAGCCAAAACAAGGCCAGGAGCGGATTGTGGAACAGACCATCAACTGCTCATATGCAAATTCAACTTGAAGTTGAAGACAATTAAAACAAGTCCATGAGAGCCACAATTTCACCTTGAATAAATCTCTCCTGAATTTAGGGACCATCTGAAAAATAGGTTTGACCCATTGAACACCAATGACAGAAAACCAGAAGAATTATGGGATGACATGAAGAACATCATCCATGAAGAAAGCAAGAGGTCATTGAAAAGACAAGAAAGGAAGAAAAAAACAAAATGGATGTCAGAAGAGATTCTGAAACTTGCCTTTGAGCAGAGTAGCTAAAGCAAATGGAAGAAATGACAAGATAAAAGAGCTGAACAGAAGATCTCAAAGAGCAGCTGGAGAAGACAAAGTCAGTTATTATAATGAAATGTGCAAAGATCTGGAGTTAGAAAACTAAAAGGGAAGAGCACACTCAGCATTTCTCAAGCTGAAAGAACTGAAGAAAAAATTCAAGCCTTGAGTTACAGTATTGAAAGATTCTATGGGCAAAATATGGAATGATGCAGGAAGCATCAAAAGAAGATGGAAAGAACATACAAAGTCATTGTACCAAAAAGACCTGCTCAATCTTCATCCATTTCAGGAGGTAGCATATGATCATATGACCATTGGTATTGAAGGAAGAAGTTGAAGCTGCGCTGAAGGAATTGGTGAAGAACAAGGCACCAGAAATTGACAGAATACCCATTGAGATGTTTCAACAAACAGATGTCCC
>NW_006921901.1:2676923-2685816 GCF_000298275.1 Orycteropus afer afer | reverse complement strand
GGGTGTGAAGTGATATCTTACTGTGGTTTTGATTTACATTTGCCTAATGACTAATGACCTAAGGCACTTGACTGCTAACCAGGAGGCTGGTGGTTCAAACCCACTAGCCACTCCTTGGAAGGAAGGTTGGGCAATCTACTTCCATAGTAATGCCACCTCAGAAACCCAAGGAGGGGTCGCTATGAATCAGGTCAGACTCGACAGCACATAACAACAACAACGACTAATGATGAAATTTAATTTCTTCTTTGGTGAAATGTCTACTAAAGTTTTTGTCCATATTTTGCTTGGGTTTCCTTTTTGTTGTTTAAGTTGCAGAAGTCCTTTATATATTCTGGATATTAAACCCTTTTCAGATAAATATGTCTGTCTTAGTCATCTAGTGCTACTGTAACAGTAATAGCACAACTGGATCGCTTTTACAAACAGAGTGTAGGCAGCTAGAAATCCAAATTCACAGTGCCTGCTCTAGGGGAAGGCTTTCTCTTTCTATTGACTCTGAACTCAAACTCACTCACTGCTGTCGAGTGGGATCCGACATATGGTGGCCCCTCTTTGGGTTTCCGAGGTGGTATCACTACGAAGTAGATTGCCTAGTCTTCCTTCCAAGGATGGCTGGTGGGTCTGAACTGCCAGCCTTCTGGTTAGCAGTCAAATGCCTTAGGTCCTATGCCACCAGAGCTCCTATTGGCTCTGAAGGAAGGTCCTTTTTCCTTCAGTTTCTGCTTCCTGATTCCTTGGAGATCTCCACATGTCTCAGCAGCTATCTTACCCTATCTCTTACTCACTTGGTTGTTTATTCTCTTTTATGTCTCATGAGAGATTGACTCGAAATAACTCTCCACACTAATCTTGCCTCATTAACATGACTAAATAGCCCATTCCCAAATGAGATTATAACCACAAGCATACCAAAAAAAAAAAAAAAAAAATCTGCTATTGAGTCAGATTCGACTCATAATTACCCCTCCTTGGGTTTCTGAGGCAGTATCACTATGGAAGTAGATTGCCCCATCTTCCTTCCGAGGAGTGACTGGTGGGTTTGAACTGCCAGCCTTCTGGTTAGCAGTCAAGTGCTTTAGGCACTATGCTACCAGAGCTCCTAACGACAAGCATAGGGGTTAGCATTTGCAACATGTATTTTTGAGGGATACAACTCAATCCATAAGAAATTCTGATACATGGTTCCCCAAACTTCCCCCCACTCTGTAGGTTGTCTCATTGTTGATAAAATTCTTTTATGAACAAAATAGCCACTTTCAATAAGTATGATGTAAAGGATGTTCTCTTTTTAGAAAAAAAAAAATTTCATTATAGAAATAACATTAATATATACTAATTATAAAGAAAAATTCAAACAATGCATAGAAATTAAAATCCCCTTGGCCCTTCCTCACCTGGCCCTCCTCACAGGTTATCAGGATATCAATTTGTGGTGGATTCCTTGCTCCCCT
The DNA here is from genome assembly GCF_000298275.1 of Orycteropus afer afer. Lineage (NCBI taxonomy): Eukaryota > Metazoa > Chordata > Mammalia > Tubulidentata > Orycteropodidae > Orycteropus > Orycteropus afer. The sequence continues at coordinate 2,684,362 of NW_006921901.1, read as the reverse complement.
TTTCTCCACAATTTGAGGAAATGTTTTGAGGTACTTCTTTTGGCTTCCAATAAAATCATTATAGTGTGGATTCCATATCTCCTTAGAAATTATTAGATACTGAGAGGGTCTTTCAGAAAGCTTACCACCAGGAAACATTAATAGTTCCAAAATCAGCTGCAAGCATGCTAGAGGAACCATGAACTTGTTTCTTTTAAGAAATTTGTCATTTTTCCCTTAAGAAACAGGAGATGTGTACAGTATATGAGAGGAACATGATTCAGTAGCTCTGCTCTACAAACATTCTTAGAATCACTGAGCAGTTCCACCAATCTCAGCACTTCCTGTGACGAAGTCCTGGAGGGAGCTGGCATTTTTTAAAGTGGTGTAGTTCAAGCTCTAGAATATACAAAATAATGCATTCGGCTAAGTAGACACTGCAGGGGCAGCTCCTTGGATAACCCTCTCTCCACCTCTGAAGTTTCCATTACCCCCAGGGCTTTGATCTGGTAAACATATCTGCCTCCAATCCTGTGGCAGAGGTTGCCTTTCTCTTGCTCTACTCTGCACTCTGGAAAACTCAACAACTGACAAATAGAAAGTGTTTTGTGACAGTTTATTATTTTGTACCTGATTTGGGAAGACTGAAAACGGACCTTTCAAGCAGCCTCTTTGGCTAATTTCCTCCCTTCCCTTCCCCCAGAGCCTAAATCTTAGGATTCTCCCTTGGGATTTTATAGCAACCAGCCCATCTGGAATATTCTGCTGCCAGAAAGTTAGTAATTGATGCCAGCCAGAGAAAGCACAACTTCTGCAACTGCTTTAATTCCAGAAAAGTCTTGCCTCCCTTGCTGTGTTCACTACAGCCAGGCCTTGCCTGATTCAGCTGTGTTGTAGCCTCAGTACCCTAACAACACATCCAGAACACAGTGCCCAATAAATGATTGCCAAATTCAATTGTTGTTGTTATGTGCCCTTGAGTCGGACCCGACTCATAGCGACCCCTCCTGGGGTTTCTGAGGCGGTATCACTACGGAAGTAGATCATCCAACCTTCCTTCCGAGGAGTGGCTGGTGGGTTTGAACCACCAGCCTTCTGATTAGCAGTCAAATGCCTTAAGTACTATGCTACCAGAGCTCCCAAAATTCAATTAGTTGCACTGAAATCACTTGATCTCTCTGGATCTTATTTGACAATGGGATTAATCATACTTAGTTCACAGAGTGATTGTAAAGACTGAGTGTTATTTGATCATATACTTTGACTGGCTTCTCAAGATAAGAATCTGTTGGTTTCCTATGCTTAAAGGATAAATGAAGTGCAGTTTCTTGCAGTTAAGTGTCAGAGAGGTCTGGGTTCAAAATCAGCTTTGGAGTTTATTAGATGGGTGCTGTCGAATGAGTCATTTAATCTTTCTGAGTTTCAGTTTCTTCATCTGTAAAACTGGGAAAATAATATCTACTTTACAGGCCTGTTGTAAATACTAAATGAGGATACATGTAAAGTTCATGGCACAATGCATTATACATAGGAGATGTTCCATAAATGCTGTTATTATTATGCACATTGATTGCAGGCACATGACTGAGCTCAATAAAGTTTTGGTAAGTGAATAAATAAATGAGTGAACACAGCTGTATCAGGATTGGCTTTGCATGTAAGAGAAACCTTACTATAGCAACTAACCAAATAGATGGTTATTTTCCTTACATAAAAATAGAGATCTGGAAGAAGGCAACCCAGAATTGGTACAAAAAGTCATTAAGGACCCAAGCTACTTCCTAGAATGTTGACCTTATTCTCAGATTTGCAAGATGCTCTGCACCCAGACATCCTGCCCATGTTCCGTTCAGAAAGAGGCAGAAAGGGCTTCAGTTGCTTCATCTGTAAAATGGGAACTGGCTGACTCCCTTTCCACTGAACCATTCTATGTTTCACCATGATTTAGTGTAAAGTACCTGTTTTGGTTCTCCAATGCTGCTCTAACAAAAAATACACCACAAATGGATGGCTTTAACAAGCAGGGATTTTTTTTTCTCTTACAGTCAGGAGGCTAGAAGTCCAAGTTCAAAGTTCCAGCTCTAGGGGCTGGGTGAAAGCCCCTCGACCTTGGGCTTTGGCTCTGCTTCTTTCTACTGGCCCACTGAAGCTGGAGGTGTCTCTTCACTGGGGCAGCTGCTGGATGCTGAGGCTGACAAACCCAAGGTCGATAAATAAAATGGCACAGGCTCTATATTACCAAACAACATGGCAGGCCACTAGTTCAAGTCCAGAGACAGTCCCAAGATTGGAAGGAAACATGGCAGGTTGCTGAATAAAGACTTGGCTACGTGCAGGGTCCAAGCATGCCAAAAAGTTTCAGAGACCTTTCTCAATGCTTCTTCTTATATACTGGAAGCAGACCACATCCCTAGGGCAGGTAGTCAGCTGCTCTACCAGATTCCACCATGGAGCTGATTACCAGTCTCATCATGGGGAATAACTACGTCCAGTAGGCCAGCCACTCAAAACCAGGCCCAGCCAAAATGACACACGACTTAACTACTACAGCACTCAAACTCACTGCCATTGAGTCAATTCCAACTCATAGTGACCCCCATAGGGTTTCCAAGGCCATAAATCTTTACGGAAGTAGATCGCCTCATCTTCCTCCTGTGGAGTGCCTGGTGAGTTTGAACTGCTGACCGTCTGGTTAGCAGGCAAATCCACACCCCCCCCATACCCGACTGCACCACCAGAGCTCCTTAATATAAAGTAAGCACTGCTTATTTGGGATAATGCCCTTTGTGGATGAATTACTTCATAAATAAGCCATTTAGGTCTCAACCTCACTTCAACTCATTGTTCAGAATGATAATTATGAATATATTTGGCAAAATAAAGAAGCATTTGTAAGTGTTTAAGTTAAGTGACAAAAGGCAGGCTGTAACATTTGGTTTAGGTACTAACATGAAAAGTTATTAGACATATTGTTAAGTAAATAAAAGCTAGTCACAGACAACACTTGTGGATGATCTCATTATTGAAAAAAAAAATAGAAACTGGTTGGGATGAGGCGATGGAAACTTTCCCTTTCAGCTCTGTAGACTTCTATTGCTTTGAATCTTTACAGCATGTACGTATTCATATGTTATTTATCTAACAAAATAAATTTAAATTAATGATTATACCTTAGTATACTAGCACTGCTATAACAGAAATACTACAAGTGGGTGGCTTTAAAGGACAGAAATTTCAGGAGGCTGGAAGTCTGAATTCAGGGCACAGGCTCTAAGGGCAGTCTCTCTCTGTTGGCCCTGGGGAAAGATCCTTGTCTCTTTCACCTTCTGTAGTCCTGGGCAGTTCTTGGCTGCTTGGTGATCTTCACATGCCGTCTATCTTCCCTTATGTGCACTTGCTTCTGTGTGTAATCTGCTTTGTATTTCTTAGAAGTGATTTTGTTTAGGACACATGGTACACTGATGAGGCATCATTAACATAACAAAGACAACCCTATTCCCAAACAGGATTACATCCACAGTATAGGAGTTAGGATTTCAAATACATATGTTTTGAAGACACAATTCAATCCACAACAATACCCATGCAATAATAATATAATATCATGCAACCATAAGGTAAAACTTAGAGAAGATTCTAGAAAAATGAAAACAATGGATGTTTCAGGCTGGTGAAAATATGGGAGAATCCTTATTTGGGTTATTGTTGTTTTGTTATATGTGTGAAAAAAAACAAACAAAAACCAAACTCACTGCCATTGAGTCAATTCTGACTCATAGCAACCCACACTGGGTTTCCAAGGCTGTAAATCTTTATCGAAGCAGACTGCCTCATCTTTCTTCTTCCATGGAGTGGCTGGCGAGTTGGAATCACCAACCTTTTGGTTAGCAGCCAAATGCCTTAACCACACCACCAGAGCTCCTTATATGTGCAATAAATATAATTTTTTCAAAAAACTTGTCCAAATGAGCAACAGGTAGAATTCTAAAACTATCCAAGTAGAGCATTCAAAGGTAACCATGAGATTTACTAATTGAGAGAGCAGAGCAGAGCCTCAGTAGGGACCAAACTGGCAGAGACTCTGGGATACCTGAAACCAAATTTTAGCTGAACCTAGTGAAAAAGAAACTGCATCTTCAGGTTTGATTTTTCTTTCATCACCAGCACTGAAAGTCAGAACCATCAGGACAAGAACTAGGATGTGATCTTCTCTCTGCAAGGTCCTGCCTACACTGCAGTACAGGGCTTGAATCACATAGCTAAACTGGGCCAGACTGCCCATGCTGCTTCAAGGAGGTTTAAGGAGGTTAGACCCTGCCAACCCAGGTACTTAACACGACCCTGCAACTTGAGCTCCCATATGATTTCCAAATGGGAGGAAATGATCTGGATCATTAACTTTGGCTCCCCATAAACCCAGCCACTCAAAGCAGCTCAAAATAAAGTTATTGTTATAGGAAGATCTACAAATGTTGATTGGAATGTCCCTACTAGGTCAGTCATAACTAGTTATCACTTACTGACTTGTTAAGTGCCAAGCACTGCACTCTCAACTTTACATGCGTGGTCTCAGCTCATCCTCCCTGTGGCCCTGTAAGGTAGATATTACTATTGCCCGTCACTGCCAAGAACAAGGGGATACTGCATGATTTAAAATCAGAAAAGGTGTATGTCAGGGTCGGGTCCTCTAAGCATACTTATTCAATCTGTATGTTGAGAAAATAATCTGAGAAGATGGACTACATGAAAAAGAATGAGGCATCAGGATTGGAGGAAGACTCATTAACAACCCACAATATGATGATGACACAACTTTGCTTGCTAAAAATGAAGAAGACTTGAAGCACTTACTGATGAAGATCAGAGACTAATACAGCCTTCAGTATAGATTATACCTCAACATAAAGAAAACAAAAATCCTCACAACTGGACCAATAAGCAACATCATGATAAATGGAGAAAAGATTGAAGTTGTCAAGAATCTCATTTTACTTGGATCCATAATCAACACCCATGGAAGCAACAATTAAGATATCAAATGATATACAGCACTAGGCAAAAGACTTCTCTAAAGTGTTGAAGAGAAAAGGTGTCACTTTGAAGATTAAGGTGTGCCTGACCCAAGCTATTTTCAATAGCCTCATACACATGTGAGATCTTGACAGTGAATAAGGAAGACTGCAGAAGAACTGATGCATTTGAATTGGGATGTTAGTGAAGAATATTGAATGTACCATGGACTGCTAAAGAATGAACAAATCTGTCTTGGAAGAAGTACAGCCAGAATGCTCTTTAGAAGCGAGAATGGCCAGACTTAGTCTCTCATACTTTGGTCATGTTGTCAGAAAGTACCAATCCCTGAAGAAGGATATCATGTAAAGAAGACAGACAGTGAAAAAGGAGAAGACCCTCTGAGATGGATTGACACAGTGGCTGTGATGATGGACTCAAAAATGGCAATGATTGTGAAAATGGTGCAAGACCAGGCAGTGTTTCATTCTGTTGTACATAGATAGGGTTGCTATGAGTCAGAATCGACTCAACAGCACATAACAACAACAACACTGCCACCTTGATACACGCACACAGTCTCCGTTTTCCAGAAAGGCTAAGTGAAAGAGTTGCTGGGATTCAAACCTAGGTGTGACTCCAAAATGCATGCTCTTAAACTGTGTTCAACACTTTTCATGTGTGTATTTGCAGTTGAATAGAGTTTTTGTTCCTGGAGCAAAGGAATCAGGTAAATTTGGGAAGCACTTCATTGGTGTTGGAGAATGTTTTCTGAACATTCTCAAAGTTGCAAACAGATTCCATGAAAAAGTAGTCAGGCTGACTTCTGGTAAGATGGTGGAACAGGAAGACAAGCTACACAGACCCTCTCCAACAAACAAAAGAGAAACCAATTGACAGAGATACAGAAGATAATCCTGGAGCCCTGAGCTTTGAAGGAAGTATACAGAAGTGGATTAGGCACCAACTAGTGGAAAAATCTGAATGAAAATAGTAAGTATGGAGACAGACAGATCTGCAGACTGTCAGCAACTCTGATGGGACCAATAGCCTGAATATTTCCAAGTGCTGTTGGGGCCTGAGAATTGACCTAAAGATTTTCCCTGGTTTCCAAGGGCTGCAGGGATGACTGCGCTGGTGGGCCTATGACCAGGAAGGGAAACAGCAAGGAAGGAGATAACATGAGCTGTGGACTTTCGGCTGTCTGAAGGGTGCAGTCATTTTGATTTTTACAAGTGGCAGCCATTTTGGATATTTAAAGTGACCGAGGGTACAGCCATTTTGAATGTTTACAAGCAGTGACCATTTTGGATATTTAAAGTGATAGCATCTCTTTGGATTCCAAGGACCTAAGAATAGGCTCCATTTGCCAAGGACAGCAGGGACATATGGGAGGCTGACAACAGGAAAGGAAACAGGTGGTGAGTGTATAAGTGCTGCCAACTATCAAATAGAAGAGTACAGTACCCTACTTATGTAGATAACATACAAAGAAAACAAAAACCATGGGCAAGTCACCCCAACATACAATCATCAATTAAATATAAACACAAAAACATCACAATGTCTTGGAGACAACAAAGCATCACCGTACACACAAAGAAGCAAGATAAAGCAGAAGAAACAGAGGATTAGGATTCAGACTCAGAACACATCCCTAAGGAAGCAGCAGCATTGGAACTTCCTGATAAGGAATTCAAAAGAATTACATGTAGGTGCCTTCAATGGATTGAGAGACAGATCAAGGAAAACACTGACAACATTGAGGAAAACACAGAGAAAATCCTAGAACAACTTTGAAAGACAATACAAGAACAAAATGACAAAATTAATAAAAAATTAGAAATGATACAAAATCTACAGATAGAAATCCAGAAGATTAATACTAAGTTTTCAGAAATAGATAACACATTGAATGGGCAAAGGAGTAGAATTGAATCAATGGAAGATAGAATTAGTGAGATTGAAGGCAAAAACCTCAATACTTCTTTGGAAAGGAATCAATCAGAAAAAAGATCAAAACAAAATGAAGAAAGCCTAAGGCTCATGTAGGATACCATCAAAAGGAATAACCTACATGTAATCAGAATTACAGAACAGGAAAAGACAAATAAAACTACAAAGAGAATTGTCAAAGATTTGTTGGAAGAGAATATCCCTGGTATGATGAAAAATGAGAATATATCCATTCAAGAAGTCCAACAACCCCAACAGGATAGACCCCCAAAGAAAATCACCAAGACATATCATCATCAAACTCAACAAACCAAAGACAAAGAAAGAATCCTGAAAGCAGCACAGGAAAAATGAAAAGTTACCTACAAGGGGCAACCAATAAGACTAAGCTCAGATTTCTCAGCAGAAACCATGCAGGTGAGAAGGCAATGGGATGGTGTTCCAGTTACCTAGTACCGCTCTGACAAGAAAATATCACAAATGGGATAGTCTTA
>NW_006921901.1:2657991-2672623 GCF_000298275.1 Orycteropus afer afer | reverse complement strand
ATGCCTAGGATATCAATCTTTATGCATTCCATTTCATTTTTGACAACTTCCAATTTTCCTAGATTCATACTTCTTACATTCCATGTTCTGATTATTAATGGATGTTTGCCACTGTTTCTCCTCAATTTGAGTGGTGCCAGGTCAACAAATGGAGGTCTCGAAAGCTTTACCTTATCCATATGAGTAAGTCTGATTTTACTCTGATAATACAGGTTTTGCCCAGTCCTACTTTGAAAGCTTTCTAAGCTAAGTGACTCATCTTCCTCCTCTGTATTGGGCAATGTTTCTGGACTATTCATAAAGTTGTGCAGTAATGTATCAGACAGTGTTTCTCTGTTATTCATAAGGTTTTCCCTGGCCAATTCTTTGAGAAGTGGATGGCCTCTTCCTTCTTCCTAGTCTGTCTCAGTCTGCAAGCTAGGCTGATACCTGTGCAACAGGTGCACCCCACTGGGTTTGAAACACCAGTGGCACAGCCTCAAGACTCACAGCAACATTTCACCACAGTAGGACAAACTGACAGACAAGTTTGTCTCCCTTAGCTGTTGGAATCCCTCCAACTAGCCTTACTGTATCCCTGCAGCTAATTCCTTGATCTGTTCCAGTCCCCTTTGCCTTTTCTGTCCTCTCCCTGCTTCCTGCCTCGCTGCTTGTAGGGGTTGGCCTGGGTTCCCTCTCCTCACCTGGCTGCCTGTGGTTGAATCCTTGATCTGTTCCTATCCCCTTTGCCTTTTCTGTCCTTTCTCTGCCTTCCTCCCTCACTCCTTATGGGGTGTGGCCTGGGTTCCCTGTCTTCACCTGGGTCCCTGCGGCTGACTCTTCAATCTGTTCTGGTCCCTTTGCCTTTTCTGTCCTCTCCCTGCTTCCCACCTCACTGCCTGTTCTTAGGTCCCTGGAATCTGAATGAGAATGCTATCACTTTGACAAATGAGGACAACTAAAAACTAAAAAGAGGGAAAAAATTGTGTAGTTACAGAACTTCTAAATGGTAGGAAAGTCAAGACAACTGTAAGAGAGAACGGACTGTTCTAAACTTGGGAAGAAAACTATAAACCACAGGGTAACCTCAAAGGAAAATGATAAACCTTCACATCAAAATTAAAAAAAAGGACCAGTACAAATATTTAGCAAATACTAAAACAATAGAAAAGAAGGAAGTGATAATATGATTCATAAACAAAACGAACTCAGCACAGAAAATTATATGGAACGAAGAAATCAGCAACACCAGGAAAAAGCACATAACAAAATGACAGCAACAAATTCATACTTGTCAATAATTACACTGCCGAAAGAGTGAAAAGAGAACCTACAGATTGGGAAAAAATATTCGGCAATGACATATCTGACAAGAGACTTATCTCTAAAATTTATAGAAAATTCCAACACCTCAACAACAACAAGACAAACAATTCAATTTAAAAATGGGCAGAAGACATGAACAGACACTTCACCAAAGAGGATACTCAGGTGGCCAGCAAATACATGAAGAAATGCTCATGATCATTAGCCATAAGAGAGATGCAAATCAAAACAACCATCTCACCCCAGCACTAATGGCAAAGTGCAACAAGACAGAAAATAACAAATGCTGGTGAGAATACAGAGAGAATGGGACTCTCATACACTGCTGGTAGGACTGTAAAATGGTACAACCATTATGAAAAGCAGTATAGCGATTCCTTAAAAAGCTGGAATTAGAAATAATATTTGACACAGCAATCTCATTACTAGTACATATCTTAAAGAAGTGAGAGCCAGGACAAGAACAGATTTATGCACACCCATGTTCATCACACATTATTTACAATAGCAAAAAGATGGCAACAACCTAGGTGCCCATTGACAGAAGAATGGATAACCAAACTATGGTACATACACACAATGGAATACTATGCAACACTAAAGAATTATGTAGAATCTGAAAAACATTGCACAAAATGGATGAACTTGGAGGTCATTATGCTGAGTGAAATAAGTCAATCACAGAAGGACAAATATAGTACTAGTTCATTATTGTAAAAAGTCAAAGAAAGGTTTATATATGGAAGAAAACTTTGTTGGTTACCAGGGTAGGAAGGGAGGAGAGGGAGCACTGAAAAAAAAAAAAAAAATCATTGACCTATATCGTTTTAGTTTTGTGTATTTCACCATACATAAATTTTATTTCAATAAACTGTATTAAAAAAAAAAAAAGTAACCAGGCTTAATTCTACTCAAGTGCACAACATAGCTTTTAGGTAGTTGTGTGTGTGTTTTTTTTGCCCCCTCTTAAGCAATATATCACCTGAGCCATGGTAGCTTGTAATGTATGGTTTTAACATAGAACCAAAGGGAAAATGTTCTAATGAGTTACTAGCGTACACATCACTGGCCTTATGAGACAGCATTTATCAAAGCTATGGGGTTGCCTTCTGGAAACCATTAGGTAAATCCCAAGACCTGTGTTTAATGTGAGGTACAGTGGTTAAGCACTCAGATGCTAACCGAAACATCAGCGGTTTGAACCCATCAGCCACTCCACAGGAGAAAGATGTGGCACTCTGCTTCCGTAAAGATTTACAGCCTTGGAAACCTCATGTGGCAACTTTACTCTGTCCTACAAGGTCACTATGAACCAAAATCGACTCAATGGCAATGGGTATGAGTTTTTAGTATGTTCACTTTGGGCCTCAGTCTAGAGGGAATGAAAAGATCTTACTGTCATTGTTTTAAAGCTGCCTTCCAATTGTAAAACCAAGTGTGTGTGTGCGTTCATGCTTACGTGTGTATACACAACTTAACTTGAAATTTTTAAACTGCATTTTAGGATGAACAATTGTTAAAAGTTCTCTGCCAGGTGTGTCTGAAGGAAGAAAGACCTGAGCATGCATAGCCAGTCTCTTAGCTTTACATTCTGAGGACAGAGGCCTGTCCTGTGTTTCTTGTCTAGTTGCCAACTTCTTGTTGTTCTTAGTTGCCCAAGAGTTGTCTCCTAGCTCACAGTGACCCCATGCACCATGGAATGATATGCTCCTCGGTCCTGCACCATTCGCATGATCAACTGCAGACAGAAACATTGTCATCAATAGGACTTTCACCAGCTGATCTTGGAAGTAGATCACCAGGTTTTTCTTCTTACTCTAAGGGCCAAAATATAAAACTAGACGTGATTCATTTAAAAAAAAAATTAAGGTGTTAGAAGGATATTTTATGTATACAAAGATGTTTGAAGGTAAACTCTGATGAAGAAAGTTGTAGAATGAGAGTCCATAGACATTCGATGAAGAAAGAAGATCTGGGGCTACGTGCCATGTCCCTTCTCTGTGAATACTATCTCCTTGCTGACTCTATTGCCTGCTGAAAAAAAATCTGTTTACTCTTTTTAAATGCAGGGTGGCTTGGCAGAGTTGTCAGTGTTGAGAAGAACAGGAAGGGGCCCCACGATAAAGACCAAATAATGGTGATCATTTCTCTTGATTTTGTTTTCTCAAATGTACCACTCAGCCCTGCTACAATGTAAGTATGGTCACATTTTTTTTTTTTTTCAATTTGCAGTATGGTGATACCAGTAAAAATTTATCAAACAAGATAAAGGAATATTCATGAGTACCTAATTACCAATTCTGGTTTTGCTTAGGAATCTAGGTGTTCACTGTACTTGAAGAGATGAGACACAGTATGTTGTTGTTGTTGTTATGTGCCGTTGAGTCGGACCCGACACATAGTGACCCCTCCTTGGGTTTCCGAGGCGGTATCACTAAGGAGGTAGATTGCCCCATCTTCCTTCCTAGGAGTGGCTGGTGGGTATGAACCGCCAGCCTTCTGGTTAGCAGTCAAGTGCCTTAGGCATTATGCTACCAGAGCTCCCAAGACACAGTATAGTACATACAAAGCTCAAAAGGGCCAGTACTTCCTGATCTTGTCCATTCTGTAGTACACCTGTGTGTGCCTAAGTAATCCCTCAGGTCCTGTGCCCTGAGATAGAAGTTGGAAAGTGAGGAGTGAATGTGGCCAAGTGTGTGTGTGGGGGGGTTGTTGGTGTAAAAAGACAATAGACAATATTCTTTTGGGGAGAATAACTTTGATAATGATAGGAAAAAGAAAGAGATCAAAGGATTGTAGGGCCGGAGTAGCATTTTTAATACATAAGGGGTCCTTGCATTCATGAATGTTAGTGGAGCAGCAGGCATTAATCACATAAAAACACAAAGAAAATGGTAATATCAGACACCCTGCAACTTTTATACTAATCACCATTTTCTGAAAGGGTTGCCCTAGATTGCATTTTGAGTCCCTGGGTGGTACACAGTTAACACACTTTGGCTGCTAACTGAAAAGTTAGAGGTTAGGGCCAAGAGGTGTTTTGGAAGAAAGGCCTGGCAATCTACTTCCAAAAAATTAGCACCTGGAGACCCCATGGACACAGTTCTACTTAAACACATGTGGGGTTGCCATAAGTTAGAACTGTCTCCACGGCAACTGGTTAGATTATATTTGGAAACGACATTCTTTGAGAGCTTTCCAGAGTTTTGTTAGCTTCCTGTCTCCTCCTACATGAATAACCTTATCTTTATTTAAAATGTATTTGACCAGTTTACATTCTTCAAGAACAGATGTTCCACCTGACCTCAGATGGCTCCGCCTACCAGCAGTGTCGCTATTCTGAACTGATTACCTTGTCATGCTCTAGGGAAATCTGCCTTCAGAAACACGTTACTAACTGGTTATTTTAGAACTTAACAGATCATTTAAAAAAAACTACAAATGATTTCACAAAGTGTTCAGTAAATGTTTAAAACAAGACTTTATTAGCATGGCAGTGTGCCTGTAATCAATAGTTCTACACATACGGTCTCATCTACTGCATAAAAATGATCATATTAATTTTCACTTCTAGATTCCTACCCATGAGTAGGATGATCACTAAGGAACATACTAGCATCTTGGACAAAGCAACATTTAAAATACAGTCTGTGACTCTTGAAGAGGCTACATATTTTCCCTTAATTTTCATGTATGCTGTATTCTGTAATTGCATTTACAACTGCTCCTGAAATCCTTTACTGTATTTGATAATTTTTTTTTATCTGACACAACAAGCTCTCTGAGTGGTCTCCTCACAGCTCCTTGCACTGGTTCCATCAAACCCACCATTATACCAAAATAACTCCTCCAAGAGATTCTAATACCAAGCATCTCTCCCTTTTATTACTTGAGGTGGATGTTGGGCTTCAAGTTATCATCATCCCCCTTTCTATTTGTGGTCCAGCACCTCACTTTGTAATGGAGGCTACTTAGCACCTATAATGGCGGCCTTTGACCCACCTGTTAGAGAGGATTCATTTATTACACAGTAAGCACCTTGGTTCTCCCTAGACTTAATCAATATAGCTACCATACCAAACCTGAGTCCCAGGATGCCTTGCTACATGGCCTGCACCTGTGTTCTGAATGCTGGGATTCTCTTGGACTAAAGGAAACAAGACAAAACCACAGCAGGAATCCCCTGTCCTACTACCAAGCCAAAATCCAGGCCAATGGTAGTTCAAAAAGAGATGAAGGCATCTATGAGTCTCAGCCATTGAGACATGGGGAAGCAATAGAGGTAGGCGTCCTCTAGGAAAAGGTTGTTATACCACAGCTTTGCTCATCCTATATTCTCCTGAGGTCAGAAGCATCCACAATGTTCAAAAACTATGTATTACCATCATTTGTAGTACATGCTATATGGTATTTTCTCTCACGTGTCTGAATTCATAGAAGATGAAGATGATAATGTTGTTCTGTGGATTCCTCAATCCTACAGCACCATAGAATATGGCATTGCAACTGTTCCTAATTATTTGAACCATCAGCTTGGAGTTTACCATGCTATACTAAGCATCCTATTTGCTCTGTGCAGAAATTCCAGAGACAGCCCGTATGCCTGAACTGCAGAAAGCAGATAGAATGCTTTTAAGGTTTCCCTCAACGTGAACGCAGCTCACACTCTATACCTAGTTCTTGACATTCCAACACTTGTCTCATATTTGGCAGTTCATCTGTGGTGTCACAAAGTCTTAACTGATATTCTCAGCAAGGACTACCATGGTCCTCTGAACCAGATCACAGTTCAGGTCTACCTGGTGGCATACAATGCCTAGATTACAACACTGACTGCTGTCTACAGCTTCCCACACAGTGCTGATTCACATTTGACACTGCTGCCCGACATAATGAATGGGATCAATGGATTCCTCGATGCATTCAAGCTGCTGAAGGAGCGCACTTGAGGATCGTTCCAGAATGCCAAAACCATTCACCATCCTGATGCAGATACAGACACTATCAGCCTTCCCCAAACTTGCTTCAGCTGCTCTATTCCATGCTACCATGAAGAATACCAGAACACAAGGTGTGGGTGGCTGCCAAGGAGTTTCACAGAGGTGGAATCCTTGCCACAACACCAGCACCCCGGGCAGCACTGGCACAAGCTGGCATCACCAAAGAAGCCTTGGGGAGGCCAGAGACACTCTGATAGGAAACATCATCGCACCCAAGATGATTCTGATGAAAGGAACAACCAGAGAACCTTAAAAAAAAAAAAAAAAAAATTCAAAGCAAAACTCATTTTCTTTAGGAACAGAATTCACTTTCTTCCTTTCTCCATCAGACTCCAAAAGGTACCCCTGGATTTGCTATGAGAGGCTCCCAAATTATACGATCACAAATGCAGACCCCTATCTACAGACACATAAAGAGGCTCCCACTGCCTCTCCTTTTAGGCTTCCTCCCAGTGGTTCAATTACTTTTATTTTGGTAGAACTGCTACTACCAATTAAAAGTCCCTGCCAATATCTTGGGCCAATCTTGGTCACTTAGTGCTAGCCTTAAAGGTTTAACTTTTATGGAAAGAAGACCTCTGAGGCCAGGTGAGCTTTAATTGCACTTCTTTTGTTAGTTGAGAGCTTCATCTCATGCCAAAAGAGCATTAGTTTCATACCTTGTTTATACTAGAGAATAAATGCAGCAAAATTGCTCCTTTCTCCCTCCTTCTAAATCACCCTTTTAAAAAAATAAGTTAAGGCTAACTTCTTATAAAAACTTAACAATAAAACATCATGCTTGAAAGAAAGTCTCAGGTTCTTGGCATCGAGCGTTGCCAGCACTTCACGGTTAGATTTTTCCTCTTAGCTAGCTGTTCTTTTCCTTTCAGCAGGAATGCTTTCTGGGTTTTATAGCCAAACCGGATGAGAGAAGCAAAGCAGCAAGAGGTATTCATGTAGTCATGTTACATTAAATTTCCCTAACATTCAGTTCCATTAGTTTTCTCTCTTACTTACAGAATACTATTGTGTATACACGAGGATTTCAGTCTTCTAAAGTAGTCCTGCTTACAAGAAATAGGAGATTAAAGAACTCGTGTCTTTATAGAAAGAGAAATAACATGTCAATTGTGTTTATTTGTTGGACTACATGATTTATGCTTTCTCATGTGAGGATGGAATGGAGAGAAGGGGACACGTGACATTGTTTAGATAATCCCCAAAGAAAGTTAGAGTCCCTCCTTCAGGAAGAGGATTGCTTTTCATTTAAAATATAAATGGTACTGGCAGTTTATGGGGAAGAGAAAGATTTCTTATGTTCTACGAAATGAATTCAAGATGCACCTAAATTTAGTCTCCAGAGAAGGAAGATATTTAGCATTTTAAGGGTGAAAGAAAAAACAAGTAGGATTAAGAAAGAATCCCATAATAATAGGGAATTTAGGGGCCCTTTCATGAAACTTTACATTCATATAGATGTGAAAAGGATCAATGCAATTTGAGTTGAAAGTATATATTTAAAATTTTTCAGTTTCCCAAAATATATTTTAACTTCACTCCACTTCTCTATTTCTTAATTCTTTACCCTATATGGATGACTAAATCAAATAAAATGGTAATGCTAGCAAAACTTTTAGAAAAACCTAATATGAAAATAAATATGTTGATAAAGTTTATAAACAGATGTCTCTCTTATCTAGTTATGCTTCTATTGGAAAAATAGGTGACAAAAAAGTGCATATTATAACCCTGCTTATGAAATCCATTATTTCATGGGCTCCAAAGTGGTATATGATTACCATTCATATTTTGTGTGACTACAGCCTCGTGCTAGGTGTTACACTCATTTTTTCTTTAAAAGCATCATCCTTCTGCACAGGAAGTTATATCCTAAGAAAAGAAAATCCAGATGTGAATGTGTAGCAAGAAAAAGGAGAACCAGGTAAAAACTGAAGTGTGGTTTATTGCTTGTGCTTCAGAAGAGAAAAAAATCACAATACATGCACACACGCACAGTGTTCTTTTCTTAGCCCTATAGAGTCTTTCTACCTTGCAAACACGGGGTCGCCATGAGCTGGAATAGGTCTGATGACCACTAACAACAACTGCAATAAACACACAGTGAAAGTATAGCTATAGTAATGTGCCCTCTAGAAATCTCTTGAGAAAACTGACATCATCTTTAGCCCTTGGAGAATGGGAACCATGTCCTGCCATGACCTTCCTTGTAAGCCTTTCTATGGATGGTCTCTCTGCCCTGAACCAAAGATCTGCAATGCGGGCAGACAATGAAGCCATCGATGCATTGTAAAGCCCATGTCCAATTTCTTTTTTTGGAAGTTGAAAGTTCCTGACTCTTGACATATGTTCATCTTAAAACCAAGAGCTTTGTTTACAACATTTAGTAGTAAAAGGGTCTTAGGTTAATGCTAAGGACCAGATTATTGCCTCTTAAAGAATTATCCTCCCAAAGGAGAAAGATGCTTATTAAAAGGGGAGGATTTCAAAGTCGCTTTAGAACTGTACCTCTGGGTGTTATTTTTCAGGCATCATAAAGCATCTGTATTCAGCTGCTTTTTGATCCAAGTAAAACACTTCTGAAGATAAGTGAGGTTTGCTTCCTGAGTTAAGGGTATCTTTAAGTGACAGATGCAGGACAATAAAAGGCCTTTTCAGGAGCATATAAACTAGAGCAACGAAAAACAAATTTCAAGACTGTCAAGATACTGAGAAACCTAACAGGACACCTCACACTTAACACATTCTCAATGGGCTTCAGACTTCCTGGCTGTTCCTAAACTATTTCCCATGAAGCAGAGCATCGTATGTCAGTGTCAAAACACACTCTGGCTGATACTTTCCACAGCACTCAGACAAGTACCCTACAACCCTGTATATATGAGAACCAGCCTACAGAAAAGGAGGCCATTTTCACTTGTGTGAATGACCTCACTGTTGCCAGTTGTGCATGTAAATTCATTCATGTGTTCAGTCAAGAACATTTGAGGTCTCTGCCCTCTAGTTAGGAGCTCTGATGGAATAATGGTTAAAGCATTCAGCCACTAACCAGAATACTGGTGGTTCAAATCCACCAGCTGCTCTGTGAGACAAAGATGGGGCAGTCTATTTCCGTGAAGATTTACAGCCGTGGCAACTCCATGGGGCAATTCTACTCTGTCCTGTAGGATCACTATGAGTCAGAATCAACTTGATGGCAGTGGGTTTTGTTTTGTTTTTCGTCTTGTAGTAATGGCTCAATCCCAGGTAACCATCAGAATCACGTGGGCCCCTTCACCAGCTGTTGATTGGTGGGTGTGGAATGGGGCCTGTAATCTTAGTTTACAAAAGATCTACATCCAAACTGAAGGTATGACTTTAGTATTTTATGATTTCATTGATGAAAGGAGGCTTACATGAAGCACATAGAGAAAACACCAATGTCTGTTAGACAGCCATTCTTCTTCAATTTGCTACCACAATCATTAGAGATTTCTTGTCCTTCCAAATCCTTGAGCCAACATCCTACTCTGTTCTTTTCTTCCTACTGAATTTCAAGGCTCTTCTAGGCTAGGGCTGGTAGTGGCCCTAGCCACATTGGTGGTAGGGAGCAGAAAGAGAACACGGAGAAGAAGGTTAAAAAATGAAGGCATGAATATATTTTCAAGTAAGAAAAATAACATGCAGGTAAATATATGGATATAGATATAGATATACACTATATAATTTGTGTGTATATATGTTGTTGTTGTTATGTGCCGTAGAGTCGGCCCTGACTCATAGCGACCCCTCCTTGGGTTTCCGAGGCAGTATCACTAGGGAAGTAGGACTGCCCAAACTTCCTTCCGAGGAGTGGCTGGTGGGTTTGAACCTCCAGCCTTCTGGTTAGCAGTCAAGTGCCTTAGGCACTATGCTACCAGAGCTCCTAAATACATATATAGTTGTTTGCATTTTTGCTTTATTTCATAACAACATGATTAAATTATATACATATATATAGGAGATCTGGTAGCAAAGTGCCTACGGCACTTGACTGCTAACCAGAAGGCTGGCAGTTCAAACCCACCAACCACTCTTCGGAAGGAAGGTTAGGCAATCTACTTCCATAGTGATACTGCCTTGGAAACCCAAGAAGGGGTCACTATGAGTCAGGTCTGACTCAACGGCATATAACAACATAACATAAGAACATGTATGTATTTATTTGTATGTGCTATAAACATAGAGAAAGGTATACAAAATAACAGACTAAAAATTAATATTACTTACCTGGGAGAACCAGAAGCAATGAGCTTACAAATAAGCTCTGTGAAGAGCTTAAAAAGATGCTTGAAAGGATGGTTATGAAAATGTAAAAGAAAACATTTAATTCTCCCCTCACCCCTAAAAACAGAAATGACATGAAAGTATGGTTACCTCTTCCTACCATCTTATTGCTGGTCATGCTCCAGATTCCTGTAATGGTGAATTACCTTACACCAGACTAACTCTCCTGCTACTAACTATATATATAATTTAATTAAACTGTGGACAAATTATAAAAGCAGCCATTTGTAGGCAGTGGAATGTGAGCAAAAGCAGGCAGGAACTGGAAGATGTTCTTACCTGAAAAGAAAGAAACCTCACTTGGTGAGATCTGCAGTTATTGGACATCCCCATGCCTGTGTGTGTGGAGAACACACCCAAGGCCAAGAGGCAGTCTGGGTGAGCTTGGAAGTCAGAACATAGTTCCAGACTCCAGAGAGGCTGAAAATTGAGCAGGGAAATCCCAGAAAGAAGGGAGCCACCGAGGAGAGAGCCCCAAAATCTGTATACAGATGGCCTCAAATCCTTAGCTGTCTTCTGAGTTACACATGTGCTGGGCGAGAATCCAAGGAACCCCGGGGAAAGCAACAGCTGGAAGCCTGAAGGAGCTGAACAGAGATGTCAGGAGATGCCTGGTGGCGGAGGCAGAGCATCGGTACACGTCCCTCCAATTTAGAGCGGCTCGGGAGCATTCGACTGAAACCCTAGAAGGGCCATGGCTTAAGAACAAAGACCACATCTAAAGGCTAAGGGCTATGCTTATTAATGCTGACCCTATTAAGATTCAAACTGATCCTTATAAAGTCCTGCCTAAATCACCTAAGATTCACTGAAACCTGAAGAAGTCCCAGGAACCAATCGAATTTTGGCTAATTTTTAAAAAACAAAGGCTACTGGTAACACCAATCCTCAAAATACTCAGACTGCTAATTAAGAACCTAATAGAAAAGGCTACTGATTTGTTCAAGACCTCCGATCATTCAGTAGAATTAAGATTCTTAGATTCCCAGTGTTTCCTACCCAAATACTATCTTATCCTCCATTCCCCACAGAAGTAAAATGTTGTGGTGCTGCATATATGTGCAGTCTTTAGTAACCAGTAGTTAAGGAGAGTCAGTACCCACTTGCTTCATGTATGAAAATCATGGGTCTTGAGGATTAACAGTATCACTCTCATATTTTTCTCAATGTCTAAGTAAATGATCTTAAGATCTAATTTTTCCATGAGCATCCACAACATGTAACTTATTACTCTGTTCTCCTGATCTAAATGTCATAGGAAGACTTCAAATGTCTCTCAACAAAATTGGCTGAAAAGAGACAAAGCGTCTGGGGAAAAGTTACAACTGTGTCAGGAGACTACATAACTTTGGTCACAATCTGTCTGCAGGCAGATACTCTTTGTTCTTTGTCAGAATAAAAATTATTCTATTACATACAAGTTCCCAAACTCAAAGACATCTGAGGGGATTTTTTAGATTGCCCTTCCATGAGCTTCCTAAAATACACACGATTTCAGAACCACCGTCACCCATGGGACGCAAATGCAGAAGACTCCTCCCCTCTGAAGGCCTCCCTGCAGCAACTCTACACTTTACAGATCCTTGTTGTTGTTGTTGTTAGCTGCCATTGAGTCCTTGAGTTGATTTGGACTCATGCATACCTCTAACCGTGCCAAATCCTCCTCTCCAATTGTTGAGGAAAGGCAAGGCTGCAAATTAGGTGGATTAACTCAGCACAATGATTCACATCAGAACCTTATCATTCATCTGAACAAATCTTGATCTGGAAGCTAACACATATGTTCCCTTCCTACATATTTTATGCCCATACTTTATGTGGGGCAGCAACAGCTACTTGGTCAAAGCTTCAGCTCAGACAGTGCTTACTTTTCCATTAACTCTTTGCATTCCACAAGCTGTGCAATCCCTGAAACTTCTAGGCAACACTTAACATTTCTCTATTAGCTGCCTTAATGATTATGAAATCCTCTACTGTCTTCTTTGCATACCACAATTAAACATTATTCAAATTTGAATCTCACCATTTAGTCCCTCTCTAGATGGAGGTAATCTATAGCTGTTTAATGATACTTTGGGGTTAAGAATGCCCAGATCCTTAGCAGTGTGTACTAAAACTAAATACATGCCTACTCTATTACCCAGAAATATACTAAAGATAAATTAGGGCATCTGTTGTTGTTGTTGCTGTTATGTGCCATCGAGTCAGCCCCGACTCATAGCAACCCCTCCTAGGGTTTCCGTGTCAGTATCACTAGATTGCCCAACCTTCCTTCCAAGGAGTGGCTGGTGGGTTTGAACGTCCAGCCTTCTGGTTAGCAGTCAAGTGCTTTAGGCAATGTGCTACCAGAGCTTCTCCCATCTATTCACCCAATAAATTACAACATTTATAGCAGCTTTATTCACAACAGAGAAAGAGCAGAAATAATCTAAAACAGTGGAATGGGTAATGAATTGTGGTATATTTATACAATTAAATGCAATAAAAACATCACAGACTACTGATATATGCAAACACTCGTCTGTCAGTTTGTCATACTGTGGTGGCTTCTGTGTTGCTGTGAGACTGGAGGCTATGACACTGGTATTTCAAATACCAGCAGGGTCACCCATGATGGGCAAGTTTCAGCAGAGCTTCCAGACTAAGACAGACTTGGAAGAAGGAAGGGGCCATCCACTTCTCAAAGAATTGGCCAGTGAAAATCTTATGAATTAGCAGTCAAACACTGCCTGATATATTACTGGGAAATGTTATGAATAGCCCTGAAACATTGTCCAACATGGTGCCAGAACATGAAGCCCTTGGGTCAGAAGGCACTCAAAATACGACTGGGAAAGAGCTGCCTCCTCAGAGTAGAATCAACCTTAATGTCGTGGATGGAATAAAGCTTTCAGGACCTCCATTTGCTGATGTTGCATGACTCAAAATGGGAAGAAACAGCTGCAAACATCCAGTTGGAACATGGAATGTACAAAGTATGAATCTTGGAAAACTGGAGTTGTCAAAAATGAAATGGAACAAATAAAGATTGATATCCTAGGCATTGGTGAGCTGGAATGGACTGGTTTTGGCCATTTTGAATCATATGATCTACTATGTTCAGAATGACAAATTGAAGAGGAATGGCATGGCATTCATTGTCACAAAGAATGTTTCAAGATCTATCCTGAAGTACAATGCTGTCAATGATTGGATAATATCCATATGCCTACAAGCAAGACCAGTTAATATGACTATTATTCAAACTTACTCACCAACCACCAAAGCCATAGATGAGGAAATTGAAGATATTTACCAATTTCTGCAGTCTGAAATTGACCAAACACACAATCAAAATGTATTTATTATTACTGGTGACTGGAACGTGAAAATCAGAAACAAAGAAGAATAGCAATCACTGGTAGCTGGGAAATATGGCCTTGCTGATAGAAATAATCTGGAGATTGCATGATAGAATTTTGCAAGGTCAATGACTTATTCATTCCAAATACTTTTTTCAAAAACATAAACAGCAGCTATACACGTGGACCTCCAATGATGGAATACACAGGAATCAGACTGACTACATCTGTGGCAGAGGTGAGAGGGAGGCTCAATATATTCAGCCAAAACAAGGCTGGGAGCTGAGTGTGCAACAGACCATCATCTGCTCATATGCAAGTTAAAACTGAAGCTGAAGACAATTAAAACAAGTCCATGAGACCAAAATATGACTTGATTACATTTAGAGACCATCTGAAGAATAGATTTGATGCATTGAATACCAATGACTGAAACCAAGACGAATTGTGGGATGACATCAAGAACATCATGCATGAACAAAGTAAAAAAATCATTAAAAAGATGTGAAAAGAAGAAAAGACCAAAATGGATGTCAGAAGAGACTCTGAAACTTGCCCTTGAATGGAGAGTATCTAAAGCAAATGATAGAAATGACAAGATAAAAGAGCTGAATAAAAGATTTCAAAGAGCAGATCACAAGTAATAATACACAAGTTGTTGTTGTTGTTGTTGTTATGTGC
>NW_006921901.1:2655669-2656866 GCF_000298275.1 Orycteropus afer afer | reverse complement strand
GAGGAGTGGCTGGTGGGTTTGAACCGCCAGCCTTCTGGTTAGCAGTCAAGTGCCTTAGGCACTATGCTACCAGAGCCCCTATTCAATCTGTATGCTGAGCAAATAATCCAAGAAACTATGGTATATGAAAAAGAGCACAGCATCAGGATTGGAGGAAGAACCATTAACAACCTGGGATATGAGATAACACAACCTTGCTTGCTGAAATTGAAGAAGACTTGAAGCATTTACTGATGAAGATTAAAGACTACAGTCTGCAGTATGGATTACACCTCAACATAAAGAAAACAAAAATCCCCACTGGACCAATAAGCAGGATCACAATAAATGGAGAAAAGATTGAAATTCTCAAAGATTTCATATTACTTGATCCAACACCAATGGAAGCAGCAGTCAAGAAAGCAGATGTCATATCACACTGGGCAAATCTGCTGCAAAAGACCTCTTTAAACTGCTGAAGAGCAAAGACGTCTCTTTAAAGACTAAAGCGTGCCTAACCCAAGCCATATAGTATTTTCCGTCACCTTATGTGCTTTTGAAAGCTGGACAATGAATAAGGAAGACCAAAGAAGAGTTGATGCTTTTGAGTTGTGGTGCTGGCAAAGAATATTGAAAGTACTATGCACTGCCAGAAGAACTAACAGATTTGTCCTGGAAGAAGTGCAGCCTGAATGTTCCTTGGAAGTGAGAATAGCCAGACTTTGTCTCACCTGCTTTGGTCATGTTGTCAGAAGGGACCATTTCCTGGAGAAGGATACCATGCTTGGTAAAGTGGAAGGTCAGCGAAAAAGGGGAAGGGCCTAAACAAGATGGAGTCAACTTGATGGCACCTAACAACAACAACAACATGCAAACACATGTATGAATGTCAGATATTATGCTGTGCAAAAGAAGCTCATTTCACCAGAAGTCACTCTGCAGGATTCCTCTCCTGACACAAAAACTTTACTCTCCCCATTACCCAAATATTCAGGAAAGATACAAAGAATAAAAGGGCACTGGAGCTAAAATTATACAAATAAGAGGTTGTTGGCAAACTACAGCATATGGGCCAAATCTAGCCAAGGTCTCTTTTATCTGTTTTCATATGTTCTTAAGAGCTAAAAAAAAAAAAAAAAAAAAATGGCTTTCATTGTTTAAGGGAGCTCTGGTAGCACAGTGGCTAAGGCACTTGACTGCTAACCAGAAGGCTGGTGG
>NW_006921901.1:2653190-2654258 GCF_000298275.1 Orycteropus afer afer | reverse complement strand
GTCTGGTTAGCAGGCAAGTGTCTTAGCCACTATGCTACCAGAGCTCCTGATACACAAGTAAATTATTAAAATGAAATGTGCAAATACCTGGAGTTAGAAAACCAAAAGGGAAGAACATGCTTGGCATTTCTCAAGCTGAAAGAACTGAAGAAAAAATTCAAGCCTCATGTTGCAATACTGAAAGATTCTATGGTCAAAATATTGAATGATGCAGAAACCACCAAAAGAAGATGGAAGGAATATACAGAGTCACTGTACCAAAAAGAATTCATCAATGTTCATCTATTCCAGGAGGTGGCTTATGATCAAGAACCAATGGCACTGAAGGAAGAAGTTGAAGCTGCACTGAAGGAATTGGTGAAAAGCAAGGCTCCAGGAATTGACAGAATACCTACTGAGATGTTTCAACAAATGGATGCCATGCTGGAGGCACTTACTCACCTATGCCAAGAAATTTGGAAGACCGCTACCTGGCCAACTGACTGGAAGAGATCCATTTTGTACCCATTCCAAAGAAAGGTGATCCAACAGAATGTGGAAATTATTGAACAATAACATTAATATCACACGTAAGTAAAATTCTATTGAAGAAAACTAAAAAATGGTGACAGCAGTATATTGACAGGAAACTGCCAGAAATACAAGCTGTATTAGAAGAGGACATGGAACCAGGGATATCATTGCTGATGTCAGATGGATCTTGGCTGAAAGCAAAGAACACCAGAAAGATGTTTACTTGTGTTTTATTGACTATGCAGAAGCATTCAAATGTGTGGATCATAACAAGCTATGGATAACATTGAGAAAAATGGGAATTCCAGAACATTTAATAGTGTTAATGAGGAACCTGTACATAAACAAAAAAGCTGTCATTCCAACAAAACAAGGGGATACTGCATGGTTAAAAATCAGGGAGTGCATCAGGGTTGTATCTTTCACCATACTTATTCAATCTGTATTATTGTTGTTTGTTGTTATGTGCCATCGAGTCGGACCCAACTCATAGCGACCCCTCCTTGGGTTTCCGAGGCAGTATCACTACAGAAGTAGATTGCCCCATCTTCCTTC
>NW_006921901.1:2626528-2652090 GCF_000298275.1 Orycteropus afer afer | reverse complement strand
ATGGCTTTCATTGTTTAAGGGAGCTCTGGTAGCACAGTGGCTAAGGCACTTGACTGCTAACCAGAAGGCTGGTGGTTCGAACCCACCAGCCACTCCTCGGAAGAAAGATGGGGCAATCTACTTCTGTAGTGATACTGCCTCAGAAACCCAAGGAAGGGGACACTATGAGTCGGGTCCAACTCGATGGCACATAACAACAACAATATTTATTGTTTAAAGGTTAAAAAAAAAAAAACCATAAAGAAGAACATAGAATATATGGCAGGGGCCACATGTGACCCACAAAATCTACAATATTCATTATCTGGCCCTTTACTGAGAAAGTTTGCTGACTGCTGGTCTAAACTATCTAATAGCCTCCATCTGCCTTGGCCTAATGTTTCACCACTAGTGTTAATGGCCACGTGTTCATCTCCTCAGAGCTCACACAGATTTTCTTTATAGGATATTATGCCTTATGTGATTGGGAATAACTCCACCAATAACTAAATTTTTTTCACATTCAGATTTATAAAAAACTGTCAGAAGCTAATCTATTACACACTGTTTCACGTCAAACAAGTACAAATCACCTTTCCAAAAGAGATATTATCCAAACCTTTAAACAGCTTATAGCTCAGTGACTAGGTCCAGTAGAAGAGATATCAATGTGTGTTAGATTGCAAAAATGGAAACACATTCTTCCCATTCCTGTATGCATATTCCTTTACAATGTGACTTTGCACGTGTTCCCATTAAGAGATGAAGTCTATTTCTCTACCCTTTGACTCTGGCTTGGACACGTGACTTACTTTGGCCAAAGGGACATGTGACATAAGCAGAGGCTTGAAATTGCTTGCATATTGGTGCTTGCTCTCTATTACTGCTCTTAGGTACTCTGCAACCCCCATTATGTGAACAGGCTTGGGCTAGCCTGCTGGCTGATGAGAGACACATGGTCTAGTTATCTCCATTGCCCCTGCCCATAGCCAGCAACTGCCAGACATGTGAGGTTGTTCACTGTCGACTATGAACGCATGTGTGAGGCCAGACAACGTCATGTGGAACAGAGTGCAGCTGTCCCAGCGGAGCTCAGCCCACACTGCTCTTCATGTTCAGAATCATGAGTAAATGATTGGTTGTTTTATGCCACCAAGTTTTGGGGTAGTTGGTTATGCAGAAAATGCTGATACAGATGTAAATATGCCTTATAACGCTATTGGAAGGGGTCCTTTCAGCTCTTCTTGACATCAGCTACAACAGCTGATCCTCAGGTTAAAAAGCCACAGTGAAAATGGACTTCCAACTCAGACCTACGGACTTCCACTCCCATGAGTGTCTGCAAATTAAGGCTAAATGAAAAGCTTCTAGAAACAGATGGCTTCGAGGCACAAATAGCTTACTTAAGACCTTCAGATTAACCAGGTGACTTTAGAAGAAACAACTTCCACCAAGACGATGAAATAAGAGAACTTCGTTATCCCCACTCAAAATACCCGACATCCTGGTAAGACTGTTAATGCATAACTATGGGCCATTGTTTTTCTTCTCTGTGACTCTAATTCATTTTTCCTTCCCTCTTTTGAAACAAAACATATTTTCTTCTAGCTTGTTTCTAAGAATGAGTCACACAATAACCTCATCTGCTGATCTGACCTTTTAGCCATTTTCAACCGCAGGGGTCAAACAAATCATGCAATGTTTCCTTTTAATGGTAGCAAACAACTCTCTCAAGTATATAACCAGAACATCTCCTACATACTTTCAACCAAACCAAACCAAACTCAATGCCATCGAGTCTACTCCGACTCATAGCAACCCCCTTTGGGTTTTCGAGGTGGTAAATCTTTACCAAAGGAGCTCTGGTAGCATAGTGCCTAAGGCATCTGACTGCTAACCAGAGGGCTGGTGGTTCAAACCCACCAGCCACTCCTTGGAAGAAAGTTTGGGCAACCTACTTCCATAGTGATACCGCCTCAGAAACCCAAGGAGGGGTCGCCATGAGTCAGGTCTGACTCGATGGCACATAACAACAATAACAACAAATCTTTACTGAGGTAGATTGCCCAGTCTTGCCTCCTCAGAGAGGCTGGTGGGTTTGAACTGCCAACTTTCTGGTTAGCAGTCAAATGCCTTAGGCACTATGCCACCAGAATGCCTTCCTACATACTTTAGAACAGACTCAGAAGGGTGTCCTAATTATATGGAATTACAGCCAATATTTTTTCTACATAGAAAAGCCAACTTGATCACCTTTTAAAATTATGCTGGATGTACAGGGTACTTTCATAATCCATCCATCTATTGTAAATATGATCAAAGTAAATAAATATACCAATATTACCAAGAAATCCCATATAACTATCCTGATGATAGAAATGCCTCATATATTAATAACTCACACACTCACAAGGTAACACCTTGTGAAAAAAGAGAGGAAAAAAATGTCTTTGTTCCAGGAAAAGCAGAATATAAAATGTCAATAAAAATAGTTAACACCATTTGTCATAATGGTTCGGGGAAAAAGATGTACACTTTCAACTCTTTACATACAACTCATATTAACTGTGCAGCCCAGGCCTGGTCTTTATCTGTGGCCTCTAGGTATACCCAAAACTAGGCGCTGGGACTCCTCACCAGCTCCTTTGAAGATCTGAAATCCTCACCAGTCTCACCATCTGGGTCTCTTCAGAGGTCTCACAGGAGTGACCTCCCAGGAGGACGGTCTATCGATTAGCTTGAGGGTTTTTACCTAGGTTAGGAGTCCCTGAATCAGAGAGATGTATTAGAAATTTGTCCCCCACTTCGGCTGAAATGGTTAATGAGGCAGTTCACACTATAAAGACCCAGTAAAAGAGCTTTAATTCACTTGCTGTTATGGTAATGGACCATCACATAGCATTACAATATTTATGTCATCACAATCAGGCACCTTCAATCTGGCTAATATCTATTTCCTGTTGTTACTATGTAAACACTTTGGTACAAAAAGAAAAATCAGCAGACAGGGCTGATTACTCTCACAGGCTTCACAAACTGAGAGTTGGAATCTATTCTCCTGTCATTGGCTCGGTCAAATACAAAGTTGGCTCCCTGAAATTTTCTAAATTATGATAATGAGACTTTTTCACTATGGTAACTGTTTGCTTTTATCCATTTTTAATAGGGTCTTAAAAGCTAGTGTATAACTGATGTATGATGACTGTATACTAGGAAGACTTCCAGGTGGTCAGCTCCTCTCCTCAGAGAGACAGATGACCAAAGTGGGGGGTGGGGGGACCTGATGAATCCTGACAAGGCTGCCCAGTCTGGCCCATAAGGATCCACACCACACTGTATGCCCAAAGTCCTTCATTACTTTTAAAGCAGATGGACATACGGGTATATGGGAGAAAATAATACATCAGTGAGTATCTTCTCAGTAACATCACAGAAATACTAAGGATTCTGTTCAAATTAGTTATCTATAAGGAAATGTGGCATCAGGATATCTTCTAAAAGATAAAAATGTTTCAACTATAGAATTACTCTTGGACTAGGGCAGATAATCCACCATGAATTAAGATACTAATTTGTTTATATTTTTAGAAAAATATTTTGAGTTTTTAATAGAAAAACAGTAATAAAAAAAATGTAAAGATACATGTTTAGCATTTAAAAGAAAAATTACTAAGAGGTCAGAAAATATGCTAGGAATAAGAAATATTATCATTTGAGAATAAAAACATTTATTCTCTATTAAAGTGCAAAAAAAGCAAATTATTTTAGGGTTTATACCAAAGGAACACTTTAAATATGTTACCCTGATGTTAAGGCATGTAAGCCCAGCAATTTCAACAGCCTTGATCTTGATGGAACATGTCTCATAAACAGTTTATTGCAGAAGTTGTAAATTATGTAAGTCAAATATAAAATTAGTTTTAAAGCTTATAATGTCAAAAATGCCACTGTACTTATTTTCACATCTGTAGTCTTATTTCAAAAAGATATGATGGATAGGAGTAACCCTGGCCAGGAAGAATCATACAAAACAAAATATGACGAACAGACACTAAGCATTTTTTTTTCCCCTAGAGAACAGTTCAAGTATGCAAGCAGTGGAATAAACAAAGATTACCTTTTATCCCCCTAAAGTCTTAAAGAGCAGGCTTTCTTATGAGGGAGGAAAAACTACTAGCACCTTTAATAAAAAATGCTTTTGTTGAAATAAGGAACACCCTTCCCAAGCAGAAAAAGCTTTGAAAACCAGAAACCAAGGGGAGTTAATGTTTAAAAGGAAGCAGCACTTAAAAATGGTTCCCCAGCTTTCATCCTATCCATAGCTTGTAGATGAACTTCAAAATCAAATTAATGATCCACAGAGCAGAACTTTTCTTCAAATTGTTTAATGAAGACTATTGTAAGCAGAACTGTCCAAAGGTCCCATACAAAACAAAACAAACTCACTAATAGTTTCTAAAGTGAAAACTAATGCATTTCAGTAATTAACTATCCGAGAGAAGCTTTGAGGCGCTGTGACATAGGAAGACATGCTTAGGGGAGGCTGACGTAATTCTGGTTTCCATAGGTCCCTGCATCTTCAACCTTTAGTGAGAAGAATGGGGCCATCCACTTTTCAAGTTGGCCAGTGAAAACCTTATGAATAGCAGTGAAACACTGTCTATTACTGGATCTCACTACAAGTTTAAGGAAGAATTCTAAATTACTCATCAGTAATTCTCAGTCTCCAGGGTATATTATATCACCATAAAGCTAGCCCACTTCCCTTCTTCCCTCCTTCTCTCCCTCCCTTCCTTCCACTCATTAGGCTCCATCCCTCATCACGTAAGTCAGAATCCCTGAGTATGGAGACTAGGTATCAGTATTTTTAAAAGCTCCACAGAGATCCTAATGTGCAGCCAGGGCTGAGACCCACTAAGTTAACTAGAAAAGTACTGAGAAAAGTCAAGGATGATTATAGTTACTCTGTTTGAACTATAGTTGTGACAGGAAAAAATTTTAAGGGAGATAGTTTTTTGTTAATGCGGTTGCCTTTCTTCTCCTACACTTATCCTCTAGTATAAGATGCTCAATTCCCTCAAGATAATAATGGCACCCACCATTTACTGAGCACTTGTTGTTGTTAGTTGTCATGGAGTCAATTCTGACTCATGGCAACCCTATGTGTGCCCAGCAGAACTGTTTCATAGGGGTTTCCAGGCTATGAATTTCTGGGTGCAAACTGCTAGACTTGTTTTCCGAGGTGCCACTGAGTGGGTTTGAACTGTCAACCTTTTGGCTGAAAGTTGAGCACTTAACCAGATGTACCACCAAATAGTGCGGGGTATTCTACGCACACCACTGCTAATCCTCATTACCCCAAAAAATGGGTATTACATCCATTTACCTGAGATAGCTGACAAAGAGGAACTCATTTGCCCCTATCAGAAAGCCAGTAGGTAAAGAAACTGAATTAGAACCTAGACGTGTCATATTCCAAAAGGAAAAATGCATCTTTCTTTTTTCTTTTAATTTTATGCATTGATGTTCTGAAGGATAGTAAGTCATGTTTCACAGCTTAAAAGTATATATAAAATGAATCTCCCTAATAATTTTTCCCTGTCATAACTGAAGTTTAAACACACAGTAACTACAGTCTTTCTTGACTCCCATCACTTAGCTACTCCCATCACCTAGCCACCCAATTTCCCTCCAAAGAGACAATCAAAAGTTAGCAGTTTCTTGTTTATTCTCTGAACTATTTCATGCACGTGCAAGCAAATATATTTGTATAAGCATGTGTACCATCATATTATTTAGATTCCTTCCCACTCCTGTTTCAGCTATGGTAGCCTAACTCACAGGTGGGCCTGACCCAAGCCACAGTATTTTCAATTGCCTCATATGCATGTGAAAGCTGGACAATGAGTAAGGAAGACCAAAGAACAGTTGATGCCTTTGAATAAAACTGTTGGCGAAGAATCCTGAAAATATCATGGACTTCCAGAAGAATGAACAAATTTGTCTTGGTAGAAGTACAGCCAGAATGCTCCTTGGAAGCAAGAATGGCCAGACTACCTGCTTTGGTCATGTTGTCAGAAGGGACCATTCCCTGATGGAAGATATCATGCTTGGTAAAGTGGAGGGTCAGCAAAAAAGGGTAAGGTCCTCAACAAGATGGATTAACACAGTGGCTGTAACAATGGCTCAAGGATAGCAAGGATCGTAAGGATGGCACATGACCAGGCAGTGTTTTGTTCTGTTGTACATAGAGTCACTATGAGTCAGAGCCAACTCGACAGTATCTAACAACAACATTCTTCACATGGCTGTTTTCCACTCTAATGATATATCTAGGAGATAATTCATATCAGCATATAAACTTTTTTTGTACCTCATAGGATTCTGTTGTATGAATCACTTATTTAGTCAGTTCCTTATTAAAAGGCATTAGGTTGCTTCCAATTATTTTGCTGTTATAAACACTAGAATGAGTAACTTTGAGCTACATAATTTCATTGTTGTTGTTGTTGTTATGTGCCGTCGAGTCAGACCTGACTCATAGTGACCCCTCCTTGGGTTTCTGATGCGGTATCACTATAGTAGATTGCCTCATCTTCCTTCCGAGGAGTGGCTGATGTGTTTGAACCGCTAGCCTTCTGGTTAGCAGGCAAGTGCCTTAGGCACCACGCTACCAGAGCTCCCACAAAATTTCATAAGTACATATAATTATATCTGTAAAATAAATTATTAGGTATAAAAAGTCATGCCCTTACCACCATTTTATACTTTTAAGAAATAGCCAGACCCATAAAGATTTATATTTAAATCATTTTATTTTAAAATTTTACCTACAGATCCAAGATATGCCTTTCATTTTAATTAAAAAACTAAAGGTGGTTTGAGAGAATATACTCAAAGCTCAAAGTCGTCTGAGAGGCGGTTTTATGCAGGAGTAAAGTGACTTCAAAACCAGTGGCACACATACTGTGCTTGTTTCTCGTTCCCACTCAGAACATGTCTGCTCCTGAGGAGTCTGTGTCACCCTGAATTGTGCTGACGATCAGAGACTGAGAGCCGTCCTCGAGGTTGACTGAGGGCAGTGTCACTGACATCTTGGCAGGTGGTACCTGTAAGGTGAAGCGTGGTACTGGTTTACTACCTGCAAAAAAGGAGAAACTCATTAACAAATATAGCATGAGGTGTTTTGGGTTTTGTTTTTTAATTTTATGGTGGTGAAAACTTACATAACAAAACATATGTCATATCAACAACTTCTGTACCATTGATTACATTCTTCAAGTTGTGTAACCATTCTCGCCATCCTTTTCCAAACCATTCCACCACCATTAACATAACCTCAATGCCCCCCAAGCAAAAATTCCCTCCCCCCACACCACTCCTGGTAATCACTAATGATTTATGATTTCTATATTTATGTCAAGGAGCTCTGGTGGTGTAGTGCCTAAGGCAACTGACTGCTAACCAGAAGGCTGGCGGTTCAAACCCACCAGCCACTCCTTGGAAGGAAGTTTGGGGAATCTACTTCTGTAGTGATACTGCCTGGGAAACCCAAGGAGGGGTCACTATGAGTCGGGTCCGACTCAAGAGCACATAACAACAATAACAACAACAACATATTTATGTCATGTAAGTGAGATCATACAAAAGGATTGTGATTGCTGGGTCATATAGTAATTCCATGGTCAATTTTTTGAGGAACCACCAAATTGTTTTCCATACCACAATGGGTATAACATTTTATATTCCCACCAGCAATGGATAAGGGTTCCAGTTTCTCCGTAACTTTGCCAACACCTGTGCTTTTCGCTTTTTTGATCACTACCAATCTACTAGGGGTGAGGTGGTATCTCATTGTAGTTTTGATTTGCATCTCCCCTAATGGCTAAGGAAACCCTAATGGTAGAGTCCCTTGGTAGCACAAATGGTTAAGTGCTCACCAAAAGCTGAAAGGTTGGCAGTTTGAACTGACTCAGAGAATCCTCAGAAGACAGCCCTGACAATCAACTTTTGAAAGATCACAGCCACTGAAAACCCTACAGAATATAGTTCTACTCAACACAGAGTGTTGCCATGGGTTGGAATTAACTCAATGGCAACTATTAACAATGGCTAATGACATTGGGCATCTTTTTCATGTGTTTGTTCCCCATTTGAATAATCTCTTTGGTGCAATGTCTGTTCAAGTCCTCTGCCCATTTTTCAATTGGATCATTTTTTGTTGTTGTTGTTAAGTTACAGAAGTTTTATATGCATTTTGAATATTAGACCTTTATCATTTATGAGGTCCCCCCAATTGTTCTCCCAATCTGTAGGTTGCCTCTTTATTTTGTTGATAAAGTCCTTTGATGAACAAAAGTTAATTTTTATGAGGTCTCATTTATCTACTTTGTCTTTTGCTCTTTGTGCTTTTGTTGTCAAATCTGATACTGCACTGTTAAAAATTAGGTCATAAAAAATATGATTTGTATTTTTGTGCTTTAAAACTTTTCTAAATAGGAGACTTCCGGTAAGATGGTGGAATAGGCAGACAAGCAACATAGACCCTCTTCACAAATGCAGTGTAGTAAATTATTTAGTATGGCTTTTCTACCCATAAGTCATTGTAAACTCAGTGGTGGAATGAGCAACTGAGGCACTGCTGATTGTAAATGTTATCCACCTGGGTTATTTCTGTTGGGCGTGGTACAATGCAATGTTATTCTAAGCACTCTCAGGTGCTTAGAATTCTGTTGTTACGACTGGTTGGTTTGGCCACTCTGCCAAGCTCAAAAGGAGGCCTCCTAGAGGCAGAACTCTCTGACTGCTGGTTGAGGAAGATGTGCTGCTGAAAGAGATACACACTCCTGAAAGAAACATGCACTGCTGGGAAAGAGACACGAGAGACATGCATTGCTGAGTGAGACACTGAGGGACACGCACTGCTGGGAAAGAGACTGTGAGAAACTGTTGGCTGACAGATGGTGGGCTGGAAGAGAGATTGAGTGTTTTTCCTGAACTTGAATTGTAGCCTGGTGCTTCCCTAATAAATCCCATAACCTATGAGTTCTGTGTGGCCACTGCAGCAAATTATCGAACCCAGGACAGAGGTGGTAGGTGCTTTGGGAGGAACAGTTGGAGAAAGGGCTGGAGGGAGGCAGCATGTCTGGCCTCACAGGAATAGGCCTTGAGCTATTGATGGTGATTCTGTCTTCCTCTTGTGGGATTAGAGGAGGTCAGAAGATGTGGCCTCCCTGCCCTTTTTGCAACAAACAAAAGAGAAACCAATTGACAGAGATACTGAAGATAATCCTGGAGCCTTGAGCTTTGAAAGGAAGTATACAGAAGTGGATTAGGCACCAAATAGTGGAAAAACCTGAATGAAAACAATGAGTACGGGCATAGACAGAGCTGCGGACTGTTAGCTACTCTGACGGCACCAACAGCCTGAATATTTCCAAGTGGTGCTGGGACCTGAGAATTGACCTAAAAATGAGCCCTGGACACCAAGGGCTGCAGAGATGACTGCACTGGTGGCCTATGACTAGGAAGGGAAATGGCAAGAAGGGAGACAACCTGAGCTGTGGACTATCAGCTGCCTGGAGGGCTCAGCCATTTTGATTGTTCACAAGTGGTGGCCATTTTGGATATTTAAAGTGACCGAGGGTGCTGCCATTTTGAATGTTTATAAGTAGCAGCCATATTTGATATTTAAAGTGACTGAGGGCACAGTCATTTTGAATGTTTACAAGTGGTGGCCATTTGGGATATTTACAGTGACACCATTCTCATTTGGATTCCAGGGACCTAAAAATAGGCTACATTTGCCAAGGACAGCAGGGACATATGAGAGACTGACAATAGGAAAGGAGACAGATGGTGAGTTGATGAGTGTATAATTGCTGCCAACTAGCAAACAGAGGAGCACAGTACCCTGCTTATGTAGCTAACACCCAAGCAAAACAAAGAAAATGAAAATCGTGGCCAAGTCACTCCAACATAAATCACCAATTAAATATAAACACAAAAATGTCACAATGTCCCAGAGACAACAGAGCATCACAGTGCACCAAAGAAGCAAGAGTAAGCAGGAGAAACAGGGAACTAGGATACAGACCCAGAACATATCCCTGAGGAAGAAGCAGCATTGGAACTTCCTGATAAGGCATTCAAAAGAATTATATTTAGGTACCTTCAATGGATTGAGAGACAGATCAAGGAAAACACTGACAAAATTGAGGAAAACACAGAGAAAATCCTAGAACAACTCTGAAAGACAATACAAAAACAAAATGACAAAATTAATGAAAAATTAGAAATGATACAAGATCTACAGATAGAAATCCAGAAGATTAATACTAAGTTTTCAGAAATAGATAACACACTGAATGGGCAAAGGAGTAGAACTGAATCAATGGAAGACAGAATTAATGAGATTGAAGGCAAATACCTCAATACTTCTTTGGAAAGGAATCAATCAGAAAAAAAGATCAAAACAAAATGAAGAATGCCTCAGGTTCATGTGGGATACCATCAAAAGGAATAACCTACATGTAATCAGAATTACAGAACAGGAAGAGAAAAATAAAACCACTGAGAAAACTGTCCAAGATTTGTTGGAAGAGAATATTCCTGGTATGATGAAAGATGAGAATATATACATTCAAAAAGTCTAATGGACCCCAAACAGGACAGACCCCAAAAGAAAATCACCAAGACATATGTTATGTGCTGTCGGGTCATCTCTGACTCATAGTGACTCCTCCCCTTGGGTTTCCGAGGCCATATCGCTACAGAAGTAGATTGTCCAATCTTCCTTCCAAGGAGTGGCTGGTGGATTTGAACCACCAACCTTCTGGTGAGCAGTCAAGTGCCTTAGGCACTACGCCACCAGAGCTCCCCACCAAGACATATCCTCATCATCAAACTCACCAAAACCAAAGACAAAGAATCCTGAAAGCAGCACAGGAAAAACAAAAAGTTACCTACAAGGGGCAACCAATAAGACTAAGTTTGGATTTCTTGGCAGAAACCATGCAGGCAAGAAGACAAGGGATGGTGTATATGTATAACTCTGAAAGAAAAAAATTTCCAACCAAGAATTATATACCCAGCAAAACTGTTCCTCAAATATGATGCTGAAATTAGGATATTTCCAGAAAAGCAGAAATTAAAGAGAATTTGTTAAAACCAGACCAACCTGACAAGAGATGCTAAAGGGAGTCCCTTTGGACAGAGAAGCAACAATAGCAAACAACTACTGACCATTAACACACATGATGACATAACCCAGAAACCAACTCAGTTATGGAAGCATGCAAAGTAAATATGCCTGCAAGATTGTAAACAGGGAACCAGAGATCAATTGGCAAATGAGAACTACAAACAAGAGGGAAAAAAATTTTGTAGTTACAGAACTTCTAAATGGTAAGGAAGTCAAGACAAATGCAAGATAGAAAGGACTGTTCTAAACTTGGGATGAAAATTATAAATCACAGGGTAACCTCAAAGAAGAATGATAAATTTTCACATCAAAATGAAAAATAGGACCAGCACAAATATTTAGCAAAGACTAAAACAATAGCAACAAAGGAAGTGTAACACGATTCATAAACAAAACGAACTCAGCACAGAAAATTATATGGAACAAGAAAATCAGCAATATCTATTTATAGAAAAATAAAACAAGATCCGTATCTCACATCATACACAAAAACTAACTCCAGATGGATCAAAGACTTGAACGTGAAATCTAAAACTATAAAGTTCTTCAAGGAAAAAATAGGAACAAATTTAGAGGCCATGATTTATGGCATAAATAGACTGTCAAGCATAACCCAAAATGCACAAATAGTGTAAATAAGATAAACTAGATGAATGGGACCTTCTAAAAATTAAATTTTTATGTGCTTCAAAAGATTCTCCAAGAGTAAAAAGAGAACCTACAGATTGGGAAAAAATATTCGGCAACAACATATCTGGCAAGGGACTTATCTCTAAAATTTCTAGAAAACTCCAACACTTCAACAACAAAAGATTAACGATCCAATTAAAAGATAGGCAGAAGACATGAATAGACACTTCACCAAAGAGGATATTCAGGAGGCCAGCAATACATGAAGAAATGCTCACGATCATCAGCCATCAGAGAGATGGAGATCAAAACAATGAGATACCATCTCACCCCAGTACTAATGGCAAAGTTCAACAAGACAGAAAATAACAAACGCTGACAAGGATGCAGAAAGATGAGGACTCTCATACACTGCTGGTGGGACTGTCAAATGATACAACCACTATGAAAAGCAGTATGGTGATTCCTTAAAAAGCTGGAATTAGAAATACCATTTGTCTCAGCAATCCCCTTACTAGGTATATATCCTAAAGAAGTGAGAGCCAGGACAAGAATAGATATATACACACTCATGTTCATTGCAGCACTATTTACAATAGCAAAAAGATGGCAACAAACTAGATGCCCATCAACAGAAGAATGGATAACTAAATTATAGTATGTGCACAATGGAATACTATGCAACACTAAAGAATAGTGTAAAATCTGCAAAACACCACATAACATGGATGAACTTGGAGGACATTATGCTGAGTAAAATAAGTCAACCATAGAAGGACAAAGAGAGTATTAATTCATTATTGTGAAAAGTCAAGGAAAGGTTTATATACGGAAGGAAACTTTCTTTGTTGGTTACCAGGGAAGGGAGGGGAGGGGAAGGAACACACACACACACACACACACACACACACACAAGCACTGGCCCATGTCATTTTAGTTTTGTGTATTTCACTGTGCCAGGGGAAAAAAAAAACAAACTCACTGCTGTCAAGTCGGATCCAACTTATAGCAACCCCTCCTTGGGTTTCCAAGGCAGTATCACTACAGAAGTAGATTGCCCTATCTTCCTTCCGAGAAATGGCTGGTGGGTTTGAACTGCCAGCCTTCTGGTTAGTAGTCAAATGCCTTAAGTGCTACGCCACCTACATAAATTACATTTCAATAAAAGGTATTTTTGAAAAAACTTTTCTAAATAATACTAAGGGATTAAAACAAGGATCACATATGAGGTAATTCCTTTTCTCAAAGTGTTCAGAACTTGTCATAGAAAACGTCTGCCTCTCTACTCTCACCTTTAGTTAATTAGAGGCAACATTAAAAAGCTACAAGTGCCAAAAATTGTGGTACAAATGATAAATGCTAGATAAGACTTAACAGTGTTAAAAGCAGTCTCTGAAATCCAGACTTAGCCTCTTCCTGACTGGATGACTTTGCAAGTTATTTTACCACTCAGAATTTCAGTTTCCTCCTGCGTCAAATGAGGTAATAGTACCTATTGTGTAGGGTTTAGTGAGGATGAAATAATATCCATAAAGGGCTTAACAGAACTTAGCACATAGTAAGAACTCAAAAACTAAGAGCTATTACTACCACTAAATGATTGCTATTACTACTATTACCATAAATTAAATAGCTAGAAGTCCAATAAAATATACTGCAATAGTCCTAAACTAAGGGTTTGCTGTTAGTTATAGATAAACATGAGTTTTAAAAAGATACATATGAGCCATGTAATAAGCTTTTGAAGTCAAAGGTTGCCAATATACAAGTCACTATGCTCTTTCTCCTACTTCCAAAACATGAACTTTCAATTCAGGGTTATATTGTTAAAGATCATTTACTGACCCATTTGACCCAGCAATCCCCTTACTAGGTATATATCCTAAGGAAGGAGATCCAGGACAAGAACACCCACTTTCACTGAAGCACTATTTACAATAGCAAAAAGATGGAAACAACCTAGATGTCCATCAACAGAAGAATGGATAATCAAACTATGGTACATACACATAATGGAATACTACGCAACCCTAAAGAATAACATAGAATCTGCAAAATACTGCATAACGTAGATGAACTTGGAGGACATTATGTTGAGTGAAATAAGTCAATCACAGAAGGATAAATATTGTATTAGTCCTCTATTGTGAAAAGTCAAGGAAAGGTTATATATGAAAGGAAACTTTCTGTGTTGATTACCGGGGGGGGGGGTGCGGAGGAACACTGCTAGATAGGTAGAGACAAGTACTGATTTGGGTGGAGGGTAGGGCAATGCACCAAATGTGAGTGATCAACACAGTGGCATTGAGGAAGAGGAAGACATAGAGAGGTACATGGGAGATACAGACAACAAAGGTGAACCCTTTTGCATATACAATACTGCATTGTCAGTGATGGCAAACAAGTGGATAGATGGGTAGACAGGCTGAATGATCAGGTATGTCTAGGCAAGGGGGAGTGTGCTCATGACCATGTATAGAGTTGGTACACAAGCATATCTGTATGTTCTCTAAGAATGTCCAGGTATACAGCAGAGCTGACTAGGGACAAGGTTGTAGTCACTTCTTGGTCACAGTCAGCTATCCAGAGGGACCAAGGAGTTGGACCTGTGGGCTCAGGACTGTGGTCACAGGGGACATCAAGCTCAATTGGCATAACATACTACACGAAAACAATGTTCCACATCCTACTTTGGTGAGTAGTGACTGGGATCTTAAAAGCAGCCATCTAGATGCAACGATGGGTCTCTCCTCATCCAGAGCAAAGAAGAATAAAGAAAACCAAAGATGCACTGAAACAATTAGTCCAAGGGACTGGTAGACCACGTGATCCTTGTACTATATGACCATGAGATCAGAAGAACTATAGGGTGCTCAGCTACCACTATCAACCACTTGGACGGGGATCTGTGTAGAAGATCCTGGATAGAGTAGGAGAACAATGTGGAACAAAACTCAGAATTATAAAAATAAAGACCAGGCTTGCTGGTCTGATACAGCCTGGTGAAACCCCTGAGACTATGGCCCCTAGTTGCCCTTCAGGTCTGGAACTGAACTCCTGTGGATTCCAGCCAAATAAAAGACCGGCATATGCACTGAACATTTACATCAGGTAGATGTACTCCTTGTAGAGATCAAACATGGCAGAAGAGAAAGGCAGTGTATACATAGGGAGACAGCTTGGGGGAGCAGGAGTGCACGGAAGGGAAGGACACAGGGAAGAGGTAACTATGGAGAGAAGTGGGAAGAGAGTTATTACATTGTGGGAAATTAGAGTCAATGTTATGAGACAAAATGTGTATGAATTGCTGTATGGAAAATGAAATTGCTCTGTAAACTCTGACCCAAATCAAAATAAATTAAAAAAAAAAAAAAATCATTTACTGAGTGCCTAAGGATGCAATGCTATCAGTTAAAAGAATTGCTACAATGAAAGCAATATCAAAAGAAAAGAATTGTTGAAGTGAGTAATTCAAATATCACCTACATCTGTAAAATGAGAAAGCATATTTCTCTTTTAAATAGTCTTTTCTTAATTATTGCTACATTTAACCAAACATGGAAAAACATTTCTACTCCATGGACTGAAAGCAGAGGAAAACAATATAGAAACTAGCTGGTGGCAGAAGGAAGGCAGTTTGGGATGAAGAATTCATCAGTACGTTAAAAAATCCAGAGCTGACTACATATGTGTATCTATCTGCCTATATCCCAGTTCACTCTAAATTTAAAGCAAACTGCCAAAAAATATAAAGAATGTCAACATGGTATTACTTAAAACCACAAAAATTCTCATTTCAAATTTTATACATAATAATAATAAGCACTTTAAAAACAAATTACCTTAAACAATCTTAAAGACACTTCTGACTCAAGACTCTCAGTAATTCTTCTAAAACCACTTTATGTTTTCCAATTAGTTTCCACAGTAAAAAAGTGGAATTTTCCATTAAATTTTTATAGAATCAACAGTAAAAGTAGACAGTTCTGGAGATTTCAATGATGACTCAATCACAGCTGTGCAAAATGATCGGAATATTTGTAAAAGGCAAATTCCTGTCATATTAGGGAGAGAGGCCGGGAGACACTGGGTTGTTACATACTTGAAGAACTGGAATGCCCCAAAACATGTAGATGGACTTTTTCAACAGGCAACTGGAGTTAAAAATTTCAAAGACTGAAAAGTAGTTTTAAAGATACAGAAATAGCAGTCCGAGGCGGTATCTCTACAGAAGTAGATTGCCCAATCTTCCTCCCGAGGAGTGGCTGGTGGGTTTGAACCGCCAGCCTTCTGGTTAGCAGTCACATGCCTTAGGCACTATGTCACCAGAGCTCCCAGTCATCTGTATAGACACAGTAATTATTCTCAATAATGAGAATAGTGATCACCCAGTGAGAAAAAATAGACTGACAGACAAGAGAGATGATAAGAGAAATGTGGGGGAAGGACCAAAAGAGAACTTATTAAAGAACAAATAAAACAAGAGGGAGGTATCTAGAGAGGTAGGTAGGAAGAAACCTATGAAGTGAAGGGTCACTCAAGGTACAAAATGGTTTTTAAAAAAAGAAAAATCTAGTATAACTCATCTAATGAATCCACAATTGGTAAAGCAGAGAGTATAACTCACTGCTCTTTGTACTATATCAATTACCTTAAAGAACCACAGTAACAAATGATTACTTTTAATTATTATTCTTTTTAAAGGTGGTTGAGGGAAAATTTCATTTAGTTAGTGGCATGTAATGATAGGGGCAGCTCAGAAGAGAAGCAGTGCTGCATTTTCAAGCACAAGACCCAAGACCCTTTATGACAGGTGAAGTCTAGGGTCCAAAAGAGGTTTGCTGTCCAGTCACCTGGAATGGTCTTACCCTGACAGTGATATCAGGCTTCTGTGCAGGAAAGAGTAAAGGGGGAAGAAGAATTTGGATAGGTCACAGTTGAGTTCATCTACCGATTCATTCTAAAAGTATAAATTGAGTATCTACTATGTGCCAGGCACACTCTTCTTCTAGACTCTGGAGAACAATGCAATGAAGAAAACAAGGACCCTTCATAGGCCTTACATTCTAGTTGGGGGTAGGAGAAGATGACAAGGAAGGAAATAAGCATAAAATATGTCAGGAGGTGGTAAGTGGTATAAAGAAAAATAGGTAAGGGGTAACTAAGAGGGGCAGGGTGATGAGAGCCTTTGGAAAAGTTATTTCCCTTGTCTAACCCCAGCTTCCTTACCTATAAAATAGAGCTAACAGTATCTATCTCAGAGGTTTTCTGAGGATTAAATGAGACAATGGATATAAACTACTTTGCACAGTGCTAGCACTTAAAAAGTACTCAAAACAAGTTGGTTCTTACTCATATGTAATTGGAAAGGTACTATTCCAAGAGGCACTGACATTCAGGTCAGCTGCAAAAGGCAGTGTGCTTTACAGAGAGGGGTAAGAATGAGTCATGAAACACAGTAACAACAACAAAAGCAGGTCTGGGAGGCCTCCAAACGGTTATGCTATTCTTAACTAGGAGCTCTGGTAGCATAGTGCCTAAGGCACTTGACTGCTAACCAGAAGACTGGCGGTTCAAACTCACCAGTCACTCCTCAGAAGGAAGACTGGGCAATCTACTTCCATAGTGATACTGCCTCAGAAACCCAAGGAGGGTTCACTATGAGTCAAGTTTGACTTGACGGCACATAACAACAACAACAACATTCTTAACTAGTAACTCTGTTTTAATCAATGAGTTATGTCAGTAAAATGTACTATCTTATCTAAAGGTGTTTGTTAATGTACATTTGGGAAGATTTCTTGAAGTGTTCATTTATACAAGCTAAACTGTCACATTCTTAGAGCTTTGAAAGAGAATATTTTAAGCTAAGATTGAGATTAAAAAAAAAAAAAGCTTCACTTTGAGTACTGCTAACAGGCAAAAAGAGTAATATTCATAGCCAGTTATGGTCCTCATAGCCTTTTTTTTTTTTTTTCCTTAAAGAAAAGCCATATCTTAATAAATCACCATTAAAGCAAGCATAAATTACTTCTACCTATATTGAATGTAGTTTGATGCTTTTAAAGTTTGACTTTTATATTTCCACAGTCATGTCATTACTTTATGAAGTCATTGTTTCAACAGCTGTTTTCAGGTGTTTTTTTGTTTAAAAAAAAAAAAAAAGACTATTCCTTGAGTCCACGGATTTGCAGTATGATGTCATTTAACCTGGCACACATTTGAGGCTGGGATCCCAAAGAGTTAAACCATGCATTTGAAGCTTCCTAAAACATATTTTAAAATACTTTTTAGACACTTGAAATAGCATTTTTTGTGTTCTTAAAAGAGTTAAAATTTCATGAAGAAATTTTATTATGTTTTCTGTTCTTTAATGTTGGATTTATAAGACTAAGAAATATAAAATTTAAAACTAATTTATTCTAAGTAATACAGATAATGATATAGGACTTTTACTGTCCATTTAAGAGGTTGC
The DNA here is from genome assembly GCF_000298275.1 of Orycteropus afer afer. Taxonomy (NCBI): domain Eukaryota; kingdom Metazoa; phylum Chordata; class Mammalia; order Tubulidentata; family Orycteropodidae; genus Orycteropus; species Orycteropus afer. Next base: position 2,633,803 of record NW_006921901.1, on the reverse strand, counting down.
TTTAAAATATACATAACATAGCTTTCATAAAGTTTTTCAGGTTTAGATAATCTATTTCATCAACAGGTTTTGGAGTCTAACTCTAATCCTCAAACACTTTGTAACCTATTATTATATCTTTGTTATTTGCAAACTAAGAGGAATCTAAACAAAGCATTGTCTCCTAAAACAATAAGAGACAAGCAGAGAAATGAAGAAAAAGTTTCCTTAGTAGCTCCACAGAGGTGTATAGCATCTCAAACTCTTCATTCTGACAAAGTAACTACATGTGGCACAAGCCATGATGTGAAGTTATGGTGTCAGTCTACAAGATGATGACTAGACAGTGGAACAACTTTTAATGGCCTACATTTGGGTTTTTTACCTGCAGAAAAAGATTTTTAAAAATACAAGTTGTGCATTTAAAAATAAAATGTAAATGGATCAAATCTAATAACCTTTAGTAAGTACAGGAAGGATCCTAACCTGGAGTTTATGGGTGGGCACCAGATCAGTAAACACTCTGAAATGTTATGCAAATTACTTTTGTATATATGTAATCTGGGAAGGAGACAGGCAGTCATAGCTATCAGTATCTTAAAATATTTAAGATTTATTGACTTAGTGCAGGACCAGGTGCAAGTGAATCATATTCTCTGAATTATGCTGCAGTGGTGGTAAAATATGAGGAGTTCTCATGTAAATGTGGACACTTTATTCTCTGAAAGCAGCAATACTCCAGCACTGTAATGACTTGCTTATTTGTCTGTCTTTTCTATTGCACAATATATTACCTAAAAGCGTGGATAAGGACTTATAGGTTTTTGTCTTCCCAGTGACTAGTATAAGTAGGAACATGATAAGTACCTATGGCCAACAGCTTGTTTCTGTTCAACCAGTGGCCAGGAATAAGAGTTCTATTTGAGTTTTTCTTTAGATCAAAAGAGCAGAGAACATATAACTTTGGCTTCATTAGCAGAATACAAACCAACAGAAGCAACTGGCTTGGAGTCCTACATCTTCATGATATACATACATAAAGTTTTTCATATTATCATCTTATTAAACAAAATTCTTTATGCAGCATCTAGGCAGCAACTAGGCTGCCATTATGAACACAGGGGAGCAATGCAATGGCTAAAAATTCATCTGACCGAGACTCTCTCACTAAAGAGTACACATCCATCAGGCAACCTTACATAAATGGTTACTACTATATTGTTCGGAGGAGCTCTGGTAGCATAGTGGCTAAAGCACTTGACTGCTAACCAGAAGGCTGGCGGTTCAAACCCACCAGCCACTCCTCGGAAGGAAGGTTGGGCAATCCTACTTCCGTAGTGATACTGCCTCGGAAACCCAAGGAGGGGTCGCTATGAGTCGGGGCCAACTCGACGGCACATAACAACAACAACAACATATTGTTCGGGAGCTCTGGTGGCATAGTGCCTAAGACATTTGACTGCTAAACAGAAGGCTGGCAGTTCAAACCCACTAGCCACTCCTCAGAAGGAAGACTGGGTGACCTACTCCCATAGAGACACCACCTCAGAAAGCCAAGAAAGGGTCGCTATGAGTCGGAATCAGCTCAATGGCAGTGAGTTTGATTTTTTTTTTTTGGGTTGTAATGTTTTAGGCTTAGCTCAAGTATCACCTTCCCTCAGGTCTTTCTAGTAACTTTCAATGACAAAATTAATTTCTTCCTCATCTGTGCATTCTAGCTTTTTACACATCTACATTTCTAGAAGCACTTAGCATCTTGTATTATTATTGTTTGCTTGCGGGTCTGTTGTTCCCATTAAATATGTGCTCTACAAGACAACAACAACAACAAAAACCCACCGCTGTCCAGTCAATTCTAACTCATCATAATTCTAAAACACAGAGTAGAACTGCCCCATAAGGTTTCCAAGGCTGTAAATCTTTATGAACACAGACTGCCACATCTTTCTCCCACAGAGTGGAACAGCTGGTGGGTTCAAACCATCCATCCACCTTTAGGTTAGCAGCTGAGCACTCAACCACGGTGTCACCACGGCTCCTGCTAAGACAGCAACTGTGTCTTATTTACCGCTGCATCCAACAAAGCTGTAGCATAATTCTGAGAACAGAGTGGACATTGAATTAATGCTGAACCAAAATGGTTTGTTTCTACCTAGACAGTCTGTGGTCCTCAGGGCTAACAGCTTGCTTAGATTCATGCTGACCAGATCCTGTCTTTAAAATCAGCCCCGAGTTCCAGCAATGCAGTTGCTTCCCAGCTGCCTGTGGAAACGTTGTAGTACTGCAGCTGTGTTTTATTGAGTTCTTGAAGCATTTTTCCTGTCCACCCTGGGCCCATCTAGTCTTGCATCAATTCCTTGTGTAAACAGCTGCTAAGCTATCCTGCTGTAGTCAATTCTCCTCACATACTTAACCCAGCCCTGCAGATTTTGCAACATCGTTATCTTCAGTGCTTGAGAACAAACACTACAAGTCTTGAGGAAGAAGTCGCCCGGACATTTGATGTTAAGGATTGAATACAATATTTTATTTGACTCTGCTTTCCAGAATTTGTCATTATTAAATATTTCTTTCCTTACTTTCATGTTTTAAAAGGGGATTTAAAATGTTAAAATAGTCTCATCCCAGATAATGTTTTAGACATATCTCATTACATTTTTAAAATTTACTATTGCCCCCTTTTTAAAAATGAGTTCATAAATATTTGTTTTAAAATTTGTAATTTAAGATACAAATGAAAGTTCCTATAGGAAGAATAAATGTACCAGCACCTGTAAAAACAACGCCAATTCTTTTTCCTTTAAAAAGCAATAGTTAATGCGAAAGATTTGTTTCTTCTTATGCCAGATTCTAGCTGCTTCACTTTGTTTAAAACTGACTTCAAAGTTTAAACACTGTCCTGTCCCAACAAATAACCTCCCCCAAATGGAATTATCTCGAGTACTATCCTTAGTGCTCTGAATACCACACCTGCAGCCTTTTAATTCAACATTTTATAAACTTTCCAAAGGGAAATGATAGATTTTTTTCTTCTGTTCCCCAACTTACGCCTTTTGGAGAGTTTAACTTAGTGCATAAAGGGAGTTCCTTAGATAGATGAGTTTATAGATGTTATCGGAGAATAAAAATTGGAGTTAATCTTTCTACTATGCTGATAGAAAGAAATGACAAGGAAATAAAAAAAATCTCAATAGCTCTAAGTCCAAGAACTTTTAAAGTAAAAAACTTACCTGTAGATACAGATCCAAGATATAGCTTAGGCTCGATTTGTCTCCGATCCATATCACCTGGTGAAGCTACAGTTTTTTAAAACAATTTCACAAGAAAAACAGTTTAGCATGGAAACAACCATGATTCATTTCCATTAACCCCAAACAAAACCACAAACCAGATGCACTTCCACAGTTACTCCATAAAACCAGGTAAACAGACGCTTGATCTAGTGGCCTTAATGTAAAGAAGGAAGTTAAACAGCTGAATTTTAATGACTGTCAATAGAAAAATAGTTTACCTAATGGATTATTATCTTTATGCATCAAACATGAGAGGAAGAGGGACGCAAAGGATCATGATATAATTTGCTCTTTATACTAACTAAAAAAACTCCTGGGCTATTTTCTTCCAAGGTTAAAGTTTTCCCAGATTCTCTCACTTAAGGGTTTAATCATACATAAAGTTTTGGATTTCCCTCCTCCCTAGGCTAGCCTGTGGGCACACTGCCCAGCACAATCTATCCGAAACAACCAAGTTGTCAGGGAGCACTAAGTCACAATGCACTACTAACCCAAAGACAAATTTAACATTAAAGTGAAATGTTGTTGTTGTTATGCGCTGTCGAGTCGGACCCGACTCAAAGCGACCCCTCCTTGGGTTTCCGAGGCAGTATCACTACTGAAGTAGATTGCCCCATCTTCCTTCCGAGGAGTGGCTGGTGGGTTTGAACCGCCAGCCTTTTGGTTAGCAGTCAAGTGCCTTAGGCACTATGCTACCAGAGCATCCCCCTAAAGTGAAATAGGCTAGAAGAAAATATTTTTATGGTTAGAGAATTATGAAGCAGAGAAAAGTTAAATGACTGAAGAGAGAAACCTGTAGCACAGGCCAACAAGATATTCTGGGTACCAAGTGCATTTGTCCACACTGATGGCATGTTGTGAACCTACACTGGAGTGCTCTGAAATCATAACCATCAACAGCTGTAGTTCTAAACAAATTCTTAGGACAGAGTGATATGGAAAAATATAATATGGTATAATCAGTATTTTATGTTTTTCTCCAAAATAAATAGTAAAGTCTGATTTAAAGAAAAAAAATCAGGTGGGTTTTGGAATAAATAGAAACTTTTAATAAAATCACAAGCATTACATAATTCAATAAGAAGCAATACAGTTTTAACTGGTGACAAATATTAATGCTAAACTACTCTAACTGTGCTGTGGAAAATGTTAGAAAAAAACCTGTAAAGTATGTTAAAAATGAAATGCAAGGCAGATTAATGAAAAAAATAATAAGGCTAAAAGGAAACAGTTTTAGAAGAAAATGTATTCATAAAGGTAAGATAGTAGACAAATACAAGTTATTTGTATGTCTGATAATCTGCAAATAGACCAAAATTGAACATCTGAATTTAATATACCTTCAAAAAAATCTTTAAATGCTTTCAAAGTGGTGATGGTGGCAGGTGAATTGATTCCAACTCATAGTTAACCCATGGACAACAGCAGAACCACTCTATAGGGTTTTCAAGGTTGTGTGACCTTTTGAATGCACATCACCTGGCCTGTCTTCCTAAGTGCCCCTGGGTGGGTTCCAACTTCCAACCTTCTTGTTAGTAATCCAGTACTTATCCATTTACACCATTCCAGGGCCTCATTTTAAAAGTGCTTACTTTTAAATAGTCTAACTACTGCACACTCTGCTCACCTCCTCTGCCTCTAAATCTGTGAAAGTTACAGAGAGAGAGAAGTTACTGCTTGGAAACTCCTGTATTAGAGATAGTCTTTCATATTCTACCAAGCATATATAGTACAGACATAGATACAAAAATACCAGTCCATTAATGAGCCATTTTTCTGTACAAGCAAAATTAAATGACAGTCTTTTCTGAAATGATTATCTGGAATGTATCTGTTGTGTTATGCTAAGAGACAAGCTGTATCACCCCCTTCCATACTAAACAAAGCTGGATGGAAACTAAGAAAAGAAAACCTATCTCAGGTCTAGCTAGAGCTCAATCAAAGCAACAACAAAAAAATTAACTACTTCCTCTGTGTCCAGCATTATGCTAGTTGTGAAGACTACAAAGAAGAATAAGATACCATCTCCATCCTCTTTAATCAGGAAGACAAAACTAACACAGAGAGGGCGGCAGAAGTGAGCAAATCTTCCAAAGAACACTCTTGCTCCATCTAACATATGAGGGATTTTAAAGACCAAGAACTAATTGAGTTATCTGATTATACCACTACTACATGCCAATGTTTCTACTTGTCTAATTCAATTATCTTTCCATTCTTGGTTATTTTTAGTTTTTCCTTCTTGCTCTATCATCTTCTTTTTAATTCTCCTTAAGAAGGTGATGTGCATTGTACTGGATGACTTTGGAGAAGGGGCTATGAACCCTCTCCTAAACCAGTGATTCTCTACCGAGTGTTGGGATGAGGAGAACTCTGAATCAATGTCCTGCTTTTTCAAGCTAACAGAGGCCTCCTTCTACTCTGATAGGCCTGAACTCCAGTGGGGGTGTATCTCCCAAAGGGAGTCACTGCTACAGAGAAACATTTTCAAATTAGTAACTAACCTAAATGAGAATCTTATACACTCTATTTTCTTTATAAAACAAAAAGAGGAACACTTCTCTAATATTCAAACTCTTTGCTTAATAAAAACTTTCTAAAGCAACAGCTTATTGCTGCTTTGGCTGCTTTATTTACAAAGCAAGTTTTAACTCAATGACAATTATTTCATTACCAAGCCAGTGCATACCTTAGTCATTTCTTTATATCTACACCAAAGCCACATTAGTAAAAACTTCTGAAGTGAAATAACACACAAAATCTCTTAACATTTTTAAGATGTGTCTTCAATATGCCACTTTACAGGGTGAAGTAAAATTATTGCAATGGTACATTTTCTTAAAGGACTAGAAAACAAATAGCTTCCCTCCAATTATCCATCTTCATTTTCCCTAAGATGCCTAATTCAGATCCTGATACACAGTTGCTCAAGAAATACCCAGCTGACTGATGTTTCTGAGACCTCTGTGTCAATTGGATACATCTTACAATCATTTAAGGATTATTTTCTAGAAGAAACACCCACTTTTTTTCCTATTCATTGTATACTGTGGAATGTAAGATAAAAATAAAGTTTGCAAATAAATGACAACCACCACTTTACACCAGAAAGGCAGCTGTAAAGTCGTGCTCTTGGAAGCTAGGCTGCCTGAATGTGAATCACAGCTCCTGCCCTTACTAGCTGTGAGACCTAGGAGAAATGTCATCATCCCTTGTGTCTCAGTCTCCTTTTCTACCTCATAGGATTCTTAGGATAACTAACAGATATGACATATGTAAGTAACTTAGGGCAGTACCTGGCCCAGAAAAGGTACCCAATAAATGGTAGTTTTATTAGCTATGATTACTTTGCAATTTTCCTAATTGATAAAGATTCATTCTCATTAGGCAAACTGTTAAAATTATTTTTTCCACAGGAAGTTGTTTTTTTTTTTTATAAAAAGAAAAATATAATGATTGTACATTACAGCAGAAGAGCTACAAAGGATCTCAGAGATCATGTTATCCTTATAAATAAGGAAATCAAGGCTAAGACATGTTAACTGACAAAGAAGTCAATGCCACAAATCAGTATCACAGACTAAAATCCATAGTAACTGGTCCTTTCCCCACCTTTCAACTTTTTCCTTCTTTTCTAGGATGTTTTCAGATACTGAGATCTGAAAGAACACTCACAAATGACCCGTTCTGCCTATGATTACTATTACTGACAAAACAGTATGGTTAGGAGAATAGGCTTTGCTTTCAGAATGGAACCTGGATTTGCCTCTCAGCTTCATCAGTTGTGTGTCCTTGGGCAAAATATGTAACTTCTCTGAGCCTCAGGTTCCTCAAGTATAAAATAACATTACCTACCTAATTGATTTCCCTTGTTACCCTCCCAAGAGGGACCGGGTCTCCGGGAGCAAGGTAAGCATGGGCGGGCTGGTGCTTACTCACTGATCTGCACTGAACACTTTCCCTTGTTACCCTCCCGAGAGGGACCAGGTCTCCGGGAGCAAGG
>NW_006921901.1:2612753-2622883 GCF_000298275.1 Orycteropus afer afer | reverse complement strand
GGGGCTGGCGCGGGATCGGGCAGTGTTTCGTTCTGCTGTGCATGGGGTCGCTATGAGTCGGAAACGACTCTACGGCACTTAACAACAACAACAACCTAATTGATCTGATTAATGATTAAACAAGATATTGCATGTCAAGTACTTAGCAGAGTACATCACATAAAGGCAATATACATAAATGGTAGTTACTATATAGGAGCTCTAGTAGCATTATATATTACTGGTGTAGTTACTATAAACAAAGCTCTCCTCAGCTAAAGCTGGGGGAGAATTTTAATTTCTGCAATTTCTCTTGACAGTAAAATAGCCATTATCTCAGTAACAAGAGTTGACTATTTATAATTTATTCTTGAAGCAAGTAACCTGTTGCCACTGAGTATACTCCAATTCATAGTGACCCTGCAGGAAAGAGTAGAACCTGTTCCGAGGGTTTTCTAGGCTGTCATCTTTGTGGAAGCAGATTGCCACATCTTTCTCCTCCAGTGCACCTGGTAGGTTCGAACCACTGACCTTCTGGTTAACAGCCAAGTGCTTAAATCCTCACATGTTGGATGATGGGGGTTTACTGCAAGTTGAATATTAAGCTCTGCAGTTAAAGATCAAGATAGCAAACAATCAGATCAACACAATTTGGCTGCTTACCAAGTTTGTGGATTACGTTCCTTTCTCTTGTTCCATATTCAAGAAAAATACTCTGTAGTATTTAAATCAAAGGATTAGATGAAAAAATTTCTAATTATTTGATCTATAGATTTATATTAAAATGTCTATAGAAATTATGACTGGATAACACTGACAAAAAATTGAATTAGTGCCTAAGGCATTAGACTCCTAACCAGAAAGCTGGTGGTTCAAACCCACCAGCTACTCCTCAGAAGGAAGGTTGGGAAATCTACTTCCATAGTGATACTGCCTCAGAAACCCAAGGAGGGTTTGCTATGAGTCAGATCCGGCTCGATGGCAGTGTGTGTTTTTTGTTTGTTTTGTTTTTACCTTTTAACATACACAAAACAGACTTGTTAAGTTTTAAGTATTTAAAGATCCTACAACATAAAAAACAGGTGGTCTTAGATTTGGAAACAGAACTGAAGGCTGGAAAAATGGGAATATGGGTGAAAATGCTTTAAATGAGGGCACAGAGGAGATACTGAGATTGTATCCCTCACACATAACGCTTCTTCCAAACATTCTCCTTATTTCAAAACTTTACTGTTTTTTGTTTTAAACAATCACCTAAAATCTTTATAGCTATAGGATGCCAATTTGAATGTAAACCATGATGTAGTTAGTGGACGAGCTTTTTCAAAAGATTGGTATTTAAAAGTATAGGAACCTGGGTGTTACAATGTTTGTGCCCTTGTATTTAAAACAAAAAACTTATTTTTGATCTGAAAGTTTATCTTCTGGTTCTTTAATGCTATCTTCAGTAAAACTCACTGGTATATACCAAAAAACCACACCCACTGCCATCGAGTCAATTCCAACTCATAGCGACCCTGCTGGGTTTCTGAGGCAGTAAATCTTTACGGAAGTAGATTGCTCAGTCTTCCTTCTGGGGAGGCTTTAAAGTCTTCATATTATTGTCTTAAACAAATTATTAATGGATTATTTAGAAAGACCCTGTAATACTAGGTCCTTGGGTGGCACAAACAGTTAATGCCTACCAACCTAAATGCTGGTGGTTTCAACCCACCCAGTGGCAATGCTGAAGAAAGCCCTGGTGATCTGCTTCCATAAAGATTAAAACAAACAAACAAAAAACTCACTTCTGTTGAGTTGATCCAACTCATAGTGGCCCCTCCTTGGGTTTTTGAGGTAGTATCTCTAACAGAAGTAGAGTCTTTCTTCTGATGAGTGGCTGGTGGGTTTGAACCACCTGCCTTCTGGTTAGCAGTCAAACGCCTTAGGTACTATGCCACTAGAGCCTCCTTCCATAAAGATTACAGCCAAGAAAACCCTACAAGAAGTTCTACTCTGTCACATATGGGGTTGTCTCCTATGTCATGAGTTGGAATTGAGTCGATGGCAGTGAGTTTGGTATAGCACTACAGGGCTGGTAACTGCAAAACAAAAACATAAAAACGAAGGTCTTCAAATCTAACACCAAAGCAAAATATGAATTTTTAATGGATCCTATCCAGAATTTCAAACAAAATCTACTAAGGAAAAATCTAAAATTAGTGACATTGAGGGTAGCTGGATCTTTTATAACAATTTAATTCAGTTTCATGAAAAAAAAAAAAGGAATATTAGGGTATTTTAAATATGTTTAAAAAAATTAAAACTATTTAAACAAAAATCTGGCCAGATTCTCCAAAATAAGTTGCTATACAGCTGTATATCTGATAGGTATACCAACTCTTTCAAATAACAGCATTTTCTGAAATAGTATCTTGGCAGCCTAAAAGCTTACATACAATTGCCAAGAAGCTGATTGTTAATACAGAAAACAAATAGGACACCTATCCTGAATGCAAACCATGATTTATTTTAAGAAGAATACACATTTAATTATTAAAGCTCATTAAAAAAGTATTTAAGTGCTTCACTGTATTGGTACGTGGTATATGGCATAAGGAGTGACTGCCTTTTAGGAACAGGAATGTCTAGAGGAATTCCAGCTTTAAAATTTGGTGGAGAACTGAGAGAGCATGTTTTGGTAGACAACTTTATCTACAACACCTTCCTGTTAGTTGAACAGCCTGTGAGACCAAGTCTAAAACAAATTCCTCTCAGATAATTCTTTATAAAAAGTATGCCACAATAGTTTGAAAACCAAAAGCATGTTAAAAATTGTAATAGGTCTGACTTGTGAAAGAAGCATACATACTGCATGTTTCATTTATATAAAGCACAAAACCTGGAAAACTAATCCATGATCCTCGAAGTCAGAATAGTGCTTTTTCTTGGGAGAGTGTAGAGGCAGTGACAGAAAGGAACATGAGGAATTCCTCGGTGCCCTTTGGGGCAATGTTCTGTCTCATTCAGCTGGGTACTGGTTGCACAGGTGTGCTCAGTTTGTGAAAATTCTTTGAGCTGGACATTTACAGTGTGATTTTATATATGTATATTATTATTCAATAAAGAGTTAACATTGAAAAAAATAAAAGAGGTTAGCTTCAGAATTTAAAAGATGATTCCTCTATAGTTTTGAACTGCTTTCCAATGACTGACATGGCCATATTACTAACCTTTCTGACCAAAACCAAATCGAATGTCACTGAGTTGATTCCAACTCATAATGACCCTTTAGGGCAGAGCAGAACTGCCCCATAGGGTTTCCAAGGTTGCAGTTCTTTATGGAAGCAGAATGCCTCATCTTTCTTCCATGGAGTGGGTGATGGGTTAGCATTTGTTAGCAGCCAAATGCTTTAACCACTGTGCCACCAGAGTCCTTCTAATCTTACTAGGCAGTCTTTAACAATAAGTGAAATTACTGCTGAGGCATACTACTGACTACAAAAATGAATTCCCTTCTATTTCCTTTCTTAAAACCTCAGAATATCAACAAGCTGAAATTACTCAGAAGCAGAAGGTGAGTTTTTTGTTTTTTTTCTGGTGGTGGTTGGTTTATTGCTGTTGCTCTAGTTTGGCTCTTACATGACATACTATTTAGGACACGTGATACTCTATGACAATTATCCACTCAATTTAAATGAAAGCACAAACTCTAATCTCGTTTTAACTAATCTTAAAATATTAAGAGGTTCTATAAAAGCACATTTAAATTCCTTAGGGTGTAAAAAATGTACTGTTCTCATTTATGTCTATAATGCAGTGACTTCATAACTAAAACTCAACTTTAACTTTTAACAATAACTCCTATAATTCTAATTAGTGTATATTACAACAGACTCACAGATTGTTAGAGATGATCACTCTTCATTTTTGGAAATGACATTTGACAACCTACAAAGCTGAAGGTAAAGTAGTTCCTTCATATTTACTAAGCAGTTTGAATCTAAGAGCTTCTATATCTACACAGAGAATCCATTTCTGATGGAAATGTTACATGAAAACTTCTTCCAATCACAGCTTGTAACTACAACTAAAAATACATTGTATTCTCTGTAGTATACTATCCTTTACCATGGATTTTGCCATTACCTGCCCTTCTTAACTAAAATTAAATGTAACATAGTGACCAGTTCATCTCTCCAGGGCCTGCCCCGAGTAATTCTTGAAGGAGAATGGAAGAATGAAAAATGAACTTTCAAATGCAAGAAGCCACTAGAAAGTAAGAACGACATCATTCCATATCCTAAAATACGAGCTTTAAAGATTTTCTGTTGAACAGTAAGTCTCGGGGGTGGGGAAGAACGGGGGTTGGGTGGGTTTCTGCTCACTGTACACACGACACCAGTGGGAATAAGGGCCAGTCCAAGTTCTAAGTTACCACTGCTCTGGGTAATAGTTTCAAGCTGTGAGGCACAGCTGTATAGACCCTGCCAGCAAGGCCATCGCACCAGTGCTTTGATAGCGTGGGGCCCTGAAGTGTCAGGATATAGAAAAGGCAGCAGTTGTTGGCTGTGAAAATAGTCTGATACAAACCAGATGGGAACTTACTAGATGGGCAACACAAAGGAAAACAATTGGTTCATTCAACAAAGTCAGGCCCCTGCCCCAGAGCACTCACAGAAGACAATAACAGTCACCCAGCGTTGATGCAAACAAGGAACAGTCATGTGGTTACGGCTTAAAGAACTGTTTTTCCTCAGACTAAACAAAGTTTTTATTTCTAATTCTTATATTTATTAATTGTAGTTTGGTGTATAGGCCCTTATGCCAAAGACAGATATTCCATTTTTATAATCTTTACTTTCGTGAAACCAAGAGAAATATATGGGGACATATAAACTAATTTTGTACTGTTTCCTGTAAAGTGCTATGAACATAGACTAAGCTATTCCAGGAAACTGGCAAATTTAGGAAAAGATTGATCATGCTGACATGGTAATTAGAAAATATCTAATATAACATTTCCAGGACTTCCTAAGTCTGAATTGTTTTAATGTAGGCAGGATGACACTACAGGCAGTAATCACAAGGCTTGTAGTACAACTACATTTCTGATCTAAATTATTTTTCTGACTTCAGTAGATGGGACAGTATTACTGCAATTATATTCATAGAGAAAAAGTGCCAGCATTTCCCATAACCTTACGGTGTGAGGCTCACCATACAAAAAATTGCCCATTGATTCTGAGTTGACATGTATAACAGAGACTCACAATTAGATTTTAAGATACCTTTTGGCAATAACATTTTACTTAAAGACTTTTGTAGGTATACATTCTACTACAGAGTAATTTGTTTCACTAGTTTAACGGGCAGTAAATGAGCATTCTAGCTTAAAATAATTCACAAGTAATTGCATGTCTTCCACTGTGCACTCCAGCGCAACTTGGGTCTCTGTATTTACTACCAATTAAAAATTATCCCCCTAAAAACATTAAATGTGCAATCACCATTCTTAGGTGATGGCTAAGAAGCCTATAAGGGAAACTTGGGAAAAATGAGATGTACTTAAGCAGCACTTTTAGGCACATATTTGAAAATATTTTATAATCAAGTGATCCTGTTAGTTTATCTGTACTTACATAATTTTGAAAAATGAATAATCAGTTTTCTGAAAAAACACATTTATCTATGAAGTTGTGAAAATCAGTGATGGACCAGGAGACACAACTCAGGCTTCCCAATACGCATTTGCTGCACTGCCCAGATTATTTTCATGGTTCTCTTCACCCTACAAACTGAGGTCAAACATGTAAAGACATCTCTCCTGTTCGATCAGAGCTTTCCACCCCATGCAAGGTAATTCTGGAAATAAACCAGAGAAACAGAAGTGGAAGAACAGTTTGGTATAGGTTTATGCACTCATAAGTATTTCCAGCCATCACCATTTTCCTTTGCACTCTGCTGTACATGCTCTGGGTGGATCATGGACAATACAGAAGTGAAAATGAAAATAGTAAGACCAGTTGAGAAACTTATCAGAGTATCACTAAGGTTGAAAAATATTATACTTAAAAAAAAAAATCAATTGCACAACTAGAAAATGTAGGAAACTGCCTGATACCAGGTCCCTGAAAAAAAAATCTTGACTAATTTTATCTGAATGCTGAAAACTCCAGTATCAGACAAATTTTAATAACTTCTGTAAATGCTGAGACTATCAAAGAACATTTAGTGAGGTTATTCAACGTCTCTGAGCTTGTTTCATCATCTGTACAATAAAAATAACAGCAAAAAAACACCTTTGCATACTTAAAAGTTTGCTGGGAGAAGGAAAGCTGTATGAGAATTCTTTGTAAACTGTAAACCATTTGACAAAGGTCAGTTTCATCGTTGTGGGTTTGGGGGAAGAAAGAGATCTACCACATGCGGCAATGATTGTGTTCTGTCCAGATGTAACCCTATTCATATTGACTATTTAGAGCATTACTAAACTAATAAAGAGCCTATATATGAGGAACAGTAAAAAGAAAACAGCATGCAGACTGTGGGTTATGACTGCTGTCATCAAATATATGAAGCACTGTCCCACTGAAAAACTTGTTTCTAACCCCAAAAGGACAGAACTAGACCCAATGCATAAGAAGTTATGATAAAAAAAAAAAAAAAAAGCTATGATGAAACAAATGCTAACTCAAAAAGAATAATTAGAGCTCTCCAGCCATAAAACATAAGGTTTTCCCTGGCCAATTCTTTGAGAAGTGGATGGCCTCTTCCTTCTTCCTAGTCTGTCTCAGTCTATAAGCTGGGCTGTTACCTGTGCACCAGGTGCATCTCGCTGGGTTTTAAACACCAGAGGCTCAGCCTCAAAACTCAAGTCTACATGTCACCACAGTAGGACAAACCGACAGACAAGTTTGTCTTGCTGTTGGAGACCTCTCATATCACCCCCACCTGGGTCCCTGTGGCTGACTGTACCTGTCTGGCTTCCTGGCTTTTAATCCCCTTTCTCCTGCTCTTCTGCCCTGCTGTTTTGTGCGTCCCTGAGTTGTCCCTGGGGCTGACTGGTTCTCTGTCCACTGAAGATTGAGGTTGTCAAAGAATTCACGTTGCTTGGTTCTACAATCGATGCCAACGGAAGCAGCAGTCAGGACATTAGACGACGTGTAGCATTGGGAAAGTCAACTGCGAAGGAACTGTTTCAAGTGCTGAGGAGCAAGGGTATCTCCTTGAGGACTAAGGTGCGCCTGACACAAGCCATGATATTTCCAATCGCCTGGTATGCATGTGAGAGCTGGACAATGAATAAGGATGACCGAAGAAGAGTTGATGCTTTTGAGTTGTGGTGCTGGCAAAGAATGCTGAAAGTACCATGGACTGCTAAAAGAACTAACAGATCTGTCCTGGAGGAAGTGCAGCCAGAATGCTCCTTGGAAGCAAGAATGGCCAGACTTGGTCTCACCTATTTTGGTCATGTTGTAAGAAGGGACCATTCCCTGGAGAAGGATGTCATGCTTGGTAGGGTGGAGGGTCGACGAAAGAGGGGGAGGTCTTCAACGAGATGGACTGACACGGTGGCTGCGATGATGGGCTCAAGTATAGCAGGGATTGTGGGGCTGGCGCGGGATTGGGCAGTGTTTCGTTCTGCTGTGCATGGGGTCGCTATGAGTCGGAAACAACTCGACGGCACTTAACAACAACAACAACAGCCATAAAACATAGAGCAAAACAGTATGTTCCCTAATACTGTGGGATGATCATCTGTCAGGTCTCATATCCCTTTCGCTGGCTTCCCCCTTTCTTCTCTACCTTTAAATTTTGAAACTGTCAGATCTTAAACCTGGGATGCTTCTCTTCCCTATCTATCCTCAGTCATTATGTGATCTTCACGCTCACAGCTTTAAACAGCATCTACACCATCAATTCTCAAATTTGTATCTCTAGCCCTAACCTCTTTCCTGAGCTCTCTTTTTATAGCAAACTGCCTACCTGATCTTCCCACTTGGATGTCTAGTAAGCGTCTCAAACTTTACATATCCCACACAAAACTACTGATTTTCCTCAGTCTTCCTAATCTCAGTATATGGCATTATCATTCATGCAGCAACTCAAAATAAAAATTTAAGAGGAATTAATCCTTGGTTCTATTTTCCATCACATATCACATCTAATCCACTTAATATTTTTTAAAATGAACTCATTCATCAGCAATCCTACCAGCTCTACCTTCAAAAGACAGCCTTAACCTGCCCACTTTTCCAACTCCACCATGGCTCAAACCACTATCCCCCCTCTCACCTGTTATTATATAAGTCTTTCAATTGGTATCCTGCTTTCACTGTTGTCCCCTTATAGTCTATTCTCCACCAAAAAGCCATTTTAAAAATACTCAAATCTGGTCAAACCCTCCACAGATTCCCATCATAGTCAGAATACAAGCCATATCCTTCCTCAGAGCCTGCGGAGCTCTACACGATGTGCCTGCCACCTGTATCTCACATCTCCTACCACTGCCGCCCCACGCACACCCCTTGGCAGCCACACTGGCCTTCTGCTGTTTCTTGGGTACCATAAGCTCATTCCTGCCTCAGAGCCTTCATTGTTCCCACTCCTTCTGTATTTCCCTAGACACCTGGAAGACTTCTTCCTTCTCTTCATTCTATAAGTGTTTCTTCTTCAAAGGAGACTTCCATAACCAAATCATTTATAGAAGCAAACCACTCATCTTGCTTCCTTTGCTATTCATCACTCTGCTTCATGATTTTCAAATTTATACTGGTGAAAATATATGAATATTTTAATAATAATTACAGTCACACTTTTAAGGAAGCTTCACTTTTTATTTGGAAATAATTTTAAACTTAGAGAAAAACTGCAAGAACAGTATAGGAGGACTCATATACAACCTACCCAGATGTGCCTGTTGCTAACATTTTCTCCATGTTTCCAGAGTGCCTGGTATTTCCTCATGGCTATATCAGATCAAAAGAGCTCTGGTGGTACAGTGCCTAAGGAGTCTGACTTACAACGAAAAGGTTGGCGGTTCAAACCCACCAGCCATTTCATGGAAGGAAGACAGGGCAATCTACTTCCATAAAGATTTAGAGTTAAGAGCAATGAAAGTAAAGATTTACCACCTTGGGAACCCAATGGGGGTCACCATGAGGTCTCGTACTCCTGGGCAGAATATTGGATAGGAGATGTGTCCCGTTTAAGCATCACGTCTGGAGGCATACATGTCCATCTGCACTCCATGGTGATGTGAATTTAGATCAATCACCGAGTCAAGGTACTATTTTATATTTTCCCCTTCAACTAATGAACAATCTGTGAGGAGACTCTTTAAGACCATGCAAATATCCTACTTCACATCAAAATTTCCCTCTACATATAAAATTCACTGATGAGTCTTAACTGTTCTAATTTTTTAATATGATGCTTGCAAAATCTTTCCAATTTTCCAACTCCATAACTCACTACACATTTAACAGTCAATACTTTCCATTTTTCTGTAAACCTTTTATTTTTCTTATCGCAGTTACCACTATCTGAAACTGCAAATTTATTTATTACTTGTTTATTATCTGTTTTGTTGACAAGTATATAAGCTCTGTGAGGACAGGGATTTCTTCGGTTTTGTCTACCCCAGTGTCCCCAAGGTCTTGAACAGTGCCTGACACATAGCAAGTACTCAAAAATGAATGATGAATGAATGGAGGAAGAGAGGGAAGAAGGAAGGAAAGAAGGAAGGGAGGAAAGAAAAAGAAAAATGGTAACAAAGCTTCTGCACTAGATAGGAGAATAGACTAAATTAGGTACTTATCACATGTGATCCAACAAACATTTACTGAGAACCTAGGCACTGTGCTAGAGAGCAGGTGTTGTAGAGAGGAATGAAACAAGGCCACTGACTCTAAGGAATTCACCCTGTAGTGAAGGCAGGCTGTAAGAAAATAACTGTAAAACGTATACTACACAACTGGGATCTTAAAAGCTTGCAAGCAGCCATCTGGATGCAATGATGGGTGTCTCCTCATCCAGAGCAAAGAAGAATGAAGAAAACCAAAGATTTGTGGAAACAATTAGTCCTAGTGACTGGTACACCATGCGATCTGCAGCCTATATGACTATGAGACCAGAAGAACTAGATGGTGCCTGGCTACCACTGTCAA
>NW_006921901.1:2586784-2612121 GCF_000298275.1 Orycteropus afer afer | reverse complement strand
AAAAAAAAAAAAAAAAGAATCATTAAGCGCCATCTCTTTGTTCAGTAGGTAAATGGTCCTGTTTATTCCACACTCATTCTCCCGTCCCCCTCCATTTCCCTCTTTTCTACTTGAGCTTTATCCCTAATTCTGTTCTTTCCCCTCCCTTCTTCTCTCTCTGCTGCTCCATCCGCCCCTCCTTCCCCTTCTTTCCATTCCCTCCTTTCCTTTCTCTGCACTTAGCCTTTCCTCTTCTCAGAACCACACCTTTCTCCCTCTCCTTTTGTCAAGAGTAGAAAAGGGGCAGGATCAAGGATACAGATGGGTCACCTTCAAAGAGAGAAAAAGCACAGCTCTTCCTTCACCTTGAAGGAGAAAAATGAGAAGATAATTGCAGAGCCTTAAGAAGCTGGGGCTAGAGTAGCTATCAATGTTCAAATCTGAAAGGGTAGAGCCAGAAAAGCAAAAGCATATATTAAAATAGAACTGAGGGGATAAAGCAGGGATTAGGCATTTAGGGAGAAGGGCTAAAATAGGTGCTATTTGGGAGCTAGCTAAAATCAACATGAATTTAATTAAAGAATTACTAGGAAAGGCAAGAGTCCAGTTCAAGGCCACAGCAAGTTCCCTAACAGGCTGTTATATGCACAAATTGCAAATTCATCCAGCATCCAACTTCATGACCAGAAAATAAAACACCTTTGACAGCAGAAGGAATCCAGAAAGGAAATATGGAAGTCGTAGATAGTGGTAAGACAGCACTTCAGTGGACAACCAGATAGATTAGGAAAGGTATGGGGCATTCCAGGAATAGCCAGTCAAGAGGAATAGGGGTTGAATGAATGAAGGTGCCAGCACATGTGGAAGAAAAATATATGACTGAAGTGGCTCCATTTAACTGATACATTAGGCACCTCACAGTAGCTGCTTCCTTGTCTCATCACCCTAAATCAGCCAGATTAGAAAAGGAAGGAAAAAAGAAGTAGTAGGCTGTATCCTGAATATGACAAGTGTCCTTACATACTCCAAGAAACATATTTTTTAAAGAATTCAAGATTTTAAATATATATGTATTAATATTATTTTAAATGTATTTGCTGAAAAGGAAGAGAAACTGCTGTTAGTTTATCCCTCTAATAACTCTATAGAACATGTACGCTCTCTAACATTTTCTCATGAACATCCTTAAAGCTCAGGATAAATACAGATTCAATTCCTATCTGTGAAAGGAGGGCTGACTATGACATGAACATTCAAAAAGGAGAGGTTTCCTAAAGGCAGTCATGCAAATAATAGCTAATATTTTCATTGCTCTTAATTCCAAATGAATTATATGTATTTACTTCCTCTATCAGCCTTATGAAATAGGTACTTTATATATTCCAGATGAGAAAAGCACAGAGAGGTTCAGAATCTTGCCCCAGGTCACCAGCTAGTGCATAGCAGAGCCAGGATTTGAACCCAGGTAGTCTGGCTCCTGAATACATGCTCTATGCTGTTGTGCCTTTCATTCTACAGCAGGAAAACTACAGAAGTCACCAAGCATGTCAGCAGTCAGAAAGCAGTGTCTCTCAAGGGGAGTTCCTCCTTCTTCTGCATCAGAACCACCAGAGGGACTAATTTACATGCAGATTCCTAGACACTACCTTCAGGGAAATAGTAAGTCTCAGGGTGAAGCCTAGGAATCTTCATTTTAAATAATCACTCCAGGAGAATCTTGTCTGTTAAAGTTTTAGAAACACTGTATTAGAAACTAAAAAGATTAAAAAAAATTTTTTTTTAATCCAGTACTGGTTCACCTATATTCCTTCTTTATATTTAGTATATTTATAATACTAATTCATTCTGAATTGAAATAATGAAACTTGTCTTTTAGTTCCAGTATATGAACAAAAATAGTAGAACTGGGTTAGTAGAATAATCCATTACTGTCCTGGTTGAAATAATCTACTTCATTTTTAATTCATTTATATAAAACTAAAATCACTAAAAATCTCAATACATGATTGTTAGGTTGATTAGAAGAATAGCATTTCTAACACATTAACGCAATTGCAGCTAATTTTATTTGGAGGAGGGCAAAAACACACAACACAAAACAGAAGCTCTGGTGGCTTAAGGCATTTGACTGTTAACCAGAAGGCTGGTGGTTCAAACCCACCAGCCACTTCTTGGAAGGAAGACTGGTCAATCTACTTATGTAGTGATACTGCCTCGGAAACCCAAGGAGGGGTCACTACGAGTTGGACCTGACTTGACAGGAGGGCAGTGTAGTGACCTGACCCACCAGTCACTCCTCGGAAGGAAGACTGGGCAATCTACTTCTGTAGTGATACTGCCTCAGAAACCCAAGGAGGCGTTGCTACGAGTCAGGATCAACTTGATGGCCACAAGTTTGGTTTTTGGTTTTGGCAATAAGAAGATCTAATGCTACCAAAGGTGTGACAGCTACCTTTGGTCTGCTGAATAGTGGATGGTTCCTCTGCTCCAAGACTTTAGTATCTACCTCATTGATATTAAAATGTAATGATTTTATCAAATCTATATCGCTGTGATTATAAATTTCATTACACTAAAATTATTTTTAAATAGCTATTGCATAAAAAGGTTAGTAAGTTTATCTAATAGTTTAAATTATATTTTACATCAATTTGATTTATATAAAAAATACCATAATAAAAACTTTAAAGTCAGTCTTCAGGAAATCTGGTTAAGTACAATGAAAGGGCTGCAGAAGTTTTTGGAATGTTGGCGAGTCTTCAAAACAATCTTGGTGTGCGCTTTTGATGAGATGTGTTTAATGTCAAATAGACTCAAGAAAAATCTAAATTCTCCATACACAATGTATAATTAATTTGACAAGGAGAAAATGAAATCTTTCCACAATTAACATACTTCTACATTAAAAAGGAAATTACTTTTAGCACCAACAAATGAAAATGATATAAAAATCCTTGAACAATTTTTAATGTCTTATTTAACAGATTTTCCATGACAACTTTTTATGCATTTTTTCATTATGTAAGAGAATAACTTTAGTTATGCACACTTCCCCCAATGATCATATATATTTCTCTGTTCCCTAAATCAAAGGTGTAAATCCTTTTATATAGGGCAAACAGTTGAAATCATCATCTAAGTTTTAAAAATTCATTAATGTGTGGAAGGGGTGTCTTTTCTCATATAGATCATGCCCCATCTCCATCTAAACATCCTCATGTAAAATCTAAAAAATGTATATACTAAAAAAATCACACATTTGCTGCTACGTGTTTATTTTTGTAGCACTGCCAGAAAAAAGTAACAGTATGATTACATAAACATGTTTATCTTTTTAGATTTACTAGATTACTACTAGTAGGAGCTCTGGTGGCGTAGTGCCTAAGGCACTTGACTGCTAACCAGAAGGTTGGCAGTTCAAACCCACCAGCTATTCCTCGGAAGGAAGGTTGGGCAATCTACTTCCACAGTGATACCAGCTGGGAAACCCAAGGAGGGGTCGCTATGAGTCAGGTCGGACTCCAAGGCACATAATAACAACAACAACAGATTAATAGTATTCTAACAAACTACTTCTGAGATGCTGTGTTTTTAATACACCCACTCTTCACTTATTCACATGGTTAGGCTCCAAAGACCAAGTCATTATATGAAAATCGGCATTATGCAAAAACAGAGGATGACCACATCAGATCACAACAAGGAGGATGAGTATATCATTACATAACTGCCAAACCACTGAGAATCATGCCCACCCAAGCTGACCCAGAACCTTAACCATCACAGCCCGTGCTACTCTTGCCTAACACCTTGGCATTCATTATTGTGCAAAATAGTCAAATTTTTTTTACAATTGTTGTAATTGTGAAATGTCAGATAACAAGACAGTCGGTAAGTGGGGAATAGGTGTAAATTATCCTTTTCAACTACCCTTTGCTCTTATTCCCATATCTTAACCCTCTCTCTAGTCCCTCAGAACCTTAAACAGTCTTTTGCATATACAAAAAAAAAAAAAAAAACTCAAACCAGTTGCTGGTTAGTCCATCTTGACTCCCAGCAATTTATGTTAATATTAGTCTAAGCAAATAATATTATAAAAGTAATCACAAAATCTTTTCAAAAAGTGAGTAAAAATGACTTTTAGGTTATTCTACTGTGCCTTTACAGCACTCTTACATTCAAAAGCATCAATAATGAAAAAATGATTGTAATGAAAAAGTCTCATTTTTTCTTTTCCTTCCTGTCTTTCTGTCTTATTACCAAATAAAAGAATTAAATGCTATATGGGGTTAAAAGCAAATAATGTAATCACCCAACTCAATAAACACTTATTGATGAGTGACTCTATGTCAAGCACAGTGGCAGGATGAGAAATAAGTTCTCTTTAAATAACAAAACAACCTATCTCAACAAACAACCCCATGTATTACTTCCTCTGAAATTTGAAATAATCAGTGTAGGGAATGATAAAGGCAGCTCTTGCCATCAAGCTGTTAACACAAAATAAATGCTTACTCAATAAAATGGTATAATAGAGTGAAAAGAGCATCAGCTTTGCATTTGGGTAGATACAGGCTTGAACTCCAGATCTTCATTTTCTAAGCTGTATACTTCGGGAAGAAAATCAGTTAACTTCATGAACCCTATCCTCCTCTTTTGTAAAATGGGAATGAAAATATTTACATGACACAACGTTGTGAGGAATAGATGAGGTAATAATTTAGTGTCTAGCAAGACTTCAGTACATGAAGTTATTTTTATGATTATGTTCAAGGCTCAAAATAGGAGTGAGTGTATGCTAAAGATGAATAAGATTATTTTCAATTGGAGATTCAGTGAGGACTAAGAAAGATGGGGCTTGAATGTTGTAGCAGGTTGTAAGCACGTGAAAATGGGGAGAAAAGGTTCTCTAGATGGAAGGTAACTTGCAAAGGCACTGAGGCTTGAAAGTGCAGAGTGTGTGGAATGGTTCAATAAATGTTTACCAAATTGCGTTGGGTTGACTATACATTACACCGGATGTGATAGTACATAAAATCACATTTTTGAACTGACACTTCTTTCTTTCCAAAATCTACAAATTTGTTTTTTAAGACAAGATTATTTCCATTGAACACTTTAAACTTGGCACACACATTATCATTTTTTGTTTCTAGTCAGCTGCCATTAATTACAAAACATAAATGTTCCATGGAATGTACTTTTAAATAAACACCTAAAAATCCTATTTACATAATATGGAATATC
This sequence comes from Orycteropus afer afer, assembly GCF_000298275.1. Lineage (NCBI taxonomy): Eukaryota > Metazoa > Chordata > Mammalia > Tubulidentata > Orycteropodidae > Orycteropus > Orycteropus afer. The sequence continues at coordinate 2,606,895 of NW_006921901.1, read as the reverse complement.
TAATGTATTACAAAATACAGTAAACTGCCTCCTGCTAAAATGTTAAACAGAAGAGAAAAGATGCAAGTAAATAAATGTTTTACACTCAGTGTCAAATTTAACACTAAATTCACAAATAATAAACTTTTAGTACAATTAAGAGAATTCATAAGGAGAAAAAGAAGTGTCATAAACTCAGTAACATTTAAGTCAGCTTTATTGAAGCTTAATTTATACACAGCAAAATTCACTGTTAGTATACAGGTCTATGAGTTCTGGCAAACCCATACAGGTATGTAACTACCTTCACAATCAAAATACAAAACACTTCCATCATCACCAAAGTTCCCCTCTGCCACTTGTAGTCAAATTCCATCATCACCAAAGTTTCCCTCTGCCACTTGTAGTCAAACTCTCTCCCCACCCACAGGAAACCACTGATGAGTTCTCTATTCTATTATTTTGCCTTTTCCAAAATGTCATGTAAATACAATCACTACAGTATGCATCCTTTTGAATTTCGCATCTTTCATTCAGTAAAATGCAGCTGAGATTCACTGTTGTGGCTTGAATATGTGCTGTAAATCCTAACCCCTATAACAGTTATAATCCCATGTGGGAACAGGTTTTCTTTGTTATGTTAATAAGATAGTATTAGTGTAGGATGTGTTTTAAATCAATCTCATTTGAGATTAAGCAAGCAAATAAGCAAGCGGAGATAGGGGAAGATAAATGCCAGGCCCATATGAAGCTCACCAAGGAACTAAGGCACAGATACTGAAAAGAGACAAGGACATTCCCCCAGAGCCAAAAGAGAGAAAAAACTTTCCTCAGAGCCAATACCCTGAATTCAGACTTCCAGCCTCTGAAACTGAGAAAATAAATCTGTTTGTTAAAGCCACCTATTTATGCTTTTCTATTATATCAGCACTAGATAACTAAGACAAAATTTGGCACCAGAGCGTGGGGTGCTACTCTAACAAATACCTGAATGTGGAAGTGATTTTGGAAATGCATAATGGTAGAGGCCAGAGGAATTTTTGTGTGCTTCACAGTAAGGCCCTGGTTTGCTGGTAGAATTACGGACGTTAAGGATGATTCTGATGAGGGCTCAGAAAGAACTGAGAGCTGTGATAAGAGCATCTATCATTATAAACAGAATGTTGCTAGGAGTGTGGACATTAAATGTGCTTCTGGTGAGACTTTAAGGAAATGATGAACACGTGATTGGGCACTGGAGGGAAGGTGATGGTAATGCCTCTTATGTGTAGCAGGGAACTTGTCTGAATTTGAATTGCATCCAAATGTTTGGTAGAAGACAGAACTTGTAAGTGACCAACTTGGGTATTTGGCTGAGGCAATATCTAAGCAAGAATCTTAAAGGTGTTTTTCCTTGCCACTTAATGTAAAATGTTAAGAGGAAAGAGATGAACTTAAAACGGAATTCTGCAAAATGAAAACAGAATGTAAAGATCTAGAAAATTCTGTTGAACAAACTAAGAACACATGTCCTAGAATTTTCACCAAGGATGTGGCTACAAAATCTTTTGTTAAAGAGATTAAGCCTGTGACTGATGGATCTAACCAACTACCACAGCAGAAAAACCATTAGCTTAGACTGAAGGGGACAGAGACAAGAGGAAAGAGACAAAGCTGCCTGACTCTCGGAATTCTATTGGCAGGAAACAGTCCATAGGAACTGTATCTGTTGTCCTCCAAGAAAAGAAAAAAGCCATCCCTGGAACAGTTCAGAGATCAACAGAACTGTAGGAAGAAGCACCAGAAGCAGGGATGCCTCTGTTTCAAAGGGTGGAGTCATGGTCTCCTAGGTCTCAAAGGGTAGAGCCAAAGCGTCCTGGGTTTCAAAGAGTTAGAGCTCTGTTCTGGAGTGTGGGGCTGCCATTCAAGTGGGCCAGGAGGCTGAGGTCACTGCCTAAAACTGAGGGACAGGGCTTCCATGCCCAAGGGGTGGAATGGAGCCTGCTGGAGCTGAGGGGGTAGAGTCATCACTTAGATGGACTATAGGAGACTAGGGCTGCCCAACACCAAGGGAGCAGAGTCACTGTCCCAGTGGGTATGGAAGGTAGGACCGAAGCCTAGGGCCAAGGGGCCTCCACCGAGAATCCAGGCAACATGGCCAACACCAAGAGTCTGGAGGGCAGAGTCACTGCCCAGATGGTCCCAGAGAAAAGAGGATTATTTTTAAGTCTTGAGAGCTCATGTAATTTGTTCTGCTTGGTTTTGGACTTGCTTGGTGCTTGCTACCCCTTCTTTCCCTCCAATTTCTCCCAATTATAATGGAAATGTCTACCACTGCCTGTTCCACCACTGTACTTCAGAAGCAGATAACTTATGTACTACATTTCACAAGTTTTACAGATGAAGAGGAATTTTGCCACAGGATGGAATATGCCCAAAGTCTCATCCATATTTGATTAAGATGATTCAGAAGACGAGATTTAGACTTGGAGTTGATTTAAAACTTCTGGGATGACATGATGGAGTAAATGTGCTTTGCATGTGAGAAGGACATCAATTTGGGGGTAGAGGGGAGAAAGGTAGAAGGTTATGGATTGAATTGTGCTCTTCAAAAATATTTGTTGTAGCTAAACAATTAGGTATGTCTAAATGGAGAGTGTATCCAAGATCATGTACAGGGATGGCAGACAATGGGCCTATAAGTTCATGTGAATGATCAGAATTCCCAGGTGTATAGTAGAGCTGACAAGGGGCAAGGTTATGGTCATTACTTGGTCACAGCCAGCTACCCAGAGGGACCGAGTAGTTGATCCTGTGGGCTTGGGACCATAGTCGCAGGGGACATCAAACTCAATTGGCATAACATACTATACAAAACATTGTTCCACCTACTACTTTGGCGAGTAGCGACTGGGACCTTAAAAGCTAGGAAGCTGCCATCTAGATGCAACAACGGGTCTCTCCTCATCAAGAAGAAAGAAGAAAACCAAAATTAATGGAAACAATCAGTCCTAGCGACTGGTACACCATCCGATCTGCAACCTATACAACTATGAGACCAGAAGAACTAGATGGTGCCCAGCTACCACTGCCATCCACTTGGAAGGGATGTAGGAGATCCTGCATAAAGAGGGAGAACAATGTGGTACAAAACTCAAAATCATTTGGAGGCAAAAGAAAAAAAAAAAAAAAAGAAGGTGGGGACCAGGTTTGCTGGTCCAATGGAGCCTGGTGTAATCACTGAGACTATGGCCCCTAGCTGCCCTTCAGGTCTGGAATTGAACCCACAACTGTGGTTTCCAGCCAAACAAAGTACAGGCATGTGAGTTAAACATTTACTTCAAGTAGACACATGCCCTGGAGAGAACAATCATGGGAGAAGGAAGGGCTGCTTATGCACAGGGAGATAGCTCAGGGTGCAGAAGAGTATGAAGGGATGGACACTGGGAGGAGGTAACTATGGGGAGGAAGTGGGAGGGGAGCTGCTGCATTGTAAATTTTGGTCAATGACATGAGACAAAGTATATGTGAACTGCTGTATGAAAAGTGAATTTACTCTGTAAATCTTCACCCAAATCCTAATTAAAAAAAAAAAAAAAATTTGTTGTATATTCTACTATACCTGTGGTTATAATCCCATTTGGGAATAGATTTTCTTTGTTATGGTAATTAGGCACTACTGGTAGCATAGTGCCTAAGGTACTTGACTGCTAACCAGAAGGTTGGTGGTTAAAACCCACCAGCCACTCCTTGGAAGGAAGGTTGGGCAATCTACTTCCATAGTGATACTGCCTCAGCAACCCAAGGAGAGGTCGCTATGAGTCGGGGCCAACTTGGCACACAACAACAACAGCAGCGTAAAGTGTGTTTTAAATCAATCTCTTTTGAGATGTAAAGGAGCAGATTAAGCAAACAAGCAGAGATGGGGGAAGATGGATATCATGCCATCTTCTGAAGAGACACAAGAACATCCCCCCAGAGCTGACACAGAAAGCCTTCCCTTAGAGCCAGTGCCCTAGATTCAGCTTTCTAGCCTCCTAAACTGTGAGAATAAAAACTTGTTTTCAAGAAGAAAGAAGAAAACCAAAATTAATGGAAACAATCAGTCCTAGCGACTGGTACACCATCCGAACTGCAACCTATACAACTTTGAGACCAGAAGAACTACATGGTGCCCAGCTACCACTGCCATCCACTTGGAAGGGATGTAGGAGATCCTGCATAAAGAGGGAGAACAATGTGGTACAAAACTCAAAATCATTTGGAGGCAAAAAAAAAAAGAAGGTGGGGACCAGGTTTGCTGGTCCAATGGAGCCTGGTGTAACCACTGAGACTATGGCCTCTAGTTGCCCTTCAGGTCTGGAATTGAACCCACAACTGTGGTTTCCAGCCAAACAAAGTACAGGCATGTGAGTTAAACATTTACCTCAAGTAGACACATGCCCTGGAGAGAACAATCATGGGAGAAGGAAGGGCTGCTTATGCACAGGGAGATAGCTCAGGGTGCAGAAGAGTATGAAGGGATGGACACTGGGAGGAGGTAACTATGGGGAGGAAGTGGGAGGGGAGCTGCTGCATTGTAAATTTTGGTCAATGACATGAGACAAAGTATATGTGAACTGCTGTATGAAAAGTGAATTTACTCTGTAAATCTTCACCCAAATCCTAATTAAAAAAAAAAAACTTGTTTGTCAAAGCCACCCAGACATAGTATTTTTGTTATAGCAGAACTAGGTAACTAAGACATTCATCCATGCTATTGTGCATATCAGCAGTTCATTTCTAGTAATTATATTTCCTACAATTGCTGAGTAGTCTTCATCGTATTGATGTACCACAGGTTGTGTATACATTTACCTGTTGAAGATGTATCTTAGTTGATTCCAGTTTTTGGTGATTATGAATGAAACTGCTAAAAGACATTTGATTTTGAATGTAAATATAAGTTTTCATTTCTCTTAAATAAATATCCAGGAAATGAACTGCTGGGTCATATGGTACGTTTATGTTTAACTTTATAAGAAATTACCAAACTGCTTTCTAAAGTGGCCATATCATTTTGCAGTCCCACTAGCAAGGTACGAGAATTCAAGTTGCTCTACATCCTCATCAATGCATGGTATTATCAGCTTCTCTGATTTCAGCCAGTGTATGGGAGCTCTGGTGGCATAGTGCCTAGGCATGTGACTGTTAACCAGAAGGCTGGTGGTTCAAACCCACCAGCCACTCCTTGGAAGGAAGACTGGGCAATCTACTTCCATAGTGATACCGCCTTGGAAACCCAAGGAGGAGTCACTATGAGTCAGATCCAACTCAACAACAGTGAGTTTGGTTTTTTTGGTTTGTAACGGGTGTATGTGACAGCAGTGGTAGAATTCCTGCCTTTTGTGTGGGAGACCTGGGTTTGACTCCTCGGTGTGGTGCAGTGAATTACTATGTAGGGCTTTTCTAGCCATAGTCTTTGTAACTCCCACTGGATTACTGGGTGGAATCATGCAAATAAAGTGTGTAGAATTCTGACGGTGCGATTGGTCAGTTTTGTCACTCTGTCAAGCTTACAAGGAGCCCTCCTAGAGGCAGAAAGGGAATCTCACTGCCATCAAGAAAGAAGATGGAGAGGTGAAGTACAGTCCACCCTTATACTAGAGATCCCTGTATTGGACCTCCTTGGCAGAGACACACGGCCCAGAGGGCACAGAGAGACGGTCTCAGTGGAACCTAGAGGCACAAGACAGAGAGGCGGGCTCACCTGGCTCACAGAGTGAGAAAGCTGAGTGTCCTTGGGCAGGAGGTTTGCTGATGGAGTGGGGTTTACCCTTCAGCAGAGCTTAAAGAGTTTTGTAACATTTACCCAAGCAGGGCAGAGGTCAGGCCAAGAGGCCAAGAGCCAGAGAGGTGTACCTGAGGGCACAGCAGAGAGGAGACTGTCCTGATCGAAAAACAGTATGCTGAGCATGTTCCTGCACCTGAATTGTTGCCTATTACTTCCCTAATTAACCCCGTAATCGTGAGTATTGTCTGTGAGTTCTGTGTGGCCACTGCAATGAATTATCGAATCCAGCAGAGAACTAGTGAGTGTCATAGGAGGGACAGTTGGTGTCAGAATTGGTAAAAGGTTAGAGGGTGGCAGTTTGTCTGGCCTCTTAGGAATAAGCCTTGGGCTGCTGATGGTGACTCTGTTTCCCCATCGTGAGATTGGAGGAGGTCAGAAGATGCCACCTCCATGTCCTTTCAGTACTGGGCAATGCACCACCCCTATGTCACTGGAAGCTTGTGTGTTGCTATGATGCTGAACAAGTTTCAAGGGAGCTTCCAGACTAAGATGGACAAGGAAGAAAGGCATGGCAATCTACTTCCAAAACTAAGCCAATGAAAACCCTGTGGATTGCAATAGCCTAGTCCACAACCAATCATGGGATGGCACAGGACCAGGAAATGTCTTGTTCCATTGTGCATGGGGTCACTGTGAATTTAAAGCCAATCTGAAGGCAGCTAACAACAACAATGGGTGTCTCATTTTAAATTTCCATTTCTCCATAACTAAAGATGTTAAATATCTTTGCTTATTTGCCATTCATATATCTATTTTGGTGAAGTAATTGTTCAAATCTTTTTTAAATTAGGCTGCTTGTTTCCCTACTACTGAATTTTGTGATTATTTAAAATACATTCTGGATACAAGTCCTTCACTAGACATGTAATTTGCAAGTATTTTCTCCCAGTCTGTGGTGTTTTTTTTTTTCTTTCTTTCATTCTCTTGACAGTGTCTTTCAAAAAACAGAAGTATTTTGAGGAAGTTCAATTAACACAATATTTTCTTTTATGAATTATGCTTTCTGTAATACCTCAATAATCTTTGCCCAACTCAAGGTCACAATTATTTTCTCCTACTTCTATTTCTTTAGTTTTAACATTTACATTTAGGATTCATTTTAAGTAATTTTTTTGTATATGTTTGTGAGGTATGGGTTGGGGCTTATTTATGTATTACATATGATGACCACCTGTCCCAACACACACTATTTGTTGGAAAGAGCATCCTTTGCCCATTAAATTGTCTTGGCCATTTGTGAAAACTTAATTGATCATATATGTATGCACTTCTAGACTCTCCATTCCATTCCACTGATCTATTTGTCAATCTTTATGCTAATATCACACTTAGTTACCATAGCTTTGTACTAAGTCTTGGAGTCAGAATTAATACTTTGTAATAAGACTTTGAGTCAGACAGAAAATTTTTCTTTTCAGTTATTTTGGCTATTCTAGATCTTATGCATTTCCTTATGAGTTTCAGATTTAACCATAAATTTCTACCAAAAAAAAAAAATCTTTCTGGAATTTTGATTGACATTACACTGAATCTACAAATCAATTTAGGAGAAGTGGCATCTTAATAGTTTTGAGTCTTCTAATCACTATAAACATGGTATGATCATGCCATTTACTTAGGTCTTCTTTGATTTCTCTCATTAGGATTTTTGTAGTTTTCAGCTTCAGATCTTAGAAACATTAGATTTACACCTAAGTATTTTATGTTTTTTGTTGCTATGATAAATAGTGCTTTTAAATTATTATTTCCAATTTCTCATTGCTAGTACAGAGAAGGGAGCTCTGGTAGCGTAATGCCTATGGCACTTGACTGCTAACCAGAAGGCTACCAGTTCAAACCCACCAACCACTTCTCAGAAAGAAGGTTGGGCAATCTACTTCCATAGTGATACCACCTCAGAAACCCAAGGAGAGCTCGCTATGAGTCAGATCCAACTCGACGGAAGTTTGTTTGTTTGTTTTTTTAAACGTGTGTGTGTGTGTGTGTGTGTCTATTTCTCTAGAGGTCTATGGAGAAGAGTGTACAACTCCTCTTGTATCTCTAGCTCCCAGTGGTTCTACACCTTTAGCAAACCACTAAAAAAATTTACCAAATTCTTCTTATCTGCCCGATGTCTCTTACACCTGTGCTCTGGCACAAGTGACTCAGTGCTTATGTCTTGACTATTTTTTAAAGAGTCTGTTTTCCCTTGAATTTCAGGCCACTTAGTTGCTTTGCATCCTCAACTCTCTGATGGGTTTAAATAATGTTTTGATTTTGCAGTTTATCTGGCATCTTAGTATACTTAGGATGGAAGCAACATTTTATTCTTTCTAGATCTTAGGTAGAAACAATCCCCAAATTCAGTAACATTTTAAAGTGATTTCTATTTTATTAACCAACAATAGCATGGATTTATGGAAGACTTAGTCCATCCCCTCCCCATCAGAGATTCATCCACATGGTTTTCAAATCATTGTCATACCTTAAAAGAAAAAACAAAATCAACTTAAACTTTTAAATGTGGTTTTGAAATTGCTAAAATTTAAGTTATAATTATGACAGTTATGGTAATTTAGCTATACTTAAAATACAAAGGCAAAAAAATTTACTACTTTATTAAAGAACAAAAATGATTTCATTTGCACACGTGGTGTATTTTGCTTCTAAATATACATAAAGTTTTGACTTTCTTAATTCTCACATATTCAAAGTCCCCATCATAGTCGGTGAAGTATGCAATATATATATACATATATATATATATATATATATATACACATATATATATATATATATATATATATATAAAATGTTATTTACTATGATGTCTTAAAAGTGAAAAGAAAAATAGTATATTTTAACATACTACTTTATAGAATTGAATTGTTCCTGAGTTCATAGCAAATAAATGCATTTGAAACTAGTCTTTCATTTGTACTGAAGAAAGTTAACTTGCACAGTAAAAGAAGCATTAAAAGTTAACTTGCAAAGGAATAAACCAGAAATGACTCATTAAAATCACTTACTTAAAAAAGTTGTTTTTCCTATAAAACTATTAGAAACATCAAGGAGGACACTGAACTAAGTAAGTAGTATCATGTGGTCAAAAATATACCCTATGAATGCAAATGAAAGCGTTTTTCACTCTCAGATTCCAAAGATAGTATGTAAGAACAATCAATTCAATCCCTCTCCTCTATATTCAATTCTGAAAATAATAATCAAAGGGGGGATGGGATAAGGATTTTATCAATTTACTGGCAGTACAGTGGTGGAGTCTACGTCTTCAGTCAATTTTTAATAGGTTATCGTTGAAAGAGTTGCTACTGCTAATAAATTCCCTGAGTATACACACACATTAAACCACTATGCACTTCAAAGTAAAATGCATAATACTTCCCTTTGAAATACGCATAATCTGGGCACAAGTACTCTTAGAAACGTTTATCTGCCAGAAAAGACATGGTTTTTATTCCCTTATAAGGTGAACTTCCTTCAATACCTTCACAACTCCTATGTATGAAAACCAAAAAAACACAAACTCATTGCTGTCGAGTCAGATCCGACTCATAGTGACCCTTCCCTGGGTTTCCGAGGCAGTAACACTACGGAAGTAGATTGCCCAATCTTTCTTCCAAGGAGTGGCTGGTGGGTTTAAACCACCAGCCTTCTGGTTAGCAGTGAAATGCATTAGGCACTACGCCGCCAGAGCTCCTTCAAGGCTACCCAAAGTCCCGAGAGCCCCCAAAGATTATTTTGGTGCTCTGGCTCTCCATTCTCTACAACTGGCAATGTCTCACAGCTTCATCAGAGTGAAAAATAAAACCCACAACACTTACAGAAAAAAGTCACGATTGACTATTTGCCAGGATTATAAAATTAATTCAAGAAATATTCATTATGGACCAAATGAGAGAAAATGAAAACAAAAACAAAAACACCCAGAGACAAGACATCTAAAAGTAAAGAATTCTCATTATATATTTGTTCAAATTCAGGACAAGTATAAAACTATCCTCCGGTCTTCTAATACTGAATTAGATGTAAAATTAAATGAAAAAAATTGAAATGTATTAGCCCAACTTTTCTAAACCTTTTCTAAATAAAACTTTCTACTGGCCCTTGATTTCTTTTGCTTCTTTTATAACTTTTATTGACTTATTAAATGTCAATTGAACATTATTTAATGCAATTTTTGTAAGCCAGCAAAAATTTAACTATTGACATCTTTTGTTTAGACATTTATATGGGTGGAAATCAAAACAATATCAAATTCCTAACAAGAGATATTTAGTCTTAAAATCTCACCAAAGGTGTTTTCTGATCACCTGAGAAGAAATGATCATTTTATTAGCTACAATATCCCATGAGGAAGTAAAACTCATTTATAATACTAAGAAATAAGTATGTTTTAAAAAACTGAATTAAATAAACAGACATTGTTCATGAATGGTAACGCTGCTGTTGGTTACTGTAAAGTCATCCTGACTCATGGCAACCCCATGTGTGCAAAGTAAAACTTCTCCTTAGGGCTTTCAAGGCTGAGGCCTTCTGGAAGTCGACTGCCAGGCTGGTCTTCCTGGTGGGTTCAAACAGTAAATCTTTTGGCTAGTAGTTGAGTGCTTAACCACTTGCACCACCCACGGATTCCTTGAACAGTAATAATATTCGATAAAAGGACATCAAGTCAGTCCTGATATTATCTTAGAAGCATTTATTTGCTATATTTATATACGGTCATGATTAATTTTCAGGTTACCATAAATAGAGTTCCAGAGGCAATTTTCCAAAGGATTCCAAAACACCACATTAATATTCCTGTTTTAATATTGCACAGTGGTTAAGTGCTCAGGTGCTAAATGAAAGGCCAGTGGTTCAAACCCAACAGTTGTTACATGGGAGAAAGATGTGGCAATCTGCTCTTGTGACAATTAGGGCCTTGGAAACCCTCTGTTCTATAGGGTTGCAGTGAGTCAGAATTGACCTGACAGCAACAGGTTTTAGGTATAAGGATTAGGTTAAAAAACAAGGAGGGCAAAGTTATGAAAAGTTAGAGCAAGGAAGAAAAGAAAACAAAGAGAAGTGTAATATTAAACTTCATATGGAATAATCTTAGACTATCTTGCACATTTCCTCATTTAGGTTTTTCCTAAAATACCAAATGCATAGTTAAACAGCGCATTTGGTAATATGTATTCATTCAAATAAGTATTATTTAAAAATGAAAGAAAAACCCAGCTATAAAAACAAAGAAAAACATCCACTATTCAAAATATTCATGATACTTCTTCCTGGATTGTGGCTAGAAAGTTTTTGAACAGAAGAGACCTTAGTTTCTACTGCTGTATTTCAGAATTTAGGCATATGACTGTATAAAATTTAAATTACCAAGTAGAAGTCAAACACAGCACAAAGTCAACAGCCTTTGCAGAAACAAAGACATCATAAAAATATTTTAATGCTAATGGTGAAACTAAAGTGCAACCACACAATTTTGATAATCAAACAGCTCATTCGTGTAACAGCATTTAGCATGAGAATTGTTTTCTGAGTTGCATCTATTGGTCAACATCACCACACAGCACCAAATAGCCTTTACGAAGTACATTAACAGTTATAATCCCTGACTTTAACATTATAATTTAAAATAGACAACTATGATATGCATTTGGATTAATATAAGACAAAAAGACCCTGACATTCAGTTGTACAAGAATCAAATAATAAGATTCAAGGAAAAACACTGTTGTTTTTGTAAAGCTGAAAGAAAACACATTAGAAATAATGTTTATTGGTAAAAAGAATTAACAAATATACAGTCAAATATGATACTAAGTTCTTCATTCAAATGGTCTAAATGAGAGAAAACAAAAACAAAAAGATCTAGAGACAAGGGTAAGACATCTAAAAGCAAAGAATTCTCACTATATATTTGTTCAAATTCAGGACAAGTATCAAACTATGAATATTAATACATGAAAACAAGTCTTACCTTGTTGCTGTGAAAGTGAAATATCAGATTTACTTTTTACACGTATTAAGCGACTTTGTGCTGGTTTGTGTTCAACTTGTTTGTGTTCAACATCCTGGTCTTTCTTTTGTTGGTACTAAATAATTTAAGACATGAAATAATCTTTAAGTTACTTTTTAAAACAATCTAAGCAGTTGATTAAATTATTTGTTTCAAATTATATATAATTTGAAAATTATCGATATCTTCTTATCATTTAGTTACTTACTGGCACTTCTACTATTATAAAAGAAAAGATATTGTAAATAAAATCTTAAAGATTTAGATAATAGACATAGATACAAAATGTTCAAGTCATGTCTGCCTATTTTATTAAGAAGTCAGAGCTATTTATAAATCAAACTATTCTAATGTACACATGATGGATTTAGACAGGATAAAAATTGAATCATTTCTATTCAGCTATTAGCTCTTCCACAGAGAACTATTTTTGCATAAAATGAAAATTTGCATAATGTACTACAATTTTCAAAGAGCTTTCATATACAGTAACATCATTTACTTGATGTTCTCACAAGTGTGAGTTGGTATTGCTATCATTTTACCATCCTAGAAGCTTATGCTCTACTCTAAGTCCCTCATCTCTCTTCATCTATAACCTAACCAGATTTGAAATTTTCAGTAGCCACAAATTCCTTCACATTCACATCCCAAACTGTAGTGGCTTTAGCTCTTTCCTTCCCTTTTTTAAGAACCTGATTATGAATGAGACCCTGAAAACAATAGTATACTTTAACAAGGACTTAAAAAATCATCTTTGAATTCTCATCAATAAATATAACCAAAGAAGAATCTGAAACACTTGGCCTCATGGACTCAAATGTAGCTATTCCAGGTATGGCAGGCAACTCTATCACCAGAAAAAAATGAGTAAGTTTAGACTGCAGTAGCAACAACTAGCCTTAGAGCCTTAGTCATGTAGATTTCTGCCTTAAAGTAATTATATTTTGATGTGTATTTCTGAGATAGGTACTATGACTATCTTTGGGTCCTGTGACTTAAAGCCTTCCTATAGCTCTCCTCCTTAACCACAATGGAAATTAAGAATTAGTAGACTTCTGGAGCTGTACTGCCTGCATTCAAATCTATTTTCCAGCTTTGACCTTGGGCAAGTTACTTAACCCCTCAATGCTCCTATTTCCTTATTCATAAAATGGGAATAATACTAACAACCTCATTAGGTTGTTACAAGGATTAAATGAGTTAAAATGTATAAAAAACTTATATAAATGAGTTAAAATATATAAAAAACTTAGGAAAGCATCTAGCAAAGCAAGCACGATAAATACATTTGTACTGTTTTATTACTTAGAGAAGAAAGATGTGGTTGCCTGCTTACGTAAAGACTGTTGTTGGGTGCCATCAATTGGTTCCAACTCCTAGGAACCCTATGTACAGCAAAATGATCCTGTGCCATCCTCACAACTGTTGCTATGTTTAAGACCATCAGTACAGCTACTGTGTCAATCCACCTCATTGAGTCTTCCTCTTTTTCTCTGATCCTCTACTTTTCCAAGCATGATGTCCTTTCTCCAGGGACTGATCCTTCCTCATAACATGTCCAAAGTATGTGAGACAAAATCTCATCATCTTTGCTTCTAAGGAGTATTCTGGCTGTTATTTCTTCCAACACAGACTTGTTCATTCTTCAGGCAGTCCATGGTACGGTCAGTATTCGTCGCCAACACTGTAATTCAAAGGCATTGATTCTTCTTCAATCTTCCCTATTCATTATTCAGCTTTTACATGCATATGAGGCAAATGAAAATACCAGGGTTTGGGTCAGGTGCACCTTAGTCCTCACAGTGATATCTTTGCTTTTTAACACTTTAAAGAGGTTTTTGCAGCAGATTTTCCCAATGCAGTATGTTGCTTGATTTCTTGACTGCTGCTTCCATGGGCATTGATTGTGGATCCAAGAAGAATGAAATCCCTGGCAACTTCAATCTTTTCTCCATTTATCATGCTGTTGGTCCATCTGTGAGGATTTTGTTTTCTTTATGTTAAGCTATAATCCATACTGAAGCCTTTGATCTTCATCAGTAAGTGCTTCTAGTCCTCTTCATTTTCACAAGCAAAGTTGTGTTGCCCGCATATCCAGGGCAGTAGTGAGTCTTCCTCCAATCTTGCTGCCATGTTCTTCATATAATACAGTTTCTTATTATTTGCTCAGCATACAGATTGAGTAAGGATGATAAAAGGATACAATCCTCATGCACACCTTGCCTGATTTTAAACCACATAATAGCTCCTGTTCTGTTGAAACTGCCTCTTGGTCTATGTACAGGTACCTCATGAGCACAATTCAATGTTCTGGAATTCCCATTCTTCAAAACGTTATCCATAATTTTTTATGATACATATAATCAAATGCTTTTGCACAGTCAATAAAAGACAGGTCAACATCTCTCTGGAATTCTCTGCTTTCAGTCAAGATCCATGTGATACAGCAATAAGCCTCTTGTTGCACATCCTCTTCAGAATCTGGACTGAATTTCTGGCAGTTCCCTGCTGAAGAACTGTTGTAATTGTTTTTGAATTATCTTCAGCAGAAATTTACTTGCATGTGATATTAATGACCTTGTTTGATAATTCCGTTGGGTCACCTTTCTTTGAAATGGGCACAAATATGGATCTCTTCCACTCAGTTGGCAAGGTAGCTGTCTCCAAATCTCTTGACATAGATGAGTGCATGCTCCCAGCATTGCTGAAACATCTCAATGGCTGGGTGTGGTAGTTAAGGTTGTTGTCAACTTGGCTGGGACTTGTTGAGTGGCTGGGCAGCTGGATGCAGTTATTCCCCATGGTGAGACTGGTAATCAATTCCATGGTGGAATCTACCGGAGCAGCTGAGTAGCTGCTTTAGGGATGTGGTCTGCTTGTAGTATATAAGAAGCAGCTTTGAGGAAGGTCTCCAGCTTTTTGGCACGCTTGAACCCTGCATGTAGCCAAGTGGTTGTTCAGCTGTCTGCCATGTCCTGCCAATCTTGGGATGTGGCCTGCCATGTTGTCTGGTAACACTGGGACTGTGCCTTTTTACTTGTCAACCTTGGGCTTGTCAGCCTCAGCAGCTGGCAGCTGTCTGAGTGAAGAAAAGCCTCCAGCTTCAATAGGCTGGGAGCAGGAGGCCAGAGCTGAAGCCCAAGGTTGAGGGGCTTTCACCCAGCTACTAGTGCCTGGCACTCTGAACTTGGACTTAAAGCCTCCGAACTGTAAGAGAATAAACCCATTTCTTAAAGCCTTACCATTTGTGGTATATTCCTGTCAGAGAGGCACCAGGTAACCAGAACAGTGGGTGTTTCGCCATTTCCCAGAGCCTTATTTTTCACCAATATCTTCAGTGCAGCTTGGATTTCTTCCTTCAGTACCATCAGTTCTTGATCGTATGTTGCCTCCTGAAATGGTTGAAGGTCAACCAATTCTTTTTGGTACAATGACTCAGTGCATTCGGTTTTTTTTTTTTTTTGATGCTTCCTTCATTGTTTAATATTTTGCCCATAGAATCCTTCAATATTGCATCTCAAGGCTTGTATTTTTTTCGTTAGTACTTTTAGTTTGAAAAAAATGCTGAGTATGTTGTTACCTTTTGGTTTTCTAACTCCAAGTATTTTGCACATTTCATTATGATACTCTGTCTTGCTGAGCTATTCTTTGAAATCTTCTGTTCAGCTCTTTCACTTCATCATATCTTCCATTTGCTGTAGCTACTTTCCTTTCTAGACCAAGTTCCAGAGTCTCTATTGACCTCCACGTTGGTCTTTTTCTTTCCTGTCTTTTTAATGACCTTGTGCTTTCTTCATGCATGATGTCCTTGATGTCATCTCACAATTTGCCTGGTCTTCAGTCTTCTTTGTTTAATGTATCAAATGTATTCTTGAGATGGTGTCTAAATTCAGGTGAGATATATTAAAGGTCATACTTTGGCTCTAGTGGACTTAAGTCTTTCCTTCAGTTTCAACTTGAAACTTGCATATGAGCAACCTATGGTCTATTCTGCAGTCATATCCTGGTCTTATTCTGGCTGATGACATTGAGCCTCTCCACCATCCCTTTTCACAGATGTCAACTTGATTCCTGTGTATTCCAGAGAGGTCCAGGTGTAAAATTGCCATTTATGTTGTTGAAAAAAAGTATCTGCAATGAATAAGTGGTTGATCTTGCCAAATTCTATCATGCCATCTCCAGAGTCATTTCTATCACCAATGCCTTATTTTCTAACTACTGATCCTTCTTTGTTTCCCACTTTTGCATTCCAATCACCAGTAATTATCAAAGCATCTTGATTGTATATTTGATCAACTTCAAACTGCAGAAGTTGATAAAAATCATTAATAACATCACCTTTGCCATTAGTGCTTGGTGGTAAATTTGAATAATAGTCATATTAAGTGACCTGTCTTTCAGGTGTATTGGTGTTATCCTATCACTGATAGTGTTATACTTCAGGATCCAAAACCAAACTCACTGCCATTGAGTCAATTTGACTCATAGTGACCCCTCCTTGGTTTTCTCTATGGAAGTAAATTGCCCAATATTCTTTCCGAGGAGTGGCTGGTGGGTCTGAACCATCAGTCTTCTGGTTAGTAGTCAAATCCCTCAGGCACTATACCACTTCAGGATAGATCTCAAAATACTCTTTTTGTTGATGAATGCCACATCATTCCTTTTTGTGATTCCTAGTATAGTACACTACATGATTAATTCTAAATGGCCAATACCAGTCCATTTCAGCTCATTAATGCCTAGGATATCAATCTTTGTGTGTTCTGTTTCATTTCTGATGACTTGTAATTTTCCTAAATTCATACTTTGTATATACCACATTCCAGTTATTAATGGATGTTTGCAGTTGCTTCTTCTCATCTTGATTCATTCCATATCAGCAAATGGAGGTCCTCAAAGCTTTACTTTGAGGGGGCAGTTCTTCCCCAGCCACATTTTGAGTGCCTTTCAACCTGAAGGGTTCATCTTCTACCACTTTATCAGACAATGTTCCATTGCTATCCATAAGGTTTCTGCTGGCCAGTTTGTTTAGAAGTAGATTGTCAGGTTCTTCTTCTTAGTCTTTCTTAGTGGAAGCTCCACTGAAGCCTGTCACCACTGGCAACCTTGCTGTATCTGAAATAGCAGATGCATAGCTTACAGTATCACAGCCAACCCATAAGCCACCACAGGAGGACAAACTGATAGAGCAGAGTGGTACCCATAAAGATTACAGCCTTGGGAACCCTACGGGGCCGTTCTACTCTGTCCTATAGGGTCACTGTAAGTTGGAATCAACCCGATAGCAATGGGTTTGATTTGTATTATTATCACTAGCCATACTTCTCTGTTAGCTAAAGAAATCAAACAAAGAAATTTTTTGAGGCCCATTACTAGAAGAATACCAAAAAAACAAACTCACTGTCATTGAGTTGGATCCAACACATAGCGACCCCTCCTTGGGTTTCTGAGGCAGTACCACTACAGAAGTAGATTGCCCAACCTTCCACTCTTCTGAATAGATAGATCGGGCAATATACTTCCATAGTGATACCGCCTCGGAAACCCAAGGAGGGGTCGCTATGAGTCGGATCCAACTCAATGACAGTGAGTTTGGTTTTTTTTAGTATTCTTCTGGTAATGTTTCAGTTTTATTTTAAAATGAGCCAACAATTAAACAAAAGCAATCTTTCTTTTATTTCTTAGTTTTGTTGAAGTATAGATAATACACTAGATTTATTTAAAGTGTAAAATTTGATATATGTATATATCCATGAAACCACCACCACAATCAAGATAATAAACATACTCATCAAACTTAAAAGTTTTTTCCCCTTTACAATTCCTCCCCTTCTATCCCTCCCCATCCATCCCTAACATCCTTAAGCAACAATTATCTGCTTTCTGCTCCTATAGATTTAAATTGAACTGTGTCCCCCTTAAAGATATGTTGAATTTCTAATCCCTGTACCTGTGCATCTGATCCTGTTTGGAAACAGGATCTTTGAAAATGTTATATGTTATATGTTATATGTTAACATGAGTACTAGAGTTGAGTAGTTCCTAATGTTTCATGACTAATGTCCTTACAAACAAGAAAAAGACACAAAAACTGAAAGACAATGTAACTCAGCAGCTACAAGCCAAGGAATGAATGAAGCTACCAGAAACCAGGCAGAGGCATGGAACAGATTATTCCTCAGAGGCTCAGAAGGAATCAACATGGTCAACACTCACCCTACAGAGCTATGAGACTATAAATTTCTGTTCTCTAAAGTCACTCACTTCATGGTATTTTGCTATGGCAGCCCTACAAAGCATACAAGTTTGCATTTTCTAGAATTTTATATAAATGGAATCATAGAGTATGTGTCCTTTTTTGTCTAGTTTTCACTCAACATAATTTTTGTGAGAATCACCCATATTGTCTTATGGATCGATAGTGTGTATCAGTTTCTTTTCATTGAGTATTCCATCAGGAGCCCTAGTGGTACAGTGGTTAAAGTGCTTGGCCTTTAGTTAAAAGGTCAGTGGTTCAAACCCACCAGCTGTTTCTGAAGAGAAAGATGTGGCAATTTACTTCCATAAAGATTTGCAGTCTTGGAAACTCTATGGAGTAGTTCTACTCTGTCCTATAGGGAAGGTATGAGTTGGAATCAATTTGATGGCAGTGAGCTAATTTTTCTGAGAGGGGTAATATTCCATGGTATGACTATACCATAATTTGTCCATTTACCACTACACAGGCATTTGTGTAGCTTCCAGTTTGGGGCCACTACAATTAAAGCTGCTATTAACGTTCATGTACAAATCTTTGTATAGACACATTTTTGGTTTCTATTGAGTGAAATACCTGGATCATGCGCTTTTTGTTATTGTTCTTGCTGTCAAGATGACTCCAACTCAGAGTGACCCCACATGAGCAGAGTAGAACTGATCCTAGAATTCTATTTTTTTTTTTTTTTTAATTGTGATTTGGGTGAAACTTTACAAAGCAAATTCACTTTCCATACAGCAGTTCACATACACTCATGACATTGACTACAATCCACCCCAAAATGCAACAGCTCTGCTCCCGCTTCCTCCCAATAGTTACCTCTTCCCTGTATCCATCCCTCCATGCACTCCTGCCCCCTAAGCTGACTCCCTGTGCATAAACAGCCCTTCTTTCTCTCATGATTGTTCTCTCCAAGGAGTGTATCTACCTCAGGTAAATGTTCAACTCATATGCCTGTCTTTTGTTTGGCTAGAAGCCTCAGGTGCAGATTCAATTCTAGACATGAAGGGCAGCTAGGGGCCATAGTCTGAATGGTTCTACTAGGCTCTATCAGACCAGCAAAGCTGGTCCCCTTTTTTTTCCAAATGATTTTGAGTTTTGTTCCACATTATTCTCCAACTCTATCCAGGATCGCCTACATAGATCCCACTCCAAGTGGTTGACAGTGGTAGCTGGGCATCATCTAGTTCTGGTCTCACAGTCGTATAGGCTGCGGATCGCATGATGTACCAGTAACTAGGACTAATTGTTTCCATGAATCATTGGCTTTCTTCATTCTTCTCTGCTCTGGACGAGGAGAGAGCCATCGTTGCATCTAAATGGCTGCTTCTAAGCTTTTAAGATCCCAGTTGCTACTCACCAAGGTAGGAGGTAGAACAATGTTTTGTGTAGTACGTCATACCGATTGAGCTTGATGTCCCCTGCAACTATGGTCCCAAGCCTGCAGGTCGAACTACTCGGTCCCTCTGAGTAGCTGGCTGTGACCAAGAAGTGACTACAACCTTGTCTCTTGTCAGTTCTACTATACACCTGGGAATTCTTACAGATCATACAAATACACTTATAGGACCACTGTCTGCCAATACTATACATGGTCTTGGGTAAACTTCCCGCTTCACAGACATGCCTAATAGTTCAGCCTGTCCACCCATCTAACCACATGTATACCCATGTTTGCCTTCACTGACAGCACAGTACTTTATGTGCAAAAGGGTTCATCTTTGTTTTCTGTACCTCCCATGTACCTCTCTCTGTCTTCCTCTTCCTCAATGCCACCACGTTGATCATTCACATTTGGTATATTGCCCTTCTCTTCACCCAAATCAATACTTATCTCTACCTATCTAACAGTGTTGCCTACCCTTCCCTGCCACCCCTGGTAACCAACAAAGAAAATTTCCTTCCATATCTAAACCGTTCCTTGACTTTTACAATAACAGACTAATATAATATTTGTTCTTCTGTGATTGACTTATTTCACTCAGCACAATGTCCTCCAAGTTCATCCACATTATGTGGTGTTTTGCAGATTCTACATTATTCTTTAG
>NW_006921901.1:2531618-2565734 GCF_000298275.1 Orycteropus afer afer | reverse complement strand
GGGTTTGAACCACCAGCCTTCTGGTTAGCAGTCATGTGCCTTAGGCACTACGCTACCAGAGCTCCCACCAAGTAAAAGTAGTAAATAGTAGGTATTTAACATAAGTTTTCTGAGTAAATGAAGAGTTGAGATTACATAGTATACTCCGGATCCTTGTAACTCATGAAAAATACCAGCTGACATTTTAGGGTTCCCAAGGCAACTCTCCAAAGCTGATTCTGCATCTTTCTGTCATTTAATCCAACCTGAGAGCTAGTAAGTGTCAGAATTGGAATTCAATCCCATTTGTGAAACTCCAAAAGCCCAAGCCCCTAGCCACTCTACCGTACTGCCTCATATCTATGTTCAATCTTGTATTATGCCATATTACTATTTTTTCAATTAAACAAATACTTAAGTTTACGTATTGTTAAGAAATGTACTATACTATAGGTAATCTGCTAGGTGCTACCAGAGATATAAAAGCAGAGATGGATAGGATATACCCCCACGGATTTCATTCTATAACAATTTAACAAGTACCTAATTGTTTTCAGAAGGAGCCTTGGTGGCACTGTGGTTAAAGAGCTCAGCTGCTAACTGAAAGGTCACTGGTTCGAACCCACCAGCCTCTCCATGGGAGAAAGCCTCTCCATGCTTTCATAAAGATTATGTCCTAGGAAATCCTATGTGGGTGGAGGGGGAGTGACAGTTCTATTCTGTCCTATATGGTCTCTATGAGTCAGGAAGGGGAGCTCTGGTAGCATAATGGCTAAGACACTTGCCTGCTAACCAGACGGCTGGCGGTTCAAACCCACCAGCCACTCCTTGGAAGGAAGGTTGGGCAATCCTAGTTCTGTAGTGATACTGCCTCGAAAACCCAAGGAGGGGTCGCTATGAGTCGGGTTTGACGCAATGGCACATAACAACAACAACAACAACATGAGTCAGGAAAGACTCAGTGGCGTGGGTTAGTTGTTCCAAGTACTAGCAGCTCTCAAGAGATCAGTGAGAGCCATCTAGTGGCAATTTTGTTTAGTTTCAATTTGCATAGTTAGCTAGACGTTGTATTTTATGGCACTTTGAATTTTATTAATTTGAAAGAATGTAAAAAACATTTAATACTCTCTGTGCACACAGTGAGAAATAATTACAATCTTATATTTACTCCCATAGAAAATTCAGTCTTTAATTCTTCTCCATCCTGAATAATAAAAGTTGTTCACCTAACATAAAAGCTGCCACTCTAAACATTCTTTACCAATGTTTTTCAAACTTCAGACATTTCTTTTTCTGATTCTCGAAAATCTGCATTCCACTGGAAGTTTCTTTTCACGTAAATGCATCAATGGGCACAGAAAAATCAGTGATCAGTATTCTCTTATTTCCAAAGTGTTACAGCAGAAACCTTAGTGAAGGCCTGAATGCACTGAGCAATGTCTGTAATTCACACTGCGTAAAGATTGGATTCCTACAATATTCCCTAATTTAGCTTTGTCCCAAACAAAAAGATCTGTTAAATCACAGTTTTGATATGCTAGTTATATTTTTCTAGTATATACTGAAATAAGTATGTTGTCGTTAGGTACCAGAGAGTCAGTTCCAACTCATACCAACTCCATATACGAGAGAACAAAACACTGCCCAGTCCTATGCCATCCTCACAATCACTCCTGTTTGAGCCCACTGTTGTAGCCACTGTGCCAATCCATCTTGTTGAGAGTTTTCCTCTTTTTCGCTGACCCTCCAATCCAAGCATATTCTTCTCCAGGGACAAGTACCTTCTGACAACATGACCAAAGTAGGTGAGACAAAGTCTGGCCATCCTCGCTTCCAAAAAGCATTCCAGCTGCAATTCTTCCAGGACAGATTTGTTAGTTCTTTTAGCAGTCCACAACACTTTCAGCATTCTTTGCTAACACCACAACTCAAAAGCATTGACTCTTCTTCGCTCTTCCTTACTCATTGCCCAGCTCTCACATGCATATGAGGTAACTGAAAATACAACGGCTTGTGGCAGGCGCACCTTAGTCTTCAAGGAGGTATCTTTGCTTTTCAGCACTTGAAAGTGGTCTTTTGCAGCAGATTTGCCTAGTGCTATACATCGCCTGATATCCTGACTGCTGCTTCCATTGGTGTTGTTGTAGAACCAAGTAACACAAAGTCTTTGACAACTTCAATCTTTTCTCCATTTATCATGATGCTGCTTATTGGTCCAGTTGTGAGGATTTTTGTTTTCTTTATATTGAGATGTAATCCATACTGCAGACTGTAGTCTTCAATCTTCACCACTAAGTGCTTCAAGTCATCCGCACATTCAGCAACAAAGTTGTGTCATCAGCATATCGCAGGTTGTTCAAGTCTTCCTCCAATCCTGATGCCACGTTCTTCTTCATATAGTCTGGTTAAGGGTTATGAAGTAACCCTTATGAAGTAAAATAACCATTACCTGTTTAACACTCCAAATTTTGCTAACAATTTAATACACTATTTTAAAATAATTTAAAGCACTAATGATAGAAACTAAAGCTTGGTCTTTAGTTATAAGGATACTATCTTGATTTTAGCAACATAGACATCATAATGATTATCTTCCAAGTAAAATTTTGGCCAATAGCCAACTGAAGTTACAAAAAAAGTGACCTCAGCATATAGACTGAATAAGTACAGTGAAAAGATACAACCCTGACACACTCCCTTTTTGATTTTAAACCATGCAGCGTCCCTTTGTTCTGTTCGAAAGACAGCCTCCTGGTCTATATACAGGTTCCTCATGAATACAATTAAGTGTTCTGGAATTCTCATTCTTCTCAATGTTATCCATAATTTGTTATGATCCACACAATCAAATGCTTTTGCAAAGTCAATAAAACACAAGTAAACATCTTTCTGCTATTCTTTGCTTTCAGCTAAGATCCATCTGACATCAGCAATGGTATCCCTCAATCCATGTCTCCTCTTCTGAATCCAGCTTGCATTTCTGGAAGTTCTCTGTCAATACACTGCTGCAACCGTTTTTTAATTATTTTCAGTAAGATTTCACTTGCGTATGATATTAATGATATTGTTTGGTAATTCTCACATTCTGTGGGATCACCTTTCTTTGTAATGGGTACAAATATGGATCTCTTCCAGTCAGTTGGCCAGGTAGCTGTCTTCCAAATCTCTTGGCGTAGCCAAGTGAGTGCCTCCAGTGTGGTACCGTTTGTTGAAACATCTTAATGGGTATTCTGTCAATTCCTGGAGTCTTGTTTTTTGTTAACTTCTTCAGTGCGGCTTTGATTTTTTCCTTCAGTACCATTGGTTCTTGATCATATGCCACCTCCTGAAATGGATGAATATCAATTATTTTTGGTACAGTGACTGTATGCTTTCCATCTTTTTTTTTTTTTTCTTTTTTGATGTTTCCTGCATCATTCAGTATTTTGCCCATAGAATCTTTCAATATTCCAACTCGAGGCTTGAATTTTTTCCTTCAGTTCTTTCAGCTTGAAAAATGCTGAGCATGTTCTTCCCTTTTGGTTTTCTAATTCCAGGTCTTTGCACATTTCATTTTAGTAATTGGCTTTGTCTACTCGAGCTGCTCTTTGAATTCTTCTGTTCAGCTCTTTTATCTTGTCATTTCTTCCATTTGCTTTAGCTACTCTCTGCTCAAGGACAAGTTTCAGAGTCTTTTCTGACATCCATTTTGGTCTTTTCTTCCTTTCCTGCCTTTTTAATGACCTTTTGTTTTCTTCATTTATGATGATGTTCTTGATGTCATCTCTTTTTGGTTACCTAGTGCCACTCTGAAAGGAATATACCACATATGGGATGGCTTTAACAAACAGTTTATTCTCTTACAATTTCAGAGGTTACCAGTCAGAATTCCAGGTGCCAGACTCTAGGGGCTGGGTGAAAGCCCCTCGACCTTAGGCTTCAGCTCTGCCTCTTGCTCCCAGCCCACTGAAGCGAGGGGCATCTTTTCATTCAGGCAGCTGCTAGCTGCTGAGGCTGACAAACCCAAGGTTAACAAGTGAAAAGACATGGTCCTGATGTTACCAAATCACACAGCAGGCCATTAATTCAAGTCTGTTGAAAGTCCCAAGATTGGAAGAGCAACATGGCAGGCTGCTGAATAGCAACTTGGCTATATGCAGGGTTCAAGCATGCCATAAGCTGGAGATCATTCCCAAATCTGCTTCTTATATATGGGAAGCAGACCACATCCCTAAAGCAGCTACTCAGTTGTTTGTGGCAGATCCCACCATAGAGCTGATTGCCAGTCTCATCATGGGGAATAACTACCACCAGCAGCCCAGCCACTCAATGAGGTCCAGCCAAGTTGACACATAACCTTTACTACATCATCCCACATTTTCTGGTAGGTCATAGTATTTTCAGTATTCTTCACCAGCACCACAATTCAAAGGCATTAACTTCTTCAGTCTTCCTTACTCTCCATCTACCTTTCATGTGCTTGTGAGGCAATTAAAAATACCAAGGCTTGGGTCAAGTGTACCTTAGTCTTCAAAGTGACATCTTTGCCTCCAAACACTTTAGAGAATTCTTTTGCAGCAGATTTGACCAATGCAATACATTGTTTGATTTCTTGACTCCTGCTTCCATGGACATTGACTGGGGATCCAAATAAAATGAAATCCTCAACAACGTCAACATTTTCTCCATTTATCATGATATTTCTGACTGGTACACTTATGAGGGTTTTTGTTTCCTTTATGTTGAGTGTAATCCCTATTGAAGGCTGTAGTCTTTGACCTTAGTAAGTGCTTAAAGTCATCTTCATTTATAGCAAGCAAAGTTGTGTCATCTAAACATCACAGGTTGTTAGTGAGTCTTCCTCCAACCCTGATGACGTGTTCTTCTTCATACTTCTCAGATTATTTGCTCAGGGTACAGACTGAATAAGTATATTAAAAGTAATATATCACTATTCAAAGTTTTAAATGTTCATATGTGTATTACCTAAATTATCTCATACACCACCCAGTAGTTAATGTACCAACCCTGATATATGAATCTCATATTTAGGGAAACTCTGCTATATGCCATGAGCAAACAGTTCAACTATGAATATCCTTTTTAATGAAGAAATTTTACAGGTCCTTACCTGCAAATACTACTACTTTCTCAAGTTCATATTAGGAACACTACTATAGATTACAATACGAAGTAGAATAAAACATTTAGCATGGAAACAGTACAAAGAAAGTACAATGAGATTCAAAGTGAGTAACAGATGATACCTCAAGAAAAAACATTTTGGTGTATACCTGAAACTATGTCAAATTGCTGAGATAATGGTTTAGGCTCATCTTTTTGATCCAAAGACTCTGCATTAGCGATAGGCTGCCGCCTATAGGCAGAATGTTCCATTAAGAGGTTCTCTGCTGCTGCGGTCAGTCTGGGCCGCTGTCCTTCACTAACTTCACCCACACCATTTTCCAAGTCCTAGGAAAAGATGAAATGGCTGTCAAAATCACAATAATAAAACCAACTCAAAACAGGAAATATTTGTTGAATACCATGGTCTATACTACTTGACTGCTTGAAGGGTAGTTTACAAAGAGCTTTTTATGCTTTATATATTCAATTTGAAGGTTAAGTTTAAAAAGTTAGTTTATTAAGGCTTCGAGCACTAGAATCTATACTAATATTTCATTTTTTTATGAAGTAAAATAACCATTACCTGTTTAACACTCCAAATTTTGCTAACAATTTAATACACTATTTTAAAATAATTTAAAGCACTAATGATAGAAACTAAAGCTTGGTCTTTAGTTATAAGGATACTATCTTGATTTTAGCAACATAGACATCATAATGATTATCTTCCAAGTAAAATTTTGGCCAATAGCCAACTGAAGTTACAAAAAAAGTGAATTTTTTTTTCAGTAGGAAGGCAGAAGTTAATTTTTTTTTTCTATTACTAAATTCTTCTCCTCTTCCTTTCCCAATCATTTAAATTTTTAAGAATAAAAATTAAAATTACTAGAAAATAAATCCAGCCACTTCTTTGGGTCTTGTATAGTCTTTAGATCTCCAGCCCTGATCTCCAGCTTCAGAGCTAAGGCTACTTTCACATGTGGTCAGATAGAGACATCCTAATACAACTGAAAGAGAACCACAGAGAGATCAATAATTCTAGTCCCAGCTACATTATTAACCATCCTGAGTGAGTTTGCTATACATTTCCATGTGGATTTTCCTTGTCGTTGCTGTTGCTAGGTGCTGTTGAGTCAATTCCAACTCATAGCAATGCTATACACAGCAGATGAAACACTGCCCTGTCCTGTGCCATTCTCACAATCCTTGTTATGCTTGACCCCATCACTGTAGCCACTGTATCAATCCATCTTGTTGAGGGTCTTCCCCTTCCTCGCTGATCCTCCACTTTACCAAGTATGATATCCTTCTCCAGGAGTTGGTCCCTTCTGACAACATGACCAAGGTAGGTGAAATGAAGTTTGGCCATTCTCACTTACAATGAGCATTCCGGCTGCTCATAAATCTATCTTCCAGGATAAATTTGTTCATTCTTCTGGCAGTCCATAGTATTTTCAATATTCTTCACCAACACCACAATTCAAAGGCATCAATTCTTCTTCAGTCTTCCTTCTTCATTGTCCAGCTTCCACATGCACATGAGGTTGAAAATACTATGGCCTGAGTTAGGCACAAGACGGGGCAATTTTTACTACCATAAAGATTTACCGCCTCGAAAACACAAAGGGGGTCACTGTGAGTTGGAATCAACTCCATGGCAGTGAGTTTGGTTTGGTTTTGGGGGTAGGCACATCTCAGTCTTCAAAATGACATCTTTGCACTTCAATACTTTACAGAAGTCTTTTGCAGTATTACTTCACTATTGCAAAACGTCAAGGAAAGGTTTATATATGGGAGGAAATTTTCTTTGTTGGTTACCAGGGGTGGGAACACTGCAAAAAAATTAAATAAACAAAAATGAAAAATAAAGAGGTCTTTTGCAGCAGATTTGCCCAGTACAATATGACATCTGATTTCCTGACTGCTGATTTGATGAGTGTTGATTGTGGTTCCAAGTAAAATGAAATCTTTGACAACTTCAATCTTTTCACCATTTCCATGATGTTGCTTACTGGTCCACCTGTGAAGAGTTTTGTTTTCTTTATGTTGATGCGTAAACCATACTGACGACTGTACTCTCTGATCTTCAGCAATAAGTGCTTCAAGTTCTCTTCACTTTCAGCAAGCAAGGCTGTTAATGAGTCTTCCTCTAATCCTGATGCCACATTCTTCTTCATATAGTTCAACAGGCCAGCTTTGTGGATTATTTGTTCAATATACAGACTGAATAAGTATGGCAAAAAGATAACACCCTGATGCATGCCTTTCCTGATTTTTTCCAGTTGTGTTCTGTTCAAACAACAGCCTCTTGGTCTATGTACAGGTTCCTCAGGAGCACAATTAAGTGTTCTGGAATTCCCATTCTTTGCAATGTTATCCATAATTTGTTATGATCCATACAGTCTTTGCATAGTCAATATGCAAAAGGTAAACATCTTCCCTTAAGCACTTTAATTCAATACATCAACTCATTATCTTCCCCACAAAACTTGGCACTTCTCTTTCTGCATTTCTAACTCACCAACTACATAACCACCTTGCCTGGATCCCAAGTGAAAAGCCTCAGGATTAATTTTTAAAAATTTTTCTCCCTCAATCAATGAACAATTTTAAACCCCTCTGGTGGCATAATGCCTAAGGCATTTGACTGCTAACCAGAAGACTGGCAGTTCAAACCCACCAGCCACTTCTCGGAAAGAAGGTTGGGCAATCTACTTCCGTAGTGATACTGCATGGGAAACCCAAGGAGGGGTCGCTATGAGTCGGATCAGACTCGATGGCAGTGAGTTTGGTTTGGTTTTGTAAATTTAAATATCTCTCCTTTCTATTTTTATTGTAACCTTCTTTGCTCGTGTTCTTATTCTCTCTTGCCTGGTCTACTCCAATGGTGTCCTCAGATTTCCCATCTCTCCTTCATTTGTCCACATGCCTTTCCAAATATCTTAGCATGTGAATCCTTTGCTCAAAAACTTTAATGGGCTCCACAGTACTAAAGTGTAAGACTTTTAAAGGCCTGAAAAGATCTTTATGATCATCTGATTCAACCTACTTCTTCAGACTCTTTATCTAAAGTTCTAGTTACACAGATTTTCAAGTTTTTAAATATGCCCTAATCCTTCCTGCCTCATAACCCTTAACATATTCTATTTCTTCTTCCAAAATTTCCTTCTTTTTCACTGCTGCCTGGTGAGATTCTTCACAGTTTTTAAAGACTCAGGTCAATATCATATCCTCTATAAAGTGTCATTTAACTTCAAGTAGAGATTTCCCTGCTCTGTGTTTCATACAGCACTTGTAAATGCAGCTATTTGATCAGCTATTGCACTGTACTGTAATGACTTGTTTAACAGCTCATCTCCTATTTGACAGTAAACTGCTTAAAGGTAGGGGTAATAACTCATTCATCTTTATATTTCCAAGATTGTATCTGGCATATGTACTTAGTAAATGGTTTCAGAAAGAACAAACAAATGATGATCTTCATAAATTATTTAACATAATCAATAATTTAACAGGGCTTCAGTTTTTTCAACAAGAAGGATAGAACCAAACCAAAAAAGCCAAACTCACTGCCACCGAATCATTTCTGACTCACAGCGACCTCTGCTGGCTTTCCAAGGCTGTAAATCTTTATAGAAGTAAATCACCCTGTTTTTCCTTCCATGGAGCACCTGCTGGGTTTGAACCGCTGACCTTTCAGTTAGCAGTCAAGTGCCTTATCCACAGAGAGGATGGAACAGTCTCAATTTCTTTCAGTTATTGCACTGTACTGTAATGACAGTAATTATGTAATTATACAAAATTCTATAGCTCTATAATTTCAAGTTAAACTTGCTACAAAGCCGGCCACTGAACAAATATTAGCATGCTTTACCTAAAAACTGGAATATTTGCTATTTTGTTCTTATATTTAGTACTAATTAAAAACATCATTAAGGTTAAAAAGTACCTCTGAATGACAGACTGCTTGCTGTGAAATCAATGATTTCTGGTTTTGTTTAGCAAGAAGAGAAAAAACTGCATCTTCATGAAATTTTTTATGGGGCATCCTAATCACTTGTCCTTCACTAAGAGAATCATCTTCCTAGAAGAAATGTACATACCATTAATACAAGAAAAATTTTTATCATATTAGAACTTTTCAGAAAGAAGGTGGATTCTTATTTTTTCTCCATTTAGCTTTCATTCCACCTCACTGTAACCCTTATACATATATAAACCTCTTAGGTTTACCTCAAATACAAAAAACAGTATAAAGTAATCTGGTTAAATTTAAGCTGGAAATTTATTATCAAAATATGCAAAAATACAGTGATTCCTAAGTATGCTTGACAGTGTCATCAATTTTTCAGTTCACAGGTTCTTGCTGCATATTTATGCAGCACACAAAGCAATTCCACACCTAAGCTTAAATGAGATTACCTTTCCTTGTTTCTTGTTGTTGTTGTTATGTGCCATGGAGTCAGATCTGACTCATAGCGACCCCTCCTTGGGTTTCCCAGGCAGTATCACTACGGAAGTAGATTGCCCAACCTTCCTTCCAAGGAGTGGCTGGTGGGTTTGAAATGCCAGCTTTCTGGTTAGCAGTCAAGTGTCTTAGGCACTATGCTACCAGAGCTCTCCTTTCCTCGCTTAGGTTGTTAGAAAATATATAAAAAGTAAAGAAGATTTCAATTCCTTAATAGCTTTTACAAAAAATTCCTACTATCATTTCTACACAATATTTATGATACAATGCACTTATTGTGATTAAAAACCCACTGCCACTAAGTCCATTTCAACTTATAGCAACCTCCACTGGGTTTTCAAGGCTGTATCTTTATCCATGGAGCAACTGGTGGGTTTAAACCACCAACCTTCTAGTTAGTAGTCAAACGCCTTAGGCACTGTGCTACCAAAGCTCCATATATATATGAGCTTCATATAATTCAATAGTCTAGCTTCTTGGATTATTTGCTCAGTATACAGACTGAATAAGTAATGGCAAAAAGATAACACTCTGACATAGCATAGTGCCTAAGGCATCTGACTGCTAACCAGAAGGCTGGCGGTTCAAACCCACCAGCCACTCCTCAGAAAGAGGGTTGGGCAATCTATTTCCATAGTGATACCACCTCAGAAACCCAAGGAGGGGTTGCTATGAGTCGGATCCAACTCGATAGCACATCACAACAACAAATATATATATATTTTTAACTGACAGTTTTTTCTTCCACAAAGCTACATAATAACTAGGAAGGTTTAGTACCCCTGGATCTTATTTCAGGTTTTTAACAAAGCCATTAAATTCTTTTCTAGCACAAAGAATTACAATTATGGTTAGGGTAAAATAATAAATGTACTATAAGAGGGTTGATTTAAATGGTTAAGACGCTGCTTAAAATATTTTAAATGCAATATATCCAAGTGACAATCTGTACTAAGCTGTATTTCATGTCATAATTAACCACGTATTTTTCAACTACTGGAAGCAAAGAGGTTAAAAATACAATTTTTTCTTTTCATTCTTATAGTTAAGATAAAATTACATTATGAAATGTGCATGATTCAGGAGAGGGAAGAATGGAGAATACAAGGTTTCCTTTTAGGGTGATGAAAAGGCTTTAGGACTACAGAGAGATGGTGGTTGCAAAAATACTTTGAATGCTAATGCCACTGAACTGTTCACTTATAATGGTTAATTTTGTTATGTGAATTTCACCTCAATTTAAAAAAAAAGGTGCAAGAAACCTTAAATTCCATCATGAACATTGACTTTTGTGTCTATAACTGAAATAAATGAGAAAATAACCTAATCAATGGCAAGTTCATCATGATTATTCTTCACATCAGAATCCAATTTTTGAGTCAATCTTTCCTTACCATTTCAAGCGCATCATGTAGAGTACTGGATAAGCTATCATTTAGGTTTGTCGGATACACTTCCCCATTTCCTAAAACTAAAAATTAAAATGTAAACATTTAAAGAAAATAAGAAACAAACTAAAAAATTTAATCATCTGACCATGAAGACATAGAATATTACATTTAAACTTATACAACAGAAATACTGACAGAGTTCATAACAAGTAATTCTCAAGCTACTCAACCTTACCAGTTTAAAAAAAAGAAGCAATTTAGAACAAAGATGAGATTTTTATATTTTTGTTTTACCAACCAGAAAAATAAGCAGCACTGGTGGTACAGTGGTTAAAGCATTCGGCTGCTAACCAAAAGGTTGGCAGTTCGAATCTATCAGCCACTCCACAGGAAAATGATAGGGTAGTCTGTTTCCATAAAGATTTACAGCCTTGGAAACCCTATGGTGCAGTTCTACACTGTCCTATATGGTTGCTGTGAGTCAGAATTGACTCAGTGGAAGTGGGTCTAATTTGGTTGTTGTTTTTTTTTTTTTTTCAAATACCAGATAAAGTAAAAAATATATGTCTCAATTGTAGCTATGAAACTGAGAAATGGGCACTCTCAGAAACTGCTGATGTATAATTAAAACTGATTAATCTTTCTAGAGATCACATTGGCAAAGTATCAGCTTTTAAAGGTAGATTTATAGATTCAGCAATTCTACTTCTAGGAATTTATTCTAAAGGAAGATATCAGATAAGTGCACAAAGTTATATGTGCAAGGATGGTCACTGGAGAACTGTGTATATAACAAAACATTGAAAATAATATAAATGTCCATCATATAGCAATGTCTAAACAGCCTTAAAATAGTAAATAAATAAATAGCCATAAAAAATGAGGTACACCTGTATGTATCAGGGTGCTCTGGTGACACAGTGGTTAACGTATTTGGCTGCTAACCAAAGTCAGCAGTTAGAAACCACCAGCCATTCCATGGGAGAAAGATGACACGGTCTACTTCAATAAAGATTTATAGCTGTGGAAACTCTATAGGGCAGTTCTACTGTGCCCTATAGGGTCTCTATGAGTTGGAATCAACTTGATGGTAGTGGGGGTGTGGGGAGGTATATATATTGACATAGGAAGATGTCTGTATATGATTAGATGAAAATTCAGTTTTCAAAACAGTATGTATATATAGTATGATGGTATTTTCAAAGTCAAATACACATATATTTATATTTATGTGTCTGTATCGGTGTAGAAAAAAATATTTTCCAAAAGACTAGGAGGGTGTAACACAAACTACTAGAGTGATATTATCTCTGAAAAATATGGAATTATGGGGGATATTTTACTTTCTGATGCTAAGGATCAAAAAAGTTAATTAACTTTTCCAAAGTCCATATTCTTTCTACCATTACCATGTTAACCCAGCACCAAACTAGGTGTCTTTGAGTTGATTCCAAATCATGGTGACCTGTATGTGTCAGAGTAGAAATGTGCTCCTCAGGGTTTTTAATGGCTAGTTTCTCAGAAGCAGATCCCAGGCCTTTGTTCCCAGGAACCTCTGGGCCGACTTGGACCTCCAACCTTTCCTTTAGCAGCCAAGACTATTAACCATTTGTACCATGTAGGGACTCTAATACCATGTTAAGTCTTGAAAATTAAGTAAAAACACTATAAAACAGAAAAGTATTACTTAGAAAATTATTATAATCAGTGAAATCAATTGATACAAGTTAACTTACTCTTGGAAGCCCATTTTTTACCACAGTTAAATAAAATCTCTCCTTCAGAGATGGGTCTATCTAAAGTTTCAGTTTCTGTGACAGTTATGCTTAAGGTGCTCTCCAGTGTAGATGACTCTGAACTGGGCATCTGTATGGAGGAAGGGGCCTTGGCAGCATCAGGAAATGGTGTCAAGGGAATTGGCTCTACAGGTGCAGGTGGAGCAGGGAAATACACACTCTCAGGTTCTTCATCCTTAGCCACAGACATAACACTAAGAAGATAAAGACATATTTTCAACTTATTAAGTCAGTGAAAGCCTATACTCATGTCAATATAAAAAACAGAGTCAAAGGTACTAATTCTCCTTTAGCAAAGTATTTCTATAATTTACTATAAATTAATTATTTCTATAATTAATTGTTAATTAAATATCATTAACAAAAAAGATTTATGTTTCTAAAACCATTTTCACACTTTAATCATAGACTATCTTGGATGCTCTTCCATATAAAATAAATCCACATGAGGATATACAGAAATATAAAAGTTAACTGACCATAATAAATGAAAATCCATACTGGAAGAAAATGTTTTATTAATAATATGATAGAAAGCTTTATTTTAATCTATGTCAAACCTTTAAGTAAGTTGTTGTTGTTGTTGCTGTTATGTGCCGTCAAGGCGACCCCTCCTTGGGTTTCCGAGGCAGTATCACTACGGAAGTAGATTGCCCCATCTTCCTTCCGAGGAGTGGCTGGTGGGTTTGAACCGCCAGCCTTCTGGTTAGCAGTCAAGTGCCTTAGCCACTATACCACTATGCTTTAAAAGTAAGAAGTATATTTATTTATTTATTTATAAATAAATTTGATAAAGATTTCCAAAAACAATTTATGAAACTTCTTTCTTCTAAAGTAGTCTGTGCTTTTAGAGCTTCATTTATCATATCTAATGCATCCTGATGGGAAACATAAGTCAGGCGTAAGATGGACTATATAGTTACCAATAAGTAAATATGTTACTGCTTACATAGCTCTTGGGTGAATAGGTTCTTCATTAACAGAGTTAGGATTCTCTTCCTCCAGAGGCAGGTCTCCATCACCCCATGGTTGTGGAAGCTCTGGGCTTGATATCTTCAATTTATCAATGGAAATCTCTGACAAAGTTGGGGTAAGAGCTGCTGCTGGAGGAGGTGTAGTAGCAGGAGTAACTGTTGGTGTATTAACAAGTGTTGTGGCAGGTATATCATTTCCTAAAAATTAAAAGAAGAAAAATATCAGTAAATAACTCCACCAAAAAACCAAACGTGTTGCCTTTGAGTCAACTGACTCACAGTGACCCTATAGGATAGGGTGGAACTGTCCCACAATATTTTCAAGGCTGTAATATTTATGGGAAGGAGCTCCGGTGGTGCAGCGCCTAAGGCATTTGACTGCTAACCAGAAGGTCAGTGGTTCAATCTCACCAGCCAATTCACAGAAGGAAGATGGGGCAATATACTTCCATAAAGATTTACTGCCTCAGAAATCCAATAGGGGTTCCTATGAGTCTGAATTGACTTGATGGCAGTGGGTTTGTTTTCTTTTTTGGTTTTTCTTTATGGAAGCAGACTGTCACATCTTTCTCCCATGGAGTGGCTGGTGGATTAGAACCACTAACCTTTTGTTTAACAGCCAAGCACTTTAACCATTGCACCACCCAGACTTCCAAAAAAGTTCCATAGGAAGGCAAAATATGCTATTTCAGAATTCTCTTAATATTTTGGCATGCAAACAATGGCGATAATAATTATAATGGTCATTAACTAGAAAATTTCTCAACATAGTAAAGTACAAGTAAAAAACCTTGAAATGCCAAAACTTTTAACACCACCATATAGTTAAATTAGTCTAAGTGTCTATTAGATTACATATTTTAAAAGTTGCAATTAATTCCTTACTTTTTTGCAAGAAAAATGATTTACTAAAAAATAAAGAACAGGTATATGTATATTAATCTATAAAACACCTTACAAAGCAAATCATGAAATTTTATAGTAGTAAAGTAGTAAAGTAAATTTTATAGTCGCTAAAGTTAAAACTCATTCTGACTGAATGGCAACAGGTTGCTTTTTTTTAAAAGTTAAAACTGAGTTACAGTGATAAAGTTTTGACCTTTTTCAGTAAATACTTCTTTCACAGGAAAAGCTTCATCATGACCTGAATCACAGGGAGATGAATCTGGAGTTTTGACCAACACATGCTCCTTAGAAGGTGATGAAGGTGAATGAGGAGGAGTAGGCTGTGGGGTAGCCACTGGGGTACACACTCTTGCCTGAAGTAAATTAATGAAAAGATAAAGCATGCTTATAATCACCCAAATAAGAAGAATTTGAAGCAATAAAATTCCTAAATTATGTAGAACTTAAATGTATGGGCAAAAACAAATGGAACCTTAAGTGCCTTGGCTTTTGAAGACTCACTGTTAGTCTCAAGATTGACCTGTAGAAACTTTCAGGCCACTGAAATAGCTCTGCCTCTGAAGCAGTCCCTCAGAAATCTAAGACACATTTTCTACTGAGAGAAATATTTATTAGATACAGCTGAAGATCAAACCCAAACTACAAGCTAGTTAGGTAGAACACGTAGAAGAATGGCAGCATTTTAACTGATTGCTAAGATCTCAAAAACCAGCCTTTTGGTACAAAAGAACAGGACATGTGAAAAGAGAGAGAGAAGAAAAAAGGCAGAGAAGATGAAGACAATAGAGACAATATGGAAATATAAAGTACTGGGAAAGGAAAAGTCAACATTTCAAAATTAATTTGAACAGGTAATCATTCAAATGGTTCAAAATTCAAAAGGTCCCAAAAAATGATAGTGACAATAATAAATTATTTTTTTCTAAAAAAGGAGCTGGCTATATTGTTTAAATTGGCAAATGTTTTTTATATATATATATATATTTTTTTTTTTTTTTTAAATTGTGCTGTGGGTGAAAATTTATAGAGCAAATTCATTTTCCATACAACAGTTCATATAGATTTTGTTTCATGATATTGATAGCAATCCCCATAACCTTTTCCCTGTGTCCTTCTTTCCTATGCATTCCTGACCTCTGAACTATATTTCCTTCTGCAAATATATATATATATAAAATATATATACACACACACACACCCCACAATAAAAACAAAGGAACTGACTGTACTTCTGACGTTTTAAGATAAAAACTTCAAGAGAATCAAAACAAATAAATAAAAAAAGAATGATAGTTAAAATCAGGCCTCCCTACATAACTAGTTTCCACCCCCAAAGGTAACAAATAATCTTATACTTAAATCGTTGTATAGGTATATACACTTAACTGTAAATTCCCTAAGGTGAACTGTGAAGTCAAAAAGTTCACTGTATTTGTAATTTTTATCAACACTGCCAAAATACTAGTTTATATAATAACTAAAAGCAACTTGTGATCCTTGACTATCTCCTGAATTTAAAAAACAAATTTAAAAGCTTTAGGACATTTTTAGAATATTTGGGAAAATTTGAATATGAACTCTAATTATACAGTATTTACACATCATCAGTGTTCTTGGGTATGAAATCTGTATTCTGGTAAGTTGTTCTTAGGAGATACATGAGTAATAATTTCTGAAACTTCAAATGGTTAAGCAATCACAAAAAAAAAAAAAAATTAAGGCTAAATATATAGTAGATATATAAAAACCAAAAACCAGATCCACAGCCATCAAGTTGATTTCAATTCACTGCAACCCTATAGGACAGAGTAGAAGTGCCCGCTGGTTCCCAAAGGTATAATCTTTACAGAAGCAGACTGCCACATCTTTCTTCTGTGGAGTGGCTGGTGGGTTTGAATCGCCAATCTTTCAGTTGGTAGCTGTGGTAGTTATGTTTGTGTGTCAACTTGGCTGGGCCTGGTTGAGTGGCTGGGCAGCTGGTGCTAGTTATTCCCCATGATGAGAATGGCAATCAACTCCATGGTGGGATCTACCACAAGCAGCTGAGTAGCTGCCTTTGGAATGTGGTCTGCCTCCTGTATATAAGGAGAAGTCTTGGGGATTGGTCTCTAGCCTATGGCACGTTAGGACCCTGTAGATAGCCTTGTCGTTGCTCAGCAGCCTGATATGCTCTGCCGACCTTGGGAGTTATAATGCACTTAAATTAATGGCCTGCTGTGTGGTTTGGTAACATCAGGATTGTGCCTTTTTACTTGTCAACCTTGGAGCTTCTCAGCCTCAACAGTCAGCAGCTGTCTGACTGAAGAAAAGCCTCTAGCTTCAGAGGGCCGGAAACAGGAGGCAGAGCTAGACCCCAAGGTTGAGGGGCTTTCACTCAGCCTCAGAGCCTGGCACTTTGAACTTGGACTTAAAGCCTCCAAATTGTAAGAATAAATTCCTGTTTGTTAAGTCCATCCCATCTGTGGTATAATTCTTGTCAGAGTGGTACGAGGTAACCAGAACAGTAGCCAAGTGCTTTAACCACTGTGCTACCAGGGCTCATTATATTGGATAGAAAGAGAGATAAAGAAAATGTGGCAAAATATTTCTACTTAGTGAACATAGGTAAAGTGTATACAGATGTAAATACAGTCCACTGTACAGTATTTTCAATTGTTCTATATGTAGGCGCTCTGGGGGCATAGTGCCTAAGGCATTTGACTGCTAACCAGAAGGCTGGTGGTTCAAACCCATCAGCCATTTCTTGGAAGGAAGATTGGGCAATATATTTCCGTAGTGATTCTGCTTTGGAAACCCAAGGAGGGGCCACTATGAGTTGGAATCGACTAAACGGCAGTGAATTTGGTTTCTGGTTTTTTATATGTTAGAAAGCTTTCAAAATAAAGTGCTGGAGGAAAACATTGCTTTAATCATAGCAACAAGGAATTGAATTTTATCTTAAATCATGATCTTAGTTTAAAATTTATCCATTTTACTGTTCTTTAATAAATGTATCCAAAAAATTCCCCAGAACTCATGAAATGGGAGTGACTCTTACTGGCAAGTATGTTTCGCTTGTTGAAACATCCCCAGGAACACCTGTAGCAGTAAGACTTTGCCTCTTGGCGTCTCTGTCACCCAGCATGACAGCAATGGTCTCTGCAAGAGCTTCATTCACAAAATGGGTAATCATGTCTGAATTCACAGGAACCCCTGCATCAACAAAAAGCTGAAGGGTGCCACTGCTTGCTCCGTCCACTAAAAAATGAAAGGGAAGTATACAAAAAAAATTCTTGCCTTCTTAACTCGTAAAATTTTAAAGAGCCAATATGTGAGGGTGGGTAGAGGTTTACAAATGAATATACAAATATATCTACTTATTATGAAATAGACTAAGATGATCATTTACATAACAAATATCCTCTCTACACAAACCAAAAGAGGGAGGAAAACATACAGACGGAATTTTTACTTATATGGCCTTTTCCTTGCCACTACAGAAAGTAATGATACAAAGGATTTGCATCACATTGAATGTCCTCATCTGAAAGCAATCCACATTTCCAAGGGTAAGACAACAGGAAATCCTGTGACAATTCTAGATCAAAACACAATGACTATAGGAGAAATTTTAGAGGAATGGTAGCTATTTCATAAATATGAAACAAACCTTCTTTCCTCCTAGCTTCAGATATATTAGTCATTAATGTTACAGGCTCTCTCTCCTCAAACTCCCATAGCAGTTTAGGTACTTGTAATCAATTTTAGAGGTATATTAATTTTCTAAATGGGCTGTACTTTCAATTCTGTGAACATATACAAAACTCACTACAACTTCCTTAAGAGATCTCACTAGACTTACATGGCAATATTTCTAAAGCTGTGTGTGGAAAATGATCTAACAATCTGATGGATATATGACCTTTCCAAAGAGTCCTCCTCTTAAGGAGGATGTACTTATAGTACATCTATAGCAGCAATACCCAGAACTCCTTACAAAGTGAATACAGGTGTCTTGGTATAACTTATTGAGGTAGATGTAAGAGCAATTCACTCTGGAGTTATCACAGCAAAGACTATCACAATCCCAAATTTATATTCAACAATATATGTTAATACATTTCCTTTATAACTTCTGTATTCATTGTGTTGACATGACCAAAAATCAGAACATTTCTGTGATAAAGTCCAAAAGTCCATGCCTATTCAGACATGGGCAAAACAAAGGGAAACACACATACTTTGGAAAATAATTTGGCAGATTTTTATAAAGTTAAACATATATTTATCATAAGACCATGAGAAATTAAAAGATGTGTCTACATAAAGATTCGTTTGGAAATATTTTAGCAGCTTTATTCATAACAGTCAAAATCTAGAAGAACAGAAATATCCATCAACCAGATAAACAAGTTACAGTATAGACATATAATACAGTATAACCATACATAATTGTATACCAAAAGCATTATGCTAAATATAAGAAGTCAAACATAAAAGATGACATACTCCATGAAATGACAGTAAAGTGATAGAAAGATGGTATGAATTGACTGCATAGTGACATGGGGAAACTTTTTGGGACGATAGAAACGTTTTCCTATATCATGATTGTATAGTATACAGCTATATGCATTTGTCAAAACTTATCAAACTTACATTTAAAATTGGTGAATTTTATTGCAAGTAAGTTATATCTTAAAAAAGATTGAAGAGGAAAAGCAGGAGAAAAGGGCAGCTCCATAAAGAAAGAGGCTTATTTATCCATTCAATGAGTATTTAAACCCTTATCTGGTGTCAATCAAGGGCTAGATTCTAAAAGTGAAATATCCTTAATCCTGAGTAATTCATAGTTTAGTGAGTGAGGGAGATATGTAAACCAATCGTAACATAATCTGATAATTATTATAATAAAGATTTATATAAAATGCTATGGAAAATAATACAAAGATTTGGGGTGGGAAGAATGGAGGGTTGGGGAATAGTCTGAAAGATGAAGTATGAAGTAAGAGGGAGAAGGAGAGCTGCACTGCAGAGAAGTACTAGCAAGTTATCACTGAAGGTAAGAGCTTATCTTTTGTTACCCCAGGGCTTATTTAACCTCTAAAATACATAAATCTGTAAGGTTTTGTTTTTTAATAACATGAAGAGTTAAAGGACTCCATTTCACTTACTAATGTCAGGGATCGGTGGTTCACTTTCCTCACTGACTGAAACACTGGCATTTGGTGTGATCTGTTGCTGGATTGGGAGGCGCCCAGAGATAACCCTTGACATTATTTCTTGTTCTACCCTGGGGAACAAAAGTTAAAGGTTTTTGATTGAAATGTATAAATGTTAGACATACTCCCCTTAAAAATAATGTTTACCCACATGTAAAAGCAGTCACTGTGAAATTTGAAAATGGAAAGAAGAAAAAAATAACATGTATCTGCCAGCAAGATAAACTACATGAATAGAATCAAATTTGAAATCAAATTAAAATTCTCAGATTGGTCTAACTGAAAGTTTAACAGAATTCCTAAATTCAAAATGAAGTCTAGGCCAATGAGTACCTAGTATATCATGTACCTAAATAAAATGTGTGACTCCCCATTCTGTGAGCACACATGTAAGATCTGAGCTAGAAACGAAGTCTAATAGCCTGTTTTCAAGAAAATAAATATAGAGGCTGTGATAGCAGGTACTCTTCCTCTTAAAAAGGGAAGAAAAATGTATTCCCAAAGTCATTTTCAGAAATGATAGGATTTACCTGTAATACAATAGAAGATTTCTTCTAATACATTTCTTTAGAACCACACCAAACCAAATCCGTAGTCCTCAAGTCAATTTTAACTCATAGCAACCCTATGGAACAGAGAACTGTCCTATAAGGCTTCCATGGCTGTAAATCTTATGGAAGTAGACTACCTCATCTTTCTCCCATGGAGCAACTGGTGATTTCGAACCACTGACCTTTTGGTTAGCAGACCAATGCTTTAACCATTTTGCCACCAGAGCTCCTTCTATGTCACACAGGGACCTTAAGATGGGGTTACACTGTTAATATCCTGCTTTGTTCACGTACTGATATATTACCATCTTTCAGTATCATTAAATATACTTCTAACCTAATTTTGATAATTGCTAATATTCTGTTGTATGATTAATTCTATAACTTCCTTCAGGTTTCTCATATGTAAAAATGGGGCAATAATAACACTCATAATTTGGGCAATCCTACTTCCATAGTGATACTGCCTTGGAAACCCAAGGAGGGGTCGCTATGAGTCGGGGCCGACTCGACGGCAAACATCAACAACAACAACAACAAACCTAGAAGAGTACCTTGTTTGTAGTAAGTACTCTACAACAAGGAACTTTTTGGTATTCTGTGGCCTAGTAATAGAACTGTAATTATTTCTTAAGAAAAATTTCTAGAAGAGACTGAGTTAAAGGACAAGCTTATTTTTAAGGCCAATGCCACTTAACAACAGTCTCTGTTGCCACAGTAAACAGCCTAAGTGCAAATATTCTATGACAGAAGGAACACCTCCAACAATTAATTAAACCCTCAAACACTACATCAAATAGTTTCCAGTGACCATGTTGTTGTTGTTATTTGCCACTGAGTTGGACCCGACTCATAGCAACCCCTCCTTGGGTTTCGGAGGCAGTATCACTACAGAAGTAGATTGCTCCATCTTCCTTCCAAGGAGTGGCTGGTGGGTTTGAACTGCCAGCCTTCTGGTTAGCAGTCAAGTGCCTTAGGCACTATGCCACCAGAGCTCCATAGCAAAGGAAAAGTTTAATAAACAAATTTAATGCTTTCAGTTTA
This sequence comes from Orycteropus afer afer, assembly GCF_000298275.1. Classification (NCBI taxonomy): domain Eukaryota; kingdom Metazoa; phylum Chordata; class Mammalia; order Tubulidentata; family Orycteropodidae; genus Orycteropus; species Orycteropus afer. Next base: position 2,544,318 of record NW_006921901.1, on the reverse strand, counting down.
ATACTACTTTCATTTATATTTGCTACTTCACATCTGTTCACACTAACATCATTGTAAACTCACCACTGAATTAAGCTATTTTCCACTGTTTCTTTTCTCTCAATTACTTTGTCAAGAATATGAGCAGTGGGCTGAAAATCAGAAGCAATTGGTGGAAACGGAGGACCATTATATTTTGTAGGAGCAACTTTAACACTTCTGTTAAACTCCAGAATTGGTTCAGAGCACTCTGGAATTTCATCACATTGTTCTTCTTCCTAGTAACAATGAAAACAAACCTATTATTAATAATAAAAACAAACTTATTAAATTCCTGCATTTATTTAACAATTTTTTTTTGAGTGCCAACTATAGGCACAGCACTTGTCATTGCTGTTGTTGTTATATGCCATCGAGTCGGATCCAACTCATAGCGACCCCTCCTTGGGTTTCTGAGGCAGTATCACTATGGAAGTAGATTGCCCCATCTTCCTTCTGAGGAGTGGCTGGTGGGTTTGAACCGCCAGCCTTCTGGTTAGCAGTCAAGTGCCTTAGGCACTATGCTACCAGAGCTCCCAGCACTTAGGTAGGTAAATTTAAATTAAACAACAGCTTTTCTTATTAGGTAGTATATCACATTGTTTATAACATATACATTAGTCATGCAAATCACATTGAAGAGATGAAACTTGAATTACACCATTATTTTGTCTCTTTAAAGTACATTATTATTTAAAACAGTCATAAAATAATTTAGAAAACTCAATTATACTTATGTAAAACATTAACATTTCCCTTGAAGAACATACGAACTTCATTTTTTATCATAAAAAGACTGATGTTTCTAAACAGTACTGCTTTCTCTAGCAGAAACTATACTTTACATTTAAATATTCAGTTAGGTCTTTTTATATATTATTTATACTACCATATCATGATCAAAAAACTTGTTTCAGGAATTTTTAACCTTTTATTATGGAAAATGTCAGACATTTTAAAAACAGACAAAATAGTGCCACTTATTTATTATTTATCCATTACATATAAGTAACATGAGTTCTCATTTAACTGCTGCTCAGTCCCAACAATTACCAACTCATGGCCAACCTCACTTCATCTATACCTTCACCCAATTTCCTCTTACTGAGAGCTCTGGTGGTGTAGTGCCTAAGGCATCTGACTGCTAACCAGAAGGCTGGTGGTTCAAACTCACCAGCCATTCCTTGGAAGGAAGATGGAGCAATCTATTTCTGTAGTGATACCACTGGGTTGCTATGAGTTGGGTCGACTCCACGACAGTGAGTTTATTTTTTTCTGGTATTATCTTGAAGCAAATCACATATATCATATAATTTATCTATAAATATTTCAGTGTATATATTAAAAATGTTAGGACTCTAAAAAATATGACTCAGTAATTTTATCTCATCTATAAATGAAGTCACACAGCTAATAAAATGGCTGAATCAGGGTAAGAACACTTGCCCTCAAATTAAAAACAAAAACAAAACAAAACAAAACTCACCACCATCAAGTCAATTCTGACTCATAACAACCCTTTTGGACAGAGTGGAATTGCCCTATAGGGTTTCCAAGGCTGTAAATCTTTAAAGAAGTAGACTATCACGTCTTTCTCCTGTGGGGCAGTTTGAACTGCTGACCTTCTGGTTAGCAGCTGAGCACTTTAACCACGATGGCAACACTTGCCCAAGCAGGACAGAGGCCAGGCCTAGAGGCCAAGGGCCAAAGAGGTGTGCCTGTAGGTGTAGCAGAAGGGAGGCTGTCTTGATTGAAGAATTATATCCCGAGCATTCCTGAACCTGAACTATTACTTCCCATTCCTCGGAAGGAAGGTTGGGCAATCCTACTTCCGTAGTGATACTGCCTCGGAAACCCAAGGAGAGGTCACTATGAGTCGGGGCTGACTCAACGGCATATAACAACAACAACAACAATAAATCCTATAATTATCAGTACTTTCTGTGAGTTCTGTGTGGCCACTGCAATGAATTACCAAACTCAGCAGAGAAACAGTGAATGCTGTTGGAGGGTCTGTGCTTGGGCTGATGTCAGAACTAAAAAGACTGGAGAGTAATGGCATGTCTGGCCTTATAAAAATCAGCGTGGAGCTGCTGATGGTTATTCTGTCTCCCCCTCATGAAGTTAGAGGAAATTAGAGGATGCTGCCCCCACATGGTTTCTGCACTCAAACTAAAAAATAAACTCACTGCCATCGAGTCAATTCCGACTCAGAGCAACCCCCTTTGGGTTTCCAAGGCAGTAAATCTTTACAGAAGTAGACTGCTCAGATTTCCTTCCACAGAGAGGTTGGTGGGTGTGAAACGCTAGTCTTCCGGTTAGCAGTCAAGTGCCTTAGGCACTACGCTACCAGAGCTCCTTCTTTTCTGCACTAGGTATTAGAAATATAAAGATGAAAGATTCTTGCTTACGTAGAGCTCATATGAAACAGATATTTGTTGTCAAATAATATTAATATATTGCAAATTTTTTCATACTCTAAAATAAGGTTTCATTTTACGATTAACAAAACTGGTCTTAGCTCTGAAAGCGCTGAACAAATGTCTTCATTCAAGTCTGTTGTATGATCTTTTTTCCATTCTTTATTTTCCACTTTCTCCTATATTTTCCCTCTTTCTATTTTACTATTGCTATCATTTTTATAACTCTTTCTGCTATAACTACCACCCTATAACCTAAAGCCTTGGTTTTAGGCCTCCCAGATATTTTTTCCTCAGTGCAAAGGAATCATAGCAGATCAACCTCTCCACTAATCCTAAATCAAAAGAGATAAATGTAATAGAATGAAGAAAAGATAGACTGGAGAGAGGGAAGCTAAAGGAAACAGACAAGGCAATGAAGCAGGATGTACAAGAGACACAGCCTAGATGGGAAAAAGCTAACAATCATTAAGTTTAATGGCAGCAGATAGGTGATGTACATGAAGACAGCACTGTGTTATAAGAGTAACAACCTTATAGTTTTTAAAAATAAAAGTATATTTAACTCAAAAGTAAGTAAGAAGCTGTTTCTCAGAACACTTTAGTGTAATACTGATAGTTAAAAGATATTCAAGCACATGGAAAAGTTGTTGTTGTTGTTGTTGTTATGTGCCGTCGAGTCAAACCCGACTCACAGCGACCCCTCCTTGGGTTTCCGAGGCAGTATCACTACGGAAGTAGGATTGCCCAACCTTCCTTCCGAGGAGTGGCTGGTGGGTTTGAACCACCAGCCATCTGGTTAGCAGGCAAGTGTCTTAGCCACTATGCTACCAGAGCTCCCACATGGAAAAGTAGTAATGGAAAAATCATCTCTCATGGTTTCTCAGCTTGTTACCTGTATAACATCAATTACTTCATCAAAGTTGGTTCCTGGAAACTTCACTTCTTCTTCATCTACCTTCGTCATTTCTGCAGTCTAGAAAAACATTTTCAGAAATTTTTTGTTGTTTAATTAAAAAAAAAAAAAAGTATATATTATTCTTTCTATTTCTATCCACAATATAAACTTGTTATTACATGGCCTTAATTTCATATTTTCATTTTGATATCATATTCTGAATTGATTTAACTGGTAAATGAAGGCTAAATTAATCCTCAAGCCAGTAAGTTAACATTTCAATAGCTATGAAAACGAACGTATCACTTTTTCTTTCAACAATACACACATATACAAACACAAAAAAAAGAAATAAAATCAAATAATTTACAAAGATAAATAACAAGATTATTTTTACTCATATACTTTTCAATAAACTTCTGGTGAGAAAAATTATTGCTAAAAAATTAAATTAGGAACAAATGCCATTTTGGTCAATTCGACTATTTTACTATATCTGATTGTGAGAGATTATTGGTATTCTTACTCCCATTAAAACTGTATCTTTCAATGGCCAAATCTGCTTAGAATAGAATAAATTTGAGAAAAGTTACAGTGCAATTTTGCCATATAGTAAAGTCATAATTTCATTATTCATCAACAAATACCAGTAAAAAAAATGTATATTTTTGCATCATGTCAATAGCATAATCACAAAGTAACATACCCAAAATATGAACTCCAATTCTCACTATATAACATGCACATTAAGTAAAATATTATCATTCAATTCCCATTTAAATCAAGATTCTTCCCCAAAGAGGCAGAGTTTCTTTTTATGAGTCTTAAACCCAAGTAATCAAAAAGCAACACTAAGGATTACTGTTTTCTGAATCTTTATAAATGTAAAGATCTGAAACAAACTTTGTTTTTAAAGCTTATAAGCATTTCTTCTTGTTATATGCCATCGAGTTGTCTCCAGCTCATAGCGACCTTATGTACAACAGAACGAAACACTGCCCGGTTCTGTGCCAGCCTCATGATCCCTACTATACTCAAGCCCATCACTGCAGCCACTGTGCCTCCATCTTGTTGAGGCCTTCCCATTTTCTGTTGACCCTTCACTTTACCAAGCATGACAGCCTTCTCCAGAGAATGGTCCATTCTGACAACATAACCAAAGTAAGTGAGACAAAATCTGGCCATTCTCGCTTCCAAGGAGCATTCCGGTTACACTTCTTCCAGGCTGTCCTGGAAGAAGTTAGTTAGTTCTTTTAGCAGTCCATGGTACCTTCAGCATTCTTCACCAACATACAACCCAAAAGCATCGACTCTTTTTCAGTCTTCCTTATTCACTGTCCAGCTGTCATATGTGTATGAGGTGACTGAAAGTACCATGGCTTGGGTTAGGCACATCTTAGTCTTCAAGGAGGTATCTTTGCTCTTCCACACTTGAAAGGGGTCTTTTGCAGCCGATTTGCCCAATGCAATACGTCTTTTGATATCGTGACTGCTGCTTCCATTGGCATTGATTGTAAAACCAAGCAATATGAAGTCTTTGACAACTTCAATCTTTCCTCCATTTATCATGATGCTGCTTATTGGTCCAGCTGTGAGGATTTTGTTTTCTTTATATTGAGATGTAATCCATACTGCAGACTGTAGTCTTTAATCTTCATCAGTAAATGCTTCAAATCATTCTCACTTTCAGCAAGCAAAGTTGTGTTGCCTGTGTATCTCAGATTGTTAGTGAGCCTTCCTCCAATCCTGATGCCACAGTCTTCTTCATATAGTCCAGTTTCTTGGATTACTGGCTTACCATACAAACAACAACAACAACAACATACATATTGAATAGGTATGGTAAAGAATACAACCCTGATGCACTCCCTTTGTGATTTTAAACCATGCAGTATCCCCTTGCTCTGTTCTAACAACAGCCTCCTGGTCTATGTACAGGTTCCTCATGAGTACAATTAAATGTTCTGGGAATTCTTATTCTTCTCAATGTTATCCGTAACTTATTATGATCCACACAGTCGAATGCCTTTGCATAGTCAATGAAACACAAGTAAACGTCTTTCTGGTATTCTTTGCTTTCAGCCAAGATCCATCTGACATCAGCTATGATATCCCTAGCTCCACATCCACTTCTGAATGCAGCTTACATTTCTGGAAGTTCTCTGTCAATACACTGCTACAATCATTTATGAATTATCTTCAGTAAGATTTTACTTACCTAAGACATTTGACGGCTAACCAGAAGGTTGGCGGTTCAAACCCACCAGCCACCCCTTGGAAGAAAGATTGGGCAATCTACTTCCGTAGAGATACCACCTCGGAAACCCAAGGAGGGGTTGCTATGGGTCAGAAATGACTCAAGGGCAGTGAGTTTGGATTTATTTTTGATTTGAATATTTTACTTGAGTGTGGTATCAATGACACTGTTCAATAATTTCCACATTCTGTGGGTTTACCTTTCTTTGGAACGGGGACAAATATGGATCTCTTCTAGTCAGTTGGCTAGGTACCTATCTTTCAAATATCTTGGCATAACCAAGTGAGTGCCTCCATTGGGGCATCCATTTGTTGAAATATTTCAATGGGTATTCCGTCAATTCCTGGAGCCCTGTTCTTCAGCAATTCCTTCAGTGCAGCTTCAACTTCTTCCTTCAGTACCACTGGTTCTTGATCATATGCCACTTCCTGAAATGGATGAAGAGCTACCAGATCTTTTTGGTATGGTGACTTTGTGTATTCCTTCCATCTTCTTTTGATGCTTCTTGTTGTTGTTGTTATGTGCTGTCGAGTCAGACCCAACTCATGGTGACCCCTCCTTGGGTTTCTGAGGCAGTATCACTACAGAAGTAAGACTGCCCAACCTTCCTTCTGAGGAGTGGCTGTGAGTTTGAACTGCCAGCCTTCTGGTTACCAGTGAAGTGCTTTAGGCACTATGCTATCAGAGCTCCCTGATGCTTTCTGCATCATTCAATATATTGCTCATACAATCTTTCAGTATTACAACTCAAAGCTTAAATATTTCCTCAGTTCTTTCAGTTTGAGAAATGCCAACTGTGTTCTTTCTTCCCTTTTGGTTTCTAACTCCAGGTCTTTGCACATTTCATTATAGTAATTGGCTTTGTCTGCTCAAGCTGCTCTTTGAAATCTTCTGTATAGCTCTTTTATCTTGTCATTTCTTCCATTTGCTTTAGCGCATCTCCATTCAAGGGCAAGTTTCAGAGTCTCTTCTAACACCCATTTTGGTCTTTTCTTCCTTTCCTGTCTTTTTAATGACCTTTTGCTTTCCTCAAGGATGATGTTCGTGATGTCATCCCACAATTTCTCTGGTTTTCAGCCACTGGTGTTCAATGCATCAAATCTATTCTTTGATGTCTCTAAATTCAGAAGGAATATAATCAAAGTCATATTTTGGCTCTCATGGACTTGTTTTAATTCAACTTCAACTTGAACTTGCATATGAGCAGTTGATGATCTCTTACACAATCAGCTCCTGGCCTTCTTCTGGCTAAGGATACTGAACTTCTCCATTGCCTCTTTCCACGGATATAGTCATGTGATTCCTGTGTACTCTATCTGGCAAAGTCCATGTGTATAGCCACCATTTGTGTTGTTGAAAAAAGGTATTTGCAATGAGTAAGTCATTGGTCTTACAAAATTCTATCATGAGATCTCCAGCATTATTTCTATCACCAAGGCCATAATTTCCAACTACCAGTGATTCTTCTTTGTTTCCAACTTTTGCATTCCAATTACCAGTGATAATCAACACATCTTGAGTCCATGTTCAGTAAATTTCAGACTGCAAAAAGCTGGTAAAAATCTTTAATTTCCTTATCTTTGGCTTTGATGGTTGGTGCATAAATTTGAATAACAGTAGTATTAACTGGTGTTCCTTATAAGTATATAGATATTATCCTATCACTGACAGCACTGTACTTCAGGATAGATTTTGATACATTCTTTGTGATGATGAATGCCTCACCATTTCTCTTCAATTTGTCATTCCTGGAATAGTAGGTCATATGATTGTCTGATTCAAAATGGCCAAAACCAGTCCATTTCAGCTCACCAATGCCTAGGATATCAATCTTTACACATTCCATTTCATTTTTGACAACTTCCAATTTTTCTAGATTCATACTTCACACATTCCATGTTCTGATGGAATGTTTCCAAAAGCTAATGGATATTTCCAGCTGTTTCTACTCATCTTCAGACATGCTGCATTAGCAAATGAAGGTCCTGAAAGCTTTATTCTTTCCACATCCTTAAGGTCAGCTCTACTCTGAGGAGGCAGCTCTTCCCCAGTCCTATTTTGAGTGCCTTCTGACCTGAGGAGCTCATTTTCCAGCACTATATGGCACAGTGTTTCAGGGCTATTCATAAAGTTTTCCAATAATATAGCAGATAGTGTTTCACTGCTATTGATAAAGTTTTCACTGTCCAATTCTTTGAGAAGTGGATGAACTCTTCCTTCTTCCAAGTCTTAGTCTGGAGGCTCTGGTGAAGCCTGTCCACCATGGGTAACCCTGCTGGCATTTGAAATACCAGTGGTATAGCCTCCAGCCTCACAGCAACACGCAAGCCACCAAGCCACCACAGTAAGACAAACTGACCAACAAGTTTGTCTCCCATTAAGCATTTCTTGATTTATTTAAAATTTTTCCTCAAAACCTAATTATTAAGGAACCAGACAAGGATACCATCTATCACTACTTTTATTCAACACTGGAAGTCCTAGCCAGGGCAATAATGCAAGAAAGGGAAATCAAAAGCATCCAAATTGGTAAAATAAAAATAAAAATAAAAATCCAAACTCACTGCCATTGAGAGTCATTTCTGACTCACAGCAACCCCTTCTTGGGTTTCGAACGTGGTATCTCTACAGAAATAGATTGACCAGTCTTTCTTCCAAGGAGTGGCTGCTGGGTTTGAACCGCCAGACTTCCGGTTAGCAGTCAAATGCCTTAGGCACTAGAGCTCCCCAAATTGGTAAGTAAGAAGTAAAACTATCCTTATTTGCTGATGGTATGAGCCTATACATAGAAAACCCAAGAGACTCAGTAAAAAAAAAACTACTGGAACTAATGGAGAGATTTAGCATCATGGCAGGATACAAGATCAACATAAAAAATCAGTTGAATTCCTCTACACCAGCAAAGAAATTGCTGAAAAAGAAATAAGGAAATCAATATCATTTACAATAGCTATCAGAAAAGTAAAAAACTTGGGAATAAATCTTACCAGGGACACAAAAGAACCTGTTCAAAGAACACTACAAAAGACTACTTCAGAAACCATAAGAGATCTACATAAATGGAAGAACACCTCAAGCTCATGGATAGGAAGATTGAATATTGTGAAAATGTCAGTTCTACCCAAAGCAATCTATACATTCACTGCAATCCCAATTCAGATCCCATTAACATTCTTTAAGGGTATGGAAAACCAATCACTAACTTTATATGGAAAGGAAAGAGACCTCAGATAAGCAAAGCACTACTGAAGAAGAAGGACAAAGTAGGAAGTCACACACTCTCGGATCTCAAAACCTATTCTACAGCCACAGTAGTCAAAACTACCTGGTATTGGTACAACGACAGAAACATAGACCAGTGGAATAGAACTGAGAACACAGAAATAGAGCCATCGACCTATGGTCAGCTGGTCTTTGACAAACGACGACCTATGGTCAGCTGATCTTTGACAAAGGGCCAAAATCTATTAAATGGGGAAGAGATTATCTGTTTAACAAATGGTGCTAGCAAAACTGGATATTCATTTGAAGAAAAATGAAGCAAGATATATACCTCATGCCATACAAAAAAACTAACTCCAGACGGATCAGAGAAACCTAAAATTATAAAGTTCCTCAAGGAAAAATAGGGGCAACTTCAGGGTCCATAATATATGGCATGGGAGCTCTGATGGCATAGTGCCTAAGGCATTTGACTGCTAACCAGAAGGTTGGCAGTTCAAACCACCCACTTCTTGGAAGGAATATTGGGCAATCTACTTCCATAGAGATACTCCCTCAGAAATCCAAGTGGGGGAGATCACTATGAGTCAGAATTGACTTGACAGCACTGAGTTTGGTTTGGTTAATATATGGCATAAACAGATTATCAAGCATAACCCAATACGCACAAACAGCAGAAGATAAAATAGATGAATATGACCTCCGAAAAATTAAATTTTTATGTGTTTCCAAAGACTTCTCCAAAACAGTCAAAAGAGAACCTACAGATTGGGAAAAAATATTCAGCAATGATGTATCTGACAAGGGATTTATCTCTAGAATTTATAGAAAACTCACTCCAACACCTCAACAACAAAAAGACAAATAATCCAATTAAAAAATGGGCAGAAGACATGAATAGATACTTACCAAAGAGGATATGAGGCAGCCAACAAACACATGAAGAAATATTAACAATTATTAGCCATTACAGAGATGCAAATCAAAACAACAATGAGATACCATCTGGCCAGCCTTAGTAGCAAAGTTCAACAGGACTGAAAATAACAAATGCTGGCAAGGATATGGAGAGACTGGGACTTTTACATACTGCTATTGAGACTGTATCTGACACAAGAAAAGCAGAGCGGAAAGGAAAGGAAAGACAAGGCATCCAGGAGAGAGTGAGCAAGCGACAGAGGAATCCAGGTAGGGGAGGGACTCAGGCCCCAATGTCAAGTGGCAGGAAAAGCGGAGGGGAAAGGAAAGAAAACCCAGAGCACCCAAGACAGAGTGAGCAAGAGGCAGGGATCTGGGTAAGAGGAGGGGTGGAGAGGTTTCGAACAGCTAAGGGAGACAAACTTGTCTATCAGTTTCTCATACCATGGTGGCATGTTGCTGTGAGGCTGGAGGCTGTGCCACCGGTGTTTCAAATGCCAGTGGGATTGCACATGGAGCATAGGTTTCAGTGTGGCTTGGAGACTGAGAAATACTAGGAAAAAGGAAGAGGCCATCCACTTCTCAAAGATTTGGCCAGGGAAAACCTTATGAATAGCAGAGAAACACTGTCTGTTACAATACTAGGCAACTATATGAATAGCCCAGAAACACTGTCTGATACAGCGTAGGAGGAAAAGCCTCTAAGGTCGGAAGGCTTTCAAAATATGACTGGGAAAGAGCAGAATCATCAGAGTAGGACCAACCTTACTGAAATGGATAAAGTAAACCTTTCGAGACCTCCATTTGCTGACGTGACATGACTCAAATTAAGGAAAAACAGCTGCAAACATCCATTAATAATCGGAACATGCAATGTACAAAGTATCAATCTAGGAAAATTGGAAGCTGTCAAAAATGAAATGGAACGCATACAAACTGATATCGTAGGCATTAGTGAGCTGAAATGAATTGGTTTTGGACATTTTGAATCAGACAACCACATGATCTACTATGCCGGGAATGACAATTTGAAGAGGAATGGCATGGCATTCATCATCACAAAGGATGTTTCAAGATCTGTCCTGAAATACAATGCTGTCAGTGATAGGATAATATCCACACGTCTACAAGGAAGACCAGTTAATACAACTATTATTCAAATTTATGTACCAACCACCAAAGACAAAGATGAGGAAAATGAAGATTTTTATCAACTTCTGCAGTCTGAAATTGATGAAACGTGCAATCAAGATGTGTTAATTATCACTGTTGACTGGAATGCAAAAGTTGGAAACAAAGAAGAATCACCGGTAGTTGGAAAATTTGGCCTTAGTGACAGAAATAATGCTGGAGATCACATGACAGAATTTTGCAAGACCAACAACTTACTCATTGCAAATACCTTTTTTCAACAACACAAATGGTGGCTATACACGTGGGCTTCGCCACATGGAATACGCAGGAATCAGAATGACTATATCTGTGGCAAGAAGTGATGGAAAAGCTCAATATCTTCAGCCAAAACCAGGCCAGGAGCTGATTGTGGATCAGACCATCAACTGCTCATATACAAGTTCAACTTGAAGTTGAAGACAATTAAAACAAGTTCACAAGAGCCAAAATATGACCTTGAATATATCCCTGCTGAATTTAGAGACCATCTAAAGAATAGATTTGATGCACTGAACACCAATGACCAAAAACCAGAAGAATTGTGGGATGACATCAAGAACATCATCCATGAAGAAAACAAGAGGTCATTAAAAAGATGAGAAAAAAGAAAAGACCAAAATGGATGACAAGAGACTCTGAAGCTTGCCCTTCAGTGGAGAGTAGCCAAAGCAAATGGAAAAAATGACAAGATAAAAGGGCTAAACAGAAGATTTCAAAGAGCAGCTTCAACAGACAAAGCCAATTACTATAACGAAATGTACAAAGACCTGGAGTTAGAAAACCAAAAAGGAAGAACACAGTCAGCATTCCTCAAACAGAAAGAACTGAGGAAAAAATTTAAGCTTCAAGTTGCAATATTGAAAGATTCTATGGAAAAAATATTGAATAATGTAGGAAGCATCAAAAGAAGATAGAAGGAATACACAGAGTCACTGTACCAAAAAGAATTGGTAGATCATCCATTTCAGGAGGTGGCATATGATCAAGAACCAATGGTACTGAAGGAAGAAGTCGAAGCTGCACTGAAGGAATTGCCAAAGAACAAGGCTCCAGGAATTGACGGAATACCCATTGAGATATTTCAACAAACAGATGTCCCACTGGAGGCACTCACTTGGTTATGTCAAGAGATTTGGAAGACAGCTACTTGGCCAACTGACTGGAATAGATCCATATTTGTGCCCATTGCAAAGAAAGGGGATGCCACAGAATGTGGAAATTATCAAACAATTTAATTGATATTGCATGCAAGTATAATCTTACTGATTTTAATTTTTTAATTCAAAAACAGTTGCAGCAGTTTACTGACAGAGAACTTCCAGAGGTGCAAGCCAGATTCAGAAGAGGATGTGGAAAAAAGGATATCATTGCTGATGTCAGATGGATCTTGGCTCAAAGCAGAGAATACCAGAAAGATGTTTACTTGTGTTTTATTGACTATGCAAATGCATTTGATTGTGTGGATCATAACAAACTGTGAATAACATTGAGAAGAATGGGAATTCCAGAACATTTCATTGTACTCATAAGGAACCTGTACATAGACTGGGAGGCTGTCACTCAAACAGAACAAGGGGAAACTTCATGTTTAAAATCAAGAAGGGAGTGCATCAGGGTTGCCTTCCCCCATTATTTATTGAATCTGTATGCTGAGCAAATAATCTGATAAGCTGGACTATATAAAGAAGAACACGGCATCAAGATTGGAGGGAGAATCATTAACAACCTGCGATACGCTGACGACACAACTTTGCTTGCTGAAAGTGAGGATGACTTGAGGCACTTACTGATGAA
>NW_006921901.1:2490942-2530363 GCF_000298275.1 Orycteropus afer afer | reverse complement strand
AACCTGCAAAACACCACATAACATGGATGAACTTGGAGGACATTATGCTGAGTGAAATAAGTCAATCACAGAAGAACAAATATTGTATTAGTCCATTACTGTAAAAAGTCAAGGTAAGGTTTCTATATGGAAAGAAATTTTCTTTGTTGGTTATCGGGGACGGGGGGGAGGGAGGAGACACTACTAGACAGGTAGAGACAATTATTGATTTGAGTGAAGGGAAGGGCAATGTACCAAATATGAGTGATCAACAAGGTGGCATTGAGGAAGAAGAAGACATAGGGAGGTGCAAGGCAAATACAGACAACAAAGATGAACCCTTTTGCACATACAATACTGCATTGTCAATGAAGGCAAACACTGATACATGGGTCAATATGCTGAACAAGTAGGTATGGCTATGCAGGGGGTAGTGTGCCCATGAATAGGGTTGACAGACAAGGTTTCTACAAGTGTATTTATATGTTCTGTAAGAATTTCCAGGTACACAGTAGAGTTGACAAGAGACAAGGTTATAGTCACTTCTTAGCCACAGCCAACTACCCAGAGGGAGCGAGCAGTTGGACCTGTGGGCTTGGGACCATGGTCACAGGGGACATTAAGCTCAACTGGCATAATATACTACACAAAATCATTGTTCCACATCCTACTTTGGCAAGTAGTGACTGGTATCTTAAAAGTTTGCAAGCAGTCATCTAGATGCTACTATGGGTCTCTCCTCATCCAGAGCAAAGAAGAATGAATAAAACCAAAGATGCATGGAAACAATTAGTCCAAGGGACTGGTATACCATGTGATCCTCAGCCTATATGACTATGAGCCCAGAAGAAGTAGAAGGCTTTATATGGAATTGCTAAGTGCCAATGAGCAAGGTCTGATTTATATGGACCAACGTGCCAATCTATCTAGTTGAGGGTATCCTCCTTTTTCAATGACCCTCTAACTAGCATGATGATATTCTCCAGTGATTGGTCACTCCTGATGACGTGTCCAAAGTAAGTGACACAAAGTCTCGCCTCCTCACTGCTAAGGCTGTGCTTCCTCCAAGACAAATACTTCATCCTTCTGGTAGTTCATGGTATACACAATATTCTTCACCAATACCACAATTTGAAATTATCAGTTCTTCTTTGGACTTCCTTTCCCATTGCCAAGCTTTCTCATGTATATGAGGCAACTAAAATTACCATTGGCTGGGTAAGGCTCACCTTCTTAACCTTTAAAGTGATATCTTTGCTTTGAAAAACTATAAAGAGATATTTTGCAGCAGATTTGCTCAATGTAACACATCATTTGGTTTCTTGACTATCGCTTCCATGGGCACTGATTTAGATCCAAGAAGAATGAAATTCCTGACAACCTCAATTTCTTTGCCATCTATCATGATGTTTGTCATTTACTGGTCTAGTTGTAAGGATTTTCATCTTCTTTACGTTCAAATGGGAGCTCTGGTGGCGTAGTGCCTAAAGCACTTGACTGCTAATCAGAAGGCTGGTGGTTGAAACCCACCAACCACTCCTCAGAAGGAAGACTAGGCAATCTACTTTCGTAGTGATATCACCTCAGAAACCCAAGGAGGGGTCACTATGAGGTGGATCCGACTCAGTGGCAGTTAGTGAGTGTTATGTTCAAATATCCATGGAATAACATTAATTAAAAGCTGTAGTCACACATTGCTAACAATAGTATGGTACAATTCTGAAAAATACCTGTATCCAGGCTTGCCAAGGAGGAGAAGATGCTTCTTTGGGAGTAGGAAGAGATGGACTGACATTAACACTACCATTAGAAATGCTGTCAATATCTACACTGGGTAATACCTAAAACAGAAGAGAACATCAGTTTGCTTATCATTTCAACTCAAATATCTATACTTGTCTATCTATATGCTGATAACAAAGCATGTCCTTTAATTTCTTTATTGGGAAGTTCGATACCAAAACTTTCCAATTATAAATTATAATTTAAATTATAAAATACATAGCAAATAAAGGAGAAACACAAATTTCTTTGGATTGGTACACAGCTAAAATCTAAAAGTTTTCATTCCTCAAATTTTTCATTATTTTTAGGTTATAGCACCTTATCATGTTGCCATATACAGACTTGAAAACTGCATTTTTAAATGACTGTATAATATTCCAACAAACATATATATGCCTGAACTGTTTAGTCCTTTTTCTACTGATAAATATTTAAGATATTCCCAATTTTTTTCACCATCACAAATACTACTGTTAAAAACTTATTTATATATAGGTTTTCCCAAAATTTGAATTACTTCATTATGCTAGAGAGCCAAGTATTGGATAACTTCTTAAGTCATAAGGTATGAATATTTAAGACTTGAAAATTATATGCAAAGCACAATTTATAGGAGCTCTGGTAGCGTAGTGCCTAGGGCACTTGACTGCTAACCAGAAGGCTGGCGGTTCAAACCCACCAGCCACTCCTCGGAAGGAAGGTTGGGCATTCCTACTTCCGTAGTGATACTGCCTCGGAAACCCAAGGAGGGGTCGCTATGAGTCGGGGCTGACTCGATGGCAAATAACAGCAACAGCAAACATACCATCAAATGCATAATCAATTCTAAGTTTTATCCAAGGCTTACCAAAATTAAATAATTTTTTTCAACATTAACAGTTTAAAAATGGAGGTACATTATTATGATTTTAATTTCCTTTATCTTGACCAATAGCAAGATTTTAAATATTCGATTTATTTGCTTATAAATTTTACTTCCTCTTCTTTATACTCTTATTTATGTCCTTCGAAAATTTCTGGATTTGTATCTAAATAGTTTCTTTTTAAAAATTTTTTTCTTATGGAAATCTTTATAATTAAAAATTAATCCTTTACTAATAATATATTCCTTTCATATGTTCTCCTTTTTATTTAGAATTTTTTACATATTTAATTTTTTATTTTTTAGATTCAAATCCCTTTTTATATCATATCTAAGTTTCTTCTCTCATATCTAGGCTTAGCTTCAGCTTTTATAAAACTTCTACCAAATTATCTTCTAATTCTTCTATGTTTTCTTATTTTATAACTATACTTTAGCCATTGTCTATTGGGAACTAGTTTAGATTGCTAAATGGTAGAAGTCAAAGTCTTTTTTCCCATGTTACTAACCAATTATTATATACCTTATTTTATTTACATTAAGTCTTCCATTTCTCATCTATTTATCACGTGTTCACCACATTTTACATTATTTTTAAAGCCTTTTTAACAGTAATAGGCTATCTGTAAAATGCTGTTATACTGTACCAGTGACAATACCCTTTGATTTTTTTATACCCTCTACTCTTTCAGGTATCAAAACCATCCTAAATTTCAATTTAAAAAAAAAAAACTCATGCTTTTAAAATTAACTATTAATCAAAATTATGGATTAACTTGGGAAGAACTGACAACTTGAGTATTTAGTCTTCACATAAAGAAGTAAGCTTTCTCTCTCCATTCATTCAATATATTTGTATGAGTGAAGTTTGAAGTGTGAATTACATATTTATATATATAGGTTAACTCTTTTAAAATTAATTATAATATACTGTTAAATAGTTCCCTTTGGAATATTATCCAGTCACCCAGAAATGAATAACTAGCTAAAAGAGGTAGCTCAAATCATACAGAACAAAGATAGAGACATCACATTAATATCACAGTTTTAAGGAAGGAGAAAAAAGTAAAGTTGTCAAGAAGCAATGTAATAGATTTTAAATACTAATGTTAAAAAAAGAACTTTTAAAATTTTCTGCTAATACACTGAGACATACCTGAACAGTAAGGTGAGGAGGATCCTTCTTTTCTGACTTCATCTCTACAACTGCTATGTTAGGTTTCTTTACTCCAGTTTCTGGTTTTCGAGATGATGGAGGAATAGAAGTAGTCACTGTTATAGGGTGTGGCTTGCTTATAATGACTCCAGCAGGTGGCATGGAATCACTATTACTCTGGGTTTGTCCTATGAAGTTTGAAGAAGAAAATGAGTCAACTATTTCAAATATAAATGGGAAGATTTAATACACCACCTAGATCTTTGTGGCTAAATTCTCACATGAAAAGAAATTACTGTCTGACAATCACCTTTCCCTCCATCATCATCACTATCAACATACTCACTAAGTCATCCTTTCAGCAGCAAACAACATTTATTAGGTATTTATATGTACAGGGAAGGACCTCTAGTGGCATAGTGGTTAACACATTTGTCTGCTAACTAAAAGGTCAACAGTTCAAACCTACCAGCTGTTCCACAGGTAGAACACGAGGCAATCTGCTTCTGCAAAGATTTACAGCCTTGGAAACCCTATAGGGCAGTTCTACTCTGTCCTACAGGGTCACTCTGAGTCGGAATTGACTTGATGGCAGTGGTTTGTTTTTTGTTTGTTTGTTTATTTATACAAACATTTCATATATGCCATCTAATCCTCAAAAGAAGTCTGTGAGGTACTGATGTTATCCACATTCTAAGGAACATAGGTTTAGAGATGTAATGTAATTTGTCCCAGGACAAAAGTATATTGCATTATTTTTTATTTTTATTCCCAAATCATAGCAAAGCAACAATGAAATAAATTTCTTTACATAAATAATAAAACAGCAACAAAATACTAGTGCTTGACTACCAATAGCATGTAGGCTTTCTACTTGGCAACTATCATAACTTTCAAAAACTTATTAGCTTTCACTTCAAAAGTTTCACTTGTTTCCTAAATTTCAAAGTAAAAGGGGGCAGTACAGTATGCTTGTTAAAAGTACAGACTCTAGGCTTGGGACCATAGTCGCAGGGGACATCAAGCTCAATTGGCATAACATACTATACAAAACATTGTTCCACCTACTACTTTGGCGACTAGCGACTGGGACCTTAAAAGCTAGGAAGCTGCCATCTAGATGCAACAACGGGTCTCTCCTCGTCAAGAAGAAAGAAGAAAACCAAAATTAATGGAAACAATCAGTCCTAGCGACTGGTACACCATCCGATCTGCAACCTATACAACTATGAGACCAGAAGAACTAGATGGTGCCCAGCTACCACTGCCATCCACTTGGAAGGGATGTAGGAGATCCTGCATAAAGAGGGAGAACAATGTGGTACAAAACTCAAAATCATTTGGAGGCAAAAAAAAAAAAAGAAGAAGAAGGTGGGGACCAGGTTTGCTGGTCCAATAGAGCCTGGTGTAACCACTGAGACTATGGCTCCTAGCTGCCCTTCAGGTCTGGAATTGAACCCACAACTGTGGTTTCCAGCCAAACAAAGTACAGGCATGTGAGTTAAACATTTACTTCAAGTAGACACACGCCCTGGAGAGAACAATCATGGGAGAAGGAAGGGCTGCTTATGCACAGGGAGATAGCTCAGGGTGCAGAAGAGTATGAAGGGATGGACACTGGGAGGAGGTAACTATGGGGAGGAAGTGGGAGGGGAGCTGCTGCATTGTAAATTTTGGTCAATGACATGAGACAAAGTATATGTGAACTGCTGTATGAAAAGTGAATTTACTCTGTAAATCTTCACCCAAATCCTAAAAAAAAAAAAAAGTACAGACTCTAAAGCCAGACTGCCTGGGTGTGAATTCTGTTCAACTCTAGTAGTACGTCCTTTGATGCTTTACTTAACTCCTTTCTACCTCAGTTTCTTCATCTAAAAAATTAGTATAATACCACCAACTTTATAAGGTAGATTGAGTGAGTTAATGTATAAAGTGCTTAGAACTCGACCTGGCACCCAGTAAAGACTGTAAGTGTTAGTCATTAAAGTACTTGAAGGCACTTTTGAACAAACATTAGCTAGCAAGTTGACAAGTCATTAATATAGAATATCAAAAATTTTAAAAACTCTATCTTATGTTAAAAAATAAAACTCATATCTAAACCATCCATCAAAGTCAAAAAAGGAAAATCAATGATTTTTAACTAGATTTGAAGTGCTGGTGTGAGGGCAAATATGATTTGTTCAATTTTTAACAAGATGAGAAACCTCAAATAAATAAACAGAATATACAACCACATAAGTTTTGCTTACCACAACAAAACTAAACAGTACCTAAAAGTGCTTGAAAGAACTTTCCCTAACATGTAACATTATTAACAAACCAATCAAAATTACTGAAATTATTACAAACATCTATGACATGCCGATTTTGTTTATTTCATTTCACCTACAGCAAAATACCAAATACTAAAAGAATGCTTTCTGGGAGACTGCAGCAAAAATCCATCATTTCAGAAATTGCTACAACACAGAATAAGATACATAGTGAGAGTCTCCCTACAGATCAAAACAACATATACAGAAAAAGGTGTTGTTGTTGTTGTTTACCGTCAAGTCGGATCTGATTCATAGCAACCCCTCCTTGGGTTTCCGAGGCGGTATCACTACGGAAGGAGATTGCCCAACCTTCCTTCCGAGGAGTGGCTGGTGGGTTTGAACCACCAGCCCTCTGGTTAGCAGTCAAGTGCCTTAAGCACTATGCTACAAGAGCTCCCACAGAAAAAGGTAAGTGACTATTATTTGTAAGTTCTTCTACAACTGATAAAAATAAAATACATTCATAAGTTTTAATTGAATTTTACCCCAATATATTTTGTTGGTTCTTACCTAAAAGAATTGCCATAGGAATTAGATGACCTTCCAGTGTACCTGAATGAGTAGGGAGTTCTCTGCTTGGGCTAAACACATACTGCTGCTGATCAACATGAGGCAGGGCAGTAAGAGAGTGCTGTATTTTAGAATCCACCTTCACAGGTTTTGTTGTATAAAAGTCAGTTTGTGTTCTTATTGACTTGACTTTAGTGCCTATAATCATCATCAATGGCAGATTATTATTTAAACTTCTATTATCCAACCATATAGAAATACAGCAATTCTTTCTTTATAGAAATATCTCATCCTATATAAAGTTATAGCCCACAAATTACAAGTTAACATATAGATCAGGGGTTGGCAAACTTTTTCTTTAAAAAAAAAAAAAGCTTAGGCATATGTGCCAAAGTTCTTAGCTGCAACCACTCAATGTTGCCATGTAGCATGAAAGCAGACATAGACAGTACATAAATGATACACATGACTGTGCTCCAATAAAACTTTATTTACAAAACAGGCAGCTGGCTTGCAGGCCTTAGTTTGCCAACCTCTGAATAGATGTACTTTTTGTACAGCTACTATGATACCATAAATAAAACAACTAGAGAAAAAAGTTGAATGGAGATTCTGAAGAATATTCAGGCAATATTTTTAAACTCATTAAGTTTTTTTCCATACCTGAAAAAAACTTAACAATCAGTTTGCAATTTGAGTTTGTTTTTCATTTTCCCATTATACCTATACCCATGACATAATTCTAATAACCAGCCTTTATCCTTTGAATAGATGTACAAATAACCAAACTATTCTCTTGAAACCTTACAGAAGTTAGTATCATGCTACATTTTTCATTCCTATGAAAGAAATCTATATAGAAATTATACCCTGATTCTTTAAAAATTAGAAATTTGCTGAATGTCTTTTTAGAGAAGTGTATAGATTTCCATGGAACCTGAGAAATGTAAAGAAAAAGTACAAAGGAAATGGGGCTAAAATACATTCTAAATAATGTCCTGCTACTACATTTTTATTTTTAACATATTGGTGATTTTATGAATCTAGAATGTTAAATATAGTTTCATTTTGCTTATGATCCCCAGAAAAAAATTACTGCTTTACTACCACAGCTGTATTTGTTCATTCTGTTCTCTGATATTCATTCATTCTTCAGAAGAATATATTTATTGAGTGTTTATTTAAAATGTATTTGTTCAATAGTGAATATGTTAGGCATTGTTCCAGACACAGGGAATATAGCATTGAATAAACCAACTATCCTCATGGAACTTACAGTAGAGTAAGGAAAACAAGCAAATAAAAATATTATATCAGATAAGGAAAGGGCTATGAAGAACTATTAGGCAATGCGAGGGGCTAGAGAAGGACAGGAGATGATTATTTGGATAAAATGATTGGAGTGGATCTCTTTGAGGAGCTAACACCTAAGAGCAGAGATCCAAATGAACTGAGAATAAGCCACGACAATGGATGAAGGAAGATACCCGGTACCAAGGCCCACTTCTACTATTGAAAAAGCTATCAAATCAGGGTTGTTTGTTGGGATTTGAATGCATTTTAAAACCTCAAGTTATTTTTTTACAAAGACTTCCAAATCCCCAAATGTATGTTGATAGCAAAGTTACAATAAGAGAAAGTATTAAAGTAAATATCATTAATAACCTAGATGCTTTACAGAAATAGTATCAGTACAATTTCTGGATAACTTGGCATCCTATATGCTCACTTAACTTTAGGAAGAAGAGGGGACTGAAGCAATTGCCAGGGCTCCAACTTCTAAAAAGGAAGACTCAATATTTAACCAATGTTAAATTTAGATATGTCAATTATATTTAGATACAGCCACTGAAATGGTAGATGTAAGTCAAAATATGCAGTGATACTCTTAACTGCATACAAAAGTAATAGAATTTCACCTTTGCCACCAAAGGCTCTTTGAGAATAAACAAACAAAACTATAGAAGTGCACATATACTCTTTTATGATAATACACTATATATGGCTGACATTTCTACTCATAAGAACATAACGAACCAAGGTCTTCAAGGAAGTGTTCATTCTTCCACATTATAATTTAGACTGTTGTTGCTAGCTGCCACTGAGTTGGCTCCAACTCATGGTGACTCCATGCACAGAACAAAATGTTGCCCAATCTGGTGCCATTTTCACCATCATCGTATGCTCCACTCCATTACTGTGGCCAGTGTCCATTTTGAGTGCCTTCCAACCTAGGGGACCTATCTTCCAACACTATATCAAATATTCTGGATATCAAAGACTGTAGCCTTCAGTATGGCTCATACATCAACCTAAAGAAAATAAAATTCCTCACAAATGGACCAATAAGCAACATCAGGATAAACAGAGAAAAGACTGAAGTTGTCAAGGATTTCATTTTACTTCAATCCACAAACAATACCCACAGAAGCAGCAATCAAGAAATCAATTTGCACTGGGCAAATCTGCTGCAAAAGGTCTATTTAAAGTGTTAAAAAGCAAAGATGTCACTTTGATGATTAAGGTGTGTGAGATCCCACCCATGATATTTTCAATCACTTCATACACATGTGACAGCTAGACAATGAGTAAGGAAGACGAAAGAGGAATTGATGCCAAATTATAGTGTTAATGAAGAATACTGAATATACCATGGACTGAATATACCATGGAATACTGAGTATTCCAGAAGAACAAACAAATCTGCCTTAGAAGAAGTACAGCTAGAACTTCCTTTAGAAGTGAGGATGGCAAGACTTCATCTCACATACTTTGGACATGTTATCAGGAGGGCCCAGTCCCTAGAAAAGGTTATCAGTTTGGTAAAGTAGAGGGTCAGCAAAAAAGAGAAAGACCCTCAAGGAGATGGATTGACACAGTGGCTACAATAATGGAATCAAGCATAATGACGACTGTGAGGATAGCACAGGACCAGGTGGTGTTTGCTCTGTTGTACACAGGTTGTTATGAACCAGAACCAACTGGATGGTGCCTAACAAGAACAGCGACAAGTTTCGGAAGCACATTGCCAGGCTTTTCTTCCTAGTCAGTCTTAGTCTAGAAGCTCTGCTGTTTACCATGGGTGACCCTGCTGGTATCTGAACTACTGATGGCAAACCTTCCAGTACCACAGAAACACAGAAGTCACCAAAATATAACAAACCAACAGGTAAGTTGTGGTTAGATCGTTTCAGACTTATCATCTCATAAATACAATTTTTATGATGTTTTATCTGAAGATAACTTCTAACCCTACATTTCTTTTTTACTTACTCCTACCTTGTGCTTTGATCTTTGTTCCAGACTTTACACCTTTCATAGAAGGAATTATTTTTCCATCTCTAACTATATATAATTTGAACTCTATTTATAAATAATAAATTAAAGGGAAATAAAAATGAAACTTTACATACATATTAAAATGATTATAAAAAAATGAGGTTTACTACAAAAAAAAAAAAAAATGAGTTTCCTTACCTTTAACTCGTTCTATTACTTTTGGTATCTGTGGTTTGGATTTGGGAGAAGGAGAAGTAAATCTGAGATATGGTCCTTTCTTAAGAGTGCTGCGATGGCCCTGATAAACTGGTTTTCCATAAATTTGTAACATATAACTCTCATCTTGTTTCACTGTGGTTGCTTTCAAAAGTCCCTATGTATATAGTCAAAGTTATTCAACTCACCAAGAGAACAGTCATCTAACATGCATTTACCTCATTTTTCTAGCTTACTATATTGAGAACGATCAGGTGAGAAAAGTCTTTTGTTTTAAGGTACCCTTCAATTCTGGATATAGTTCTTAAATATGTGCTTAAAAAGAATGAAAATTAAATATAAAAGTCATCTATGTATAGTTTGGCAGAGGATATTTCTACATATGTATTTATATATGCTACAAATATATCAATGTATATAGTAGAGCATACAGAAGGGAAAAATGATGAAAACTTCTCAGCCATAACCAAATATCTTGAGGGAATGAGTAACACTGGGCCAGAAGGCTTATAGGACCATAGTCTTAGAGGTCAACTGACATAACAAAGAACACAAAGACTACTTTATTGAGTAGCAACTGTCTTAAAAGCTTGAGAATGGCAATCTAAGATGCAACTACTGGTTTCTCCCCATCTGGAGCAAAGAAAAGTGAAGAAAATCGAAGATGCATTTTAACAAATAGTCCAAAGGGCACACGAACCTCAGCCTCTACTAGCCTGAGACAAAAAAAAAAAACAAAAAAAAAACCCTAGATGGTACCTGGTTACCACTACTAACAGCTCTGAGTAGAATCATAATAGAAGATCCTGGACAGAGTGGGAGAAAATGTGGAATAAAACGCAAAATCATAAAAAGAAAAAAGAAAATCAGGCTTATTGGTCTGATACTCTGGTAGAACCCCTAAGACTATGGCCCTCAGACACCTTCAAGTCTGGAAATGAACTCACCCCTGTGGATCATCCTTCAGACAAACAACAGACAGGCCTATAAGGTGAACAATGACACCAGAGAGGTACACACTCTTTAGAACAATCAACCGTACAAGACCAAAAAGGAAGCATTTGCCCAGGGACAAAACTCAGAAGTCAGGGACAGGAAAGAAGGATGAATGGAAATGAGAAACACAGGGAAGAAGTGGAAAGAGTGCTGCTACATGGTAGGAATTACAATCAATGTCATGAAACAAAGTATGTATGAATTCTTGAATGGGAAACTAATTTGCTCTGTAAATTCTCACCCGAATCACAATAAAAAGTTAAAAAAAAAAAGTCATCCATCTAAGCACCATAGGATTCTTACATTACCAAGTATATATTCAGTATCAAATGTAATGTTTCAAGACACCTGACAAATTTAAAACTTTCAAGTGTAACGATAAACTGAGTCTTTAAATGATTTTCTACATTCCTAATCCCCTCTTTTATCATAAGTTAAATGCCTCAGAAAAAGATAGCATTTATTGAGCATCTACTAAGTGCCAATCACTGAATTAGATATTTCACTGATCTTCCTAAAACCCCACATTTGGCATTAAGAACTTTATGGCCTAGTTAAAGTAGCTAACAAATTCCCTATGTAGCACTCCATAGTACTATGCCTCATACTCACTAGGCCCAAAACATACACTTGTTGAATTTAAAAATAAACAAACAAAATATAAATATACACACACAAAGATGAACTGTAACCCTGAGTACTGTTAACTAGAGAATTTAATTTTTGGACAAGGTGTTCTCTAGATATACTGTACCCAAATACCCACTGCTGTTGAGTCAGATCCGACTCATAGTGACCCCTCCTTGGGTTTCCGAGGTAGTATCACTACAAAAGTAGATTGCCCCATCTTCCTTCTGAGGAGTGGCTGGTGGGTTTCAACTGCCAGCCTTCTGGGTAGCAGTCAAATGTTTTAGGCACTACACCACCAGAACTCCCAGATATACTGTATATCTGCTATAACTAAAATCTATGATTCTCAGCTTTGAGATACATAGTTCCTCAGAAGGAAGGAACTATGTATTTTGTGTGCAGTGTCTTCCACATTATAGATATTCATAACCCTAAATACCAACATTTTAAAGAGTTTACAAGTGTACAGTCCTTCATATTTCAAAAACATTTTCATATTCACTTGATCATTTGCATCTAAATGAAAATTACTGACTATAATGTAATATCTATATAATAAAAGTAGATTAGAATCTTACTTCTTTTCTCTCCTTCTGTAAGCTTGAAGCAGGCATGTTCTTCATAGGTGGATTTCTAAAATACTCCTCTGCTTGTTTTTGACAATGTTTTCCTGGAATTATGGCATTCTTCATGGTTTTGTCTTGAATGCTGGTTTTAGTATTTTGATTCATATTTTGTGCTTTCTTGGTCCTTTGATTCTTCTGATCAAATCTCTTTTGTTCGTAATCTTTCCTTGCCAGCTCATCCTTAACATAATCAAAATCAAAATTACTTAAAATGTATCCAAGCAGCAAGGTTTTCATATATAGAAAAAAGAGAGTTTATTTTCTGCTATTACAAAAATATAGTTTAGCAGTCAGCTTTATAAATAAAGCATACTGGCTTACACGTTAGTAAAAATTCCATGGAAGGACAAATAGGAAACTGAAAAGACTCGTATCTTATGGAGGAGAAGAGATGGGAAATACAGGACTGAAAGGATAACTTTTCACTATAAACCTTTTTATATTTCTTGATGCTTCAATCATAAGAAAGTAGCAACTGTTTAAAAATTTAAATTAAAAAGTGTTTCCCTCTCTCCATGAAACCCTCAATAAATCTACACAACTTGCCAAAAATAAATAAAAATTTTGAAGTGTTTCCAAGAAAGTAAACAATTTTATAATAGCACTCTGAAAAAAATTTTTATAAATTAAAATTACTTGAAGGTTTAAACAAACGTATTTTCGTGGCATTCATAGCAACAGACTGACATTTATTGCCAGTTGGCTGTAAAGCCAAAACTATATTATACATATTCTAACTGTTATTTCAACTTTTTCTGCTGCATAATACAGTAGCTAAAATGAATTCTTCATAATTCTATTTCTGCATTAGAGATATATATTCTTAAACAATGCTTAAAAATATATTTCAGTGTTTATTGCTACAGAAACAAAACTGACACTGTAACTTGCTACTATATGAGTAGGCCCCTAAGCTACATCTCAGTCAGGAAAAAAACAAGTTGCAGTCTAAGAGAAACAACCAAAACAGAGTTTTACCCTGTCTGTCTGCCCCCCATATACATAAAACTTTAAAAATCTCCTTTAAATTACTGATCATCTAATAAGAATAGCTTTCCCACACTGAAGATAGATATACCATGACCTTTTTGAATATAATAATCATGTGAGCAAGTACATGTTTTTCCATCTGGAATTGACTTCTATAAATGTAGTCACCTTGGAAAACCTGTAGAGGTTTTTCCCTTTACTTTTGTTGTGTTTACTTTAGCAAGCCAATGCTTCTAAAACCACTGTCTTAAAACATCTTTGTAAGCACACTTGACCTTTGAACAACGTGGGGGTTAGGGGTGCTAACCACTCCCTGAGCAGTTAAAAATCCACATATAACTTTTGACTCTCCAAAAACTCAATTACTCATTGCCTACTGTTGCCCAGAAACCTTACCAATAACATGAAGAGTTGATTAATAGGTTTTGCCATTCAGTTATTGGGTTTTCACACAAAGATACTCACACATACACAACAGGTAAGTTTCTTACTATATGACATAATGATTATTTACTACTTTTCAAGTGGAAGTGGATGATCAGAAAGGTCTTCATGTTGAGTAGGCTGAGGGAGGAGTTGGAGGAAGAGGAGCTAGTCCTGTTGTCTCAGGGGTGTTAGAGGCAGAAGAGGTGATGAGTTAGGAGAGGAGGAAGGAGAGGAAGGCACACTCAGTATAACTTTACAGAAATACATTATAATTTCTATCTGACTTTTTTGCTTTTTTATGTTTCTGCACATTTTATTAAATGGTACTTGCGGTGTAATAAATTACTTAGTGTGGCTTTTCTACCCCTTAAGTCTTTGTAAATTCCAAGGTGGGATTTTCTATGAGCAACTGAGGAGCTCCTGATTGCTAAAGTTGTCCACCTGGAGTATCTCTGTTGGGAGTGGCACAGAACAATGTTCTGGGAGGTGCCCACTCTCTCAGGTGCTTAGAGTTCTGATGCTATGATTGGCTAGTTTGACCACCCTGCCAGACTCAAAAGGAGGCCTTCTAGAGGCAGAACTCGCTCTGACTGCTGGTTGAGGAAGACATGCTGTGGAAAGAGACACGTGCTGCTGGGAAAGAGGCTCAAGAAACACGCATTGCTGAGTAAGACACTGAGGGACCAGCACTGCTGGGAAAGAGACTGTGAGAGAGTGTTGGCTGAGGGACGGTGGGCCGGGAGAGAGACCGAGCGTTCTTCCTGAACTTGAATTGTAGTCTGGTGCTTCCCTAATAAACCTCATAATCTGTGAGCTCCATGTGGCCACTGCAGCGAATTATCGAACCCAGGAGAACGGTGGCAGGTGCTTTGGGAGGAACAGTTGGTGAAAGGGCTGGAGGGAGGCAGCATGTCTGGCCTTGCAGTAATAGGCCTTGGGTTACTGCTGGTAATCCTGTCTTCCTCTTGTGGGGTTCTAGGAGGTCAGAACATGTGGCCTCCTTGCCGTTTTTGCAGTACTAATCCTTAAAAAAAAAATCCACATATAAGTGGACCTGCACAGTTCAAACCCAAGTTGTTCAAGGGTCAAATGTATACTTCTTTTCTTTTCTAAATGCTTTTGCTAAATTTTCTCTTAATTACTTACATCCACCAATTTGCCGTACGTGTATATAACTGGAGATACATTACTTCTTAAATAAAATTATTATAAGTAAATATAAACAGTGATAGAGTGAAATTAAGAAGGTACAAGTAGACTTTCCACCAGATAATTTCTAAATAGGTAAGATTTAGATTTGGGTAAAGGGAAAGGCAATATACCAAATCAAATGACCAACACAATAACACTAAGGAAAAGGAAGACCCAGAGAGGTACACAAGAGGTATAGACAACAATGATAAACACTTTGACTTACACAGTTGTGTTATCAGTGATAACAAACAGTAATCTATGCATAAACAGATGGGTAGACAGGCTGAATAACCAGGTATGTCTAGGCAAAAAGGAATATACACATGACCAGATATCAGACTGGCAGACAATATTTCTACATACTATTTGTATATGCTGTAAGAATGTCCATATAAACAGAAATAACAGTGGCAGTTACAATAACTTCTTAGCCACAGTCAACCACTGTGATGGAGCAAGTTGTTGGACCCGTGGGCTCAGGGCCATCATTGCAGGGGACATCAAGCTTAACTGGCATAACATACTACAAAAAAACATTGCTCTACATCCTACTTTGGCGAGTAGCAAACAGGGTCTTAAAAGCTTGCAAGCAACCATCTAGATGCAACAATTGGTCTCTCCTCATTTGGAGCAAAGAAGAACAAAGAAAATCAAAGACACATGGGAACAATTAGTCCAAGGGACTAACAGAACTTCAGCCTATTCGACCATGACACCAAAAGAACTATATGGTGCCCAGCTACCACTGTTAACCATTGGGAAGGGGTCAGTGAAGATGATCCTGGACAGTGTGGATAAACAAAGTGGAAGAAAACTCAAAATCATGAAAAAGACTAGGCTTACTGGTCTGATAGAGTCTGATAAAACCCCCAAGATCATGGCCCCTAGTTAACCTCACTCTCATGGCTTCCAGCCAAATAACAGACAAGCATATAGGGTGAACATTTACATCAGGCAGGTATACTCATTAGAATGACCAATCATGAGCGATCAGAAGGGCAATATTTGCACAGGGAGATACCTCATGGGGCAGGAAGGAAGGGCACAGGGAAGAGGTAACTAGAGGGAGGAAGTGGGAAGAGAGTTGTTACATTGTGGGGACTGCAGTCAATGTCATGAAATAAAATGTGTATGAACTGCTATATGGTAAATGACAAAAAAAATTGGGTGATTTTCACCCAAATCACACACACACACAAAAAAATTAATGCCCAACTACCACTGTCAACCACTCTGAGGAAGATATAGGTAGGAGATCCTGGATAGAGTGGGAAAACAATATGGAACAAAATTCAAAATCATTTGAAAAAAAAAGGGGACCAGATTTGCTGGTCGGATAGAGCCTGATGGAACCACTGAGACTATGGCTTCTAGCTGCCCCTCAGATCTGGAACTGAACCCACTCTTGTGGCTTCCAGCCAAACAAAAGATAGGCATATGAGGTGAACACTTACATTAGGTAGATACACTCCTTGGAGAGAGCAATCATGGGAGAATAAATCATGGGAGAATAAAAAGGCTGTTTATGCACAGGGAGACAACTCAGGGGGCAGGAGTGCATGAAGGGATGGACAAAGGGAAAAGGTAACTATGGGGAGGTGAGAGGGGTGCTATTGCATTGTGGTAAACTGTAGTCAGTGTCATAAGACAAAGTGTATGTGAACTGCTGTATGGAAAGTGAATTTGCTCTATAAACTTTCACCCAAATCACAATTACAAAACATAATAATAATAATAATAAACAATTTATAAGTAGACTTACATATAAGGAATAGTTTTTAAATATTCATAAATTGGAATCAGTTTCTAGACATACCTGAATCAGTGTTATCTTCTGAAAAGTCACCTAATTCTCAGTTTTTTTCTAGACATACCTGAATTTCTGCAGAAATAGTCTTAATCCACTCATCTACTATCTTTTTGATCCGAATCTTCTCTGACACCTCTCTATAAAAGAGAAAAGGGTATTTTTCCTAAATTAGCACTTACTGGCCTGAGAATAGGATTTTGATCAAATCCACCTCTTACCTAGTTTTGAGTCTATAGTATAGCCCAATATCCTTCATTTTAAAAGGAAACACCAATGCTAGTAGTCTTCAACCAAAGTCTGAAGGATATACATTTGAAACATACATGTGGATCCCAGAAGAGATGTATCAGAGAAAAAAAAAATGAAACAGAAGGAAATTTTCCATCAGTTATTCCACATGTAAGTACAAATTTCAACACTGTAATAAAATTCACATTTTAAAAGATAAAAAAGAGCCTTTTCTAAACAATAATGCACATTAAGTAAAATGAAATGCTTACGGAAAAAATTAAGAAAGCCTGTAACACTGGCAGCTTCATGAAACAACCTTAGGATTGCATCATTCTATACCCTACCTATTGGTAGACAGAGCACTGATAAACGAATACATGGCAACTCCATCCTTTGCACGAATAATAGCTTCCAAGTTTTCTTCAAGTACTTTTTTATTGTTTTGTACTCCTCTCAAAATCTTCTCTGCATCTTTCAATACGGATCTTGTTGTTTTAGTTGTCTGAAGTTTAACTGAATTCTGTGGAAGATCAGTGAGCCTTGACATAATCAAAGATGCTTTTGGCTTCTGGGGAAAAAAAAGGCAAAAATGTTACTACGTAAAACTCATACCTTATTACAGTTATAATCCAAATAAGAGCTATTACTATTGTTGGGGCAATATACTTTAGCGATATATCTTAACACCTACATGTATGAAACTGAAGTGTCACAGAAGAACACCCAGCAATTAAGATTTCTTTACATTTAACCAACCAACCAAACACTGCCATCAAGTCGGATCCTTGACGCACAGCGACCCTTCCTTGGGTTTCTGAGGCAGTATCACTAAAACCTGCTCACTGCCAATGAGTTGATTCCAACTCATAGCGACCCCTCACTGGGTTCCCAAGATTTACTTCCGAAGATGAAGACTGCCTCATCTTCGCAGCAGCTGGTGGGTTTGAACCAGTAACATTCTGGCTAGCCTAATGTTACTACTAGTGTTAAATGACAAAAGCTGGGAAATCCCCAGCAGTGCTAGGCATTACAATGACTGTTAGACGCTATTCCTGGGGAACAAAGCCAAAACAAAATAGGAGCAAGGTGGCTATAGGTAGGTATGGCTGACATCGTGGAATGGATAAACAACGGCAATTCATGACCCACTTCCTCCTTCCTTCTTCTACAAAAGAAGATGGAATGCTAGAGATGGCTATGTGACTCAGTTATTGGTTCTGGAAAGCTTTTTAAAAGGAACACATGTGGCTGACAGGCCTTTTTCAGTGCCTTGTCTTTATCTTTACCCCTAATTTTCTGTCTCCGTAACTTTTTTATTCCTTCATAATTTTTATCTTTAGCATCAGTGTTCACAGCCTGTTCCCACTTTACCTGAAGCATGTCAGTTGTTCCACTCTTCTTTTGGTGAAGATCGTGAAGGTCATCATCAGATTTCTGCATAGTCACTTTAGTTGTTCCTGGCTCTTCACAGGAAGGAAATGTTTGAGAAGGTAGAGTGCCAGTGCTATAGACGATTTGAAAAAAAGAAGTTTCCTAAATTTCATAAATTCAATAAACATATGATTACATAAATC
This sequence comes from Orycteropus afer afer, assembly GCF_000298275.1. Lineage (NCBI taxonomy): Eukaryota > Metazoa > Chordata > Mammalia > Tubulidentata > Orycteropodidae > Orycteropus > Orycteropus afer. The sequence goes on along the minus strand of NW_006921901.1, from coordinate 2,511,781 downwards.
TTTGATACATTCTCAGTTATGCATTACTAAACAGGATCCTATTAGAACTGTGCAATGAAATTAATCACTTACGTGTTCAAACATATGAAAAACAGAAAATCATACGACAAAATTACCAGACAAGTTTAGGCACAGCAGGAAAAGGGCAGAAAAAAGCTTTGTTTTAAGAAAGAAATACTACTAGAATAGTGGAATAAGAACCTCTGAAAATCTAGTCTCCCGTAAAAGGAACAAGAAATTGGCAAAAATTGTTTAAAAAAAAAAAAAAAACTCTTGGTGAAACCAACAGGCTTTCTGGCATTTTTAACATATCTCAATTCCACCTGCTCTTCCTCAGCTCTGCAGTAGCCTTGAAAACCAACAGTATCACAATCATCATAGCTATGAAAACCAACAGCCTCACAGCCACTAAAAGGCACAGAACGGGTTTGAAACTCTTCCAAAAGTTTCATTCACAGGTCTTGTCCTTATTTGACTTGACTGAGAGTGAGAAACCTTATCCCCAGGGCACTTTTTGAAAAACATCAGTGACAAATGCCTGAGGTTGCAATACCAGTTGAGGTAAACAAGAGGTTGGCCAAAAACTTTAAAAATGTGGGGAATTAGATGTTCCGAGGGGGCTTTGAACAGCTCCACTATATTCCTTAGGATCTAGAAGGTCCTGTGCCTGGCTGTGGCATGCTAAGGAAAGACCTAAGAAGGACCTGACCTCTTACATCTGGCAGACTCTAAAGCTATGTATAAGTAGGAAGTGAAGGAAGACCAAGGCAGACTTATAAATCACCAGAACACTCAAAAGCATGCCCAAACAAACTCCTTTGATAAAGATAAGAACCCTTCTTGGTTCAAGGTTAAGGAAATCTCTTTCCACTCATTATCTGGCTAAACTAACTAAAAAGAGACTTCAATGGCTACATATACAAAGAATACATACTTAATAGAATTAGTCCAAGAAAGTCATTAAAAAAAACCAGCAGTAACAACAAACCCTGGTGGAAAAGAGATTTGATTTCCATATTGCCACACTATGTTAAAAAAATTATGAGACACACAAAGAAGCAAGTAAGTATATGTGTCCCATACACAGGAAAAAGCACAGTATGTATGGCTCATTCAGAGTCAACAGAAATTGTCCTTGAGGAATTCCAATCCATATACTGGACTTACAAAAAAAAAGAAGTTTCCTAAATTTCATAAATTCAATAAACATATGATTACATAAATCTTTGTTACATTCTCAGTTACACATTACTAAATAGTATCCTATTAGAACTGTGCAATGAAATTAATCAGTTATGTGTTCAAACATATGAGAAACAAAATCACAAGACAAAATTACCAGACAAGTTTAGGCACAGCAGGAAATTCAGAACAGAATTCAGATATTACCAAAGGAAATCATATTCAAAAAAGTAAAGTATAGGAATAAAATCTCACCAAATAGAGAATATCAATGAAGACGTGGAAATTATTAAAAAAAAAAAAAAAGTAGAAATTCTGGAGTTGAAAAACAAAACAACTAAAATTTAAAATTCACTCCAGAAGCTCAATAGCATATTTGAACTGAAATGCAAAAGAACTAGCATATCTGAAGACAGAGTGACATTACCCAGTCTGAGGAACAGAAAGAAAAAGAATGAAGAAAAATGAACAGAACCTTAGAGATCTGAGGACACCATCAAGTATAGCAACATACAGTGTAGTCCCAGAAAAAGAGGAGAAAGGGAAAGGGCATGTGCATTATTTGAGAATTTAAAGAGACAATGACCACAAATCTTCCCAAATGAGAACTTACCTACTCATTCAAGAAGCTCAACAAACCCCAAACAGGATAAATTAAAAAGACCCACACTTACACACATCACAGTCCAACTGTCAAAAGCCTAACACAAAAAGAGAATCTTGAAGGCAGCAGAAAAAAAATGACTCATCACATACACAGGATCCTCAATAAGATTAACAGCTGGTTTCTCATTAGGAACCACGGAGTTCAGAAAGCCGTGAGATGACATACTCAAAGCATTGAAAGAAAAAAAAGTTAACCAAAAAAATTCTCTATCTGGTAAAATTTTTCTTCAAAAATGAATGTGAAAGTAAGCTAGTCCCAGGTAAACAAAAACAGAGAATTCATTGCTAACAGACACACTCCCAAGGAAAACTAAAGGTTTTACAGGCTGGAATAAAAGAATCCTTTTATTAACTTAAATCCAAAGATGAAATAAAAAAAGAGTACTCGTAAAGGTAGGCTATAAGTAAATATAAAAGATATCATAAATGTATTTTTGCTTTTAATTATTTTAATCATTAACTCGTTATCATTCTTCTTTCATCTACAGATGAAAGAAAAGGTATATGCCTTCCCTTATCCTTCTTTTCCCTACCCTGTATGGGGTTATTTTTAAGCAAATGCCAGATACAATTAGAAATTAATAAAATACATTTTGAAAAAATAAGATATATTAGTTTTATAAATACAGAAAAAAAGCCGTATCAGTAGCAAGAAATGGTAACTAAATCCACCATATTTGCAAAAGCAATACTGTAATTTACTAAAATTCCTAAATGAATTTTAGAAATACTAACAAAGCTCTTTTCAATCTAGTTTTCATTCCAATCTCTTAATTTTACCTGTCTTTCCTCTCAGGATTCCATCCTACATTTGACATAGTTACTGAGGATTTTTCTGAAGATTCACATTTTCCTGTTAGAGTATCACTGCTATTCAAAATTTGTTCCAACAGTCTTACATTTCCTGTAACAGAAGAAATAAAATCATTTTTCAGTCTAATTCATTTTTCTTTTCTGTAATATCTCCCTTATATTTGTGAGATACATTTCTAACAATACCAGTTGCCATCCAATCAATTTGTCATGAAAATTATATCGGGAAATTTAGGTCTCAATTTATTTCCACCAGTGGGAAAAGAAATTGGAATGAGAAATATCTTCATGACAAAGCCCAGCAAATTGGGCTACTTTTATAAATTAGTGAAAAGTTTTATGTTTCCTCACAGCAACTACTAACTCATCTTTAGGAGAAAATAAATTTTTTGGTAAGGTTGATTTATTAAACATTTTAGCCTTTTAATTCCTTGAAACTCTTTAAATGTGACAAGATAAGACTTGAATGCCTTTATAGGATCCCAAGCATTGAAGTTTATAGTTTAACAAATTCACTTTCATTAGAAGGGCTCAAGCTCACCACGGTAGCTCTGGTGGCTTAGTGCCTAAGGCATGTGACTGCTAACCAGAAGTCTGGCGGTTCAAATCCACCAGCCACTCCTCAGAAGGAAGGTTGGGCAATCTACTTCCATAGTGATACTGCCTTGGAAACCCAGGGAGGGGTCGCTATGAGTCAGATACAACTCGACGGCAGTGAGTTGGTTTTTAAGCATAACCACCACTCGTTTGTCAGTGGAGGTTTGCGTGTTCCTGTAATGCTGACTAGGGTCAGCGGGACCTCCCAGATTAAGAAAGACTATGAACAAAGGCCTGGTGATTTACTTCTGAAAAATGAGCCAATAAAAGGTCTATGGATCACAACAGTCTGATCCTGTTGTGCATGAGGGCTGACTTGATGGCAGCTAACAACAGCATGTACTCATATTTCAGGCCACTTATAAAAGATCTCATTCTATCAATAACTTCATATATTGGCACTTTTGCCAAACTGAACATAGTGACAAAAGTTAAATTTTGGGGGGTTTCATTATGGAAAATTCACCTATAAAGACAATAGAAAGAAACATGCTCTAAAAATGATCAGCCTTATCTTCAGCAAAGCAGTATTTTTCATTAGTAACAAATTTTTTTCATTAAACATGTAAGTAAATAATAAACTGTAGGAAGGATTTTGTTGCTGTTGTTGTTATATGCCGTCGAGTTGGACCTGACTCATAGCAACCCCTCCTTGTTTCTGAGGCAGTATCACTACAGGAAGTAGACTGCCCCATCTTTATTCTGAGGAGTGGCTGGTGGGTTTGAACCACCAGCCTTCTGGTTAGCAGTCAAGTGCCTTAGGCACTAATGCTATAAATGTATACCTCTAACTCCTACTACAAAGAATCTAAAGAAGTTTGCTTTACCCAATATATATAATTCAAAGAAAAACATTAAAAACAGAAATCCCACTGCAGTTACTATAGCACTTTAGCACATATTGTTAGTTGCCGTTGAGTTGGCTCCGACTTACAGCGACCCTATGTACAACAGAACAAAACACTAACCAATCCTGTGCCATCCTCACAATCCTTGCTATACTTGAGCCCATCCTTGCAGTCACTGTGTCAATCCATCTTGTTGAGGGTCCTCCCCTTTTCTGTAGACCCTACACTTTACCAAGCATGATATCCCTCTCCAGGGAATGGTCTCTTCTGACAACATGACCAAAGTAGGTGAGATGACGTTTGGCCAATCTTGCTTCTAAGGAGCATTTTGGCTGTACTTCCAGGACAGATTTGTTCTGGCAGTCCATGGTATTTTCAGTACTCTTCACTAACACCACATTCAAAGGCATCAACTCTTCTTTGATCTTCCTTATTCACTGTCCAGCTTTCACGTGCATATGATAGTACTGAAAATACCATGGTGTGGGTTAGGCGTATCTTAGTCTTTAGCACATAGAGAACTCTAAATTATGAGTAAGGAGCTCGGACTATTTCCTAATTTAAGACAAGTCTAGTAAAATCAGTGGGTTCTATTTATAACTGCTCTATTACCTCTATGACCTGACACCTCCATATTTTCTTTTTCTTCCATAGGATATTCTCTCCTTGATATGTTACCATCCCTTGAAACAGGCACAGGAGCAAACCTCCGAGGTGCTGGTGTCTCCAAAGGTGATTTCTGTTTATCAAAACCTGTATCTTCAACCTCTCTTAAAGGTGCTTTAATAGAAAATAATAAATATAAATTAATTTTTAAAAAGTTTAGAGTGTTGCTCTTCTAAGTCTTTAAAAATAAAACCAAAATTATGTAAACAATATACAAATAATTTGCAAGTATACATAGAAATAACTTCATTCTTACTAGAAATCAAAAGAGTGAAGGCTGTAAGAATATTTCACGTTTGTAACTACTAAATAATAAATCAATATGATAATATTCAGGGCTATAGAAGCTGTAGTAAAAATAGCCATACACTGCTCATGGCAATGAAAAATGATAAAACCATCGGCCAATAAACATAAACCAAAACCAAACCCACTGTCATCGAGTTAACTCTGACTCACAGCAACCTCCATTAGGTTTCCTAGGCGGTAAATCTTTATAAAAGTAGATTGCCTCATCTTCCTTCCACAGAGCAGCTGGTGGGTTTGAACTGTCAACCTTCTGGTTAGCAGTCAAACGCTTTAGGCTCTGTTCCACCAGAGTTTCCTTGCCAGTAAGTATGTTGTTGTTGTGTTGTTATGTAAAGTGGAGTCGGACCCAACTCACAGTGACCCCTCCTTGGGTTTCCTAAGCAGTATCACTATGGAAGTACATTGCCCAACCCTTCTTCCAAAGAGTGGCTGGTGGGTTTGATCCGCCAGCCTTCTGGTTAGCAGTAAAATGCCTTAGGCACTACGCTACCAGAGCTCCAGCCAATAAGTATAAGAAGTCTTAAAATTTTTTTGCACTTTGACCTAGTAATATTATTCTTGGGCATTTATTCTAAAAAAAATAACCTAAAAGAAGGAAAACTAGATGATGATATTCATTACAGCATTATTTATAATGGAAAAAACCTAAAAACTGCTTAAGTGTCCAACAACAGGATAATGGTGAAATAAATTATGAAATAATGATTCACACAAAATTACATTTATGCTACAATTAAACTATATTAAAATGATGTATGCGCAGGAAGTTGACAAAGCATAGAAAAATAGTTTGTTGAATTTTTAACTCACTCATTTTTTTCTATTTGTTACTGTAACAAAAATATACAAAGAAATAAATTCATCATAGAAGTTTTTTCTTTAAAATTCAAGTCTAAAAACAAAAATTATAACCAATTAAAGAGTAAGAGACCCCCCTTTAGTTACTACTATAACCCACCACTACTATCAAGTCGATTCTGACTCATAGTGACCCCCATTGGGTTTCTAAGACTATAAATCTTTATAGAAGTACATTGCCTCATCTTCCTCCTTTGGAGCAGTTGGTGGGTAGGAACCACTGACATTATGGTTAGCAGCCAAATATCTTACCCACTTTATCACCAGAGCTCCTTAGTTACTACTAAGCACATTAAAAAAAAAAAAAAAAAAAAACTGAGTCGATTCTGACTTATAGCAACCCTAGAGATATAAAAATCTTTGCTGGACTTGAGTATGAACAAGTGTCTGCATGTACAGAAGGTACATGGCTAGGTCATACTGAGACATAGTTCAGTCAGATAATGCTAAGCAAGTAAGTCACAACTTCCTCAGCTTTATTTTCTCTCCTTTACAACTTAAAAATTGAGTCATATTTACTTCTTCATAATTTTTTTTTAAGAATCACTGATTTGCTGCAAAATATAAAGCCCCTCATAATCATAAAGAAACTTTAAGAATAAGGTTCAAACAAATCAAATGTCGGGGATGTTGTACTACATGGATTGTTACATTATTAAAGAATAGACTCTTGATTTTCTTAAGTTGGAAACACATTTACTCTACATTCCAAAGGTTTAATACAAAAACAAAAAACTTGATATTCCTTTGTTATTATATAGAGAGATCTTAAAAATTCTATTAAGACAGACTTGCATTACTAACTCTTTGAAAATATTTAGAAGTAGTTTATGATTGTAGTTAGGTGGTTTCTCTCCTGACAGAATAAAAAAAAAAAAAAGTAGTAAACATGCAGTTTGTCAGAGAACTGGAGAATCTACTTATTACAAACATTTTTGATACTAGATAACCAATTTTTCTAAATTTATAATTAGTGCTATAAAATAAAGGGAGCTGTGGTAGCAAAGTGCCTAAGGCATCTGACTGCTAACCAGAAGGCTGGCGGTTCAAATCCACCAGCCACTCCTCAGAAGAAAGATGGGGCAATCTACTTCCATAATGATACTGCCTCGGAAACCCAAGGTGGAGTCACTATGAGTCGGGTCCGACTCGACGGCACATAACAGCAACAACATAAAATAAAATCTGACAGTTTTACTGAAAGCTATTAATTAAAACCATAAATTAGGACATGGCCTATAATTTGACTTAACAAGTTTAAAAATGACCTACGAATAAACTGACCTAAAAAGAGAACTAATTTTACGAACAATCTCCTACAACCTAGTAAACAAATTTTAAGCTTATATGACACAAAGAAAATTCCTAAGTGACATCTTTTATTAATTAGAGAACTATATATTTACCTTGTTTGAAAATGAATGCGTTATGTGAAGATACATTACTGCTACTAAGATTAGGATGCTCTGCTTCCACAGAATACTTTTCAACTGCTTTGAAAGCAGGTATACTAGCAGGCTGAAAACTATTAGTCTTGAGTGCAGCACTAATAAAATGAGTCTAGAAGACATAAATTATTTTATTAATATCAAGTAATACCATTTCAAAAGAGTTATATTGCAAAATATGTTAAAATTTATTAGAAGACTTAGAAACAATTTATTACATTTAATAAACAATGAAAATATATCTATGTATTACATTGCAACTATTCATAGTAGCAGAGATGCTACAGACAGATGTAGTATTACAAAGACCTGGCTTATGCCTGGCTCTGCTCTGTGACCTTGATAATTTTACTTAACTATTCTAAAACTTAGTTTCTTCCCTTCTACTTCAGTGATGCCTCAGGGGCCACTACAGAAGGCTAGGAGACAACCAAGAGGACGGGCCCTAGCCCTAGAATTGCACTTAAACACAATAGTTAAAACCAAAACATCCTATATTTATACATTAGATGGTAAGATTTTGTCTGAAGGTTTAAAAACTGATAATAAGCACTCGAATAAATACTAGCCATGCTTAGCAGCAGAAATAATAATATGTGCATTTATATATAAATGAAAACTATGGCAGCACAATTTTCAGTACTACTTAAAATATATGGAATATCCAAGCATCTCAGCTATTAAAACTTTTCTCAAAAGTGTGTCAAGATCCCTCCATATAAAACAGATGAGACAGATTCAACTAATTTCACATCATTAAGCATTTACTGAACTGCTAGTATACCGAGCCTATCTCCATGACTTCCACTTTCTTTGTAATTAGCTTTGCAAATAAGAGGTCTGAATTACCAAAAATTCTATTCTAAAATCAGGATGTCGATAAATTATGGATTTATCTATAAAAGAATGGATAGATGGCAACAGTCACTTAGGACTTAAGTCCCTCTCCTTAAGAAATCAATGTGCTTTTCAAATGTGTCACCTTATTTTTATCCTCAACAACAATCAAAGAATGTTTTTTACATAAAAGAAATCAAGGCTCACAGAGTAGTTATTTGCAAAGAGGCAACCAGCACGCTCTGGTAGACTCATTCCCAGCTTCTCACCATATATCATGCTACACCCTCAATTTCAGTCATGTATGATTCCACTTATTAAAATTTTACAGTCACTCCAATAAAAATACTATCTTCAACTACATGAAAAGTTCAAGGCAAGCCTTGTTAAGAAGTCCTGTAAATTATAGTACGTTAATGTTCACTTTGTAGTAACATATTGGACTATAATAAATTTATTTTTGTACTATCTTCTGAATGTTCTATTTTAATTTATAAAAGTATACATAAATTAACTATTGGGAGGAAGTGGGAGGGGAGCTGTTGCATTCTGATAAACTGTAGTCAATGTCTTGAGACAACGTGTATGTGTGGTGCTGTATGGAAAGTAAATTTGCTCTGTAAACTTCCACCCAAATCACAATAAAAAAAAAGTGATTAGGTTTAAAAAAAAAAAAAAGTATACATAAATCTGGGTGATGGAGGAAGTAAATTCTATTCAATCCACTTACAATGCTGCTCATTCATTCATTCAAAACAAGTTTACTGGTAGTGTAGTGTACCATAAGTTTCTCATGTTTGTTAGTTGAATCTGTCTCATCTGTTTTGTCATCTGTAGTGTACCAAGCCTATGAAATCCCAAAAATAAATATTATACTATCAGTTCCTTGCAGAGACAACTCTCCTTTTTATAATACCCCAGTGTCTAGTACTCAAAAGGCAGTATATAAATGTTTTTTCTTTAAACTGATTAAATACCAAAAAAAAATCAAACTCACTGCCATCAAGTCGAATACGACTCATAGAAACCTCCGTTGGGTTTCCAAGGCTACAGATCTTTACAGAAGTAGATCGCTCCCTCATCCTTCTGCAGAGCAGCTGGTGGATTTGAACCGCTGACCTTCTGGTTAGCAGCCAAATGCCTTATCTACTATGCCACCAGAGCTCCTTAAACTGATCAAATGGGGGAGCAAGTATGTAAACCAGGTAGTTCTCATCCAAGGGTGTGAATCAGAATCATTAGAGAGCTTTCCACAGTTCCTAGGCCCCACCCTAGACATATTGACTCAGAATCTCTGAGGCTCTGTTCTGGTTACCTAGTGCCTCTCTGACAAGAATATACCACAAATGGGAAGCTTGAACAAACAGGAGTTTATTCTCTTACAGTTTGGAGGCTTTAAGTCCAAGTTCAAAGTGCCAGGCTCTAGGGGCTGGGTGAAAGCCCCTCAACTTTGGGCTTCAGCTCTGCCTTCTGTTCCTGGCCCACTGAAGCTAGAGGCTTTTCTTCACTCAGACAGCTGCTGGCTGCTGAGACTGACAAGCCCAAGGTTGATGAGTAAAAAGGCACAGTCCCAATGTTACCAAATCACACGGCAGGTCATTAATTCAAGTCCATTGAAACTTCCAAGGTTGGCAGAGCATGGCAGGCCACTGAACAATGACACGGCTACATGCAGGGTTCAAGAGTGCCATAAGCTAGAGACCATTCTCAAAGCTGTTTCTTATATACAGGAAGCAGACCACATACCCAAGGGCAGCTACTCAGCTGCTCACAGTAGATTCCACCATGGAGTTGATTACCAGTCTCATCATGGAAAATAATACATCCAGCTGCCCAGCCACTCAACCAGGGCCAGCCAAGTTGACACACAAACTTAACTACCACAAACCCTAACATGTGTATTTTTATAACACTCTCAAGTAATTATGATGCACACTCCCAGATTAAGAAGCACTGATATAAACTAATTATTGCAATGTAATATAAGCACTTTAAAATGGTATGAATAAAAATACTACAAAATAAGAAATCAACCATAGGGAGAGGTCTCACAGAACTAGTAACATTTCAGAAAGAACTTGCAGAGCTTGTGCACAGAGGGCAAGACTGATAAACAACCAAACCATTATTTGAAAACTAATACAATTAAAATCTAATGAGCTACTTCAATAACCAGTGAATATTAGCTTAGAGATTTAAGTAATAAAAGATCATGCATTGTGTACTAGCTTTATTATACCTACCTGAATATCTATTTGTTGTTGCTGCAGTTTTTCAAGATGCCTAATGTGCTGCTCCATAAACACATTCATTTGCTTTTCATGATCATGACAATGAAGTTTCTCATGTTTATTCTGAATGTTTGTTTGCTGCTCTGTAACACGCTGCAACTGTTTATCAGTCTCCTGTAACTTATTAAGTAATTCTGTAACAGAATTTACTTTTGCTTCCAAATCACTCTGTACCTAAAATTAAAACAGCAGAATAATATCATAGATATCTAAAATACATTCAATTACAAGAAGTTATTTAAGACAATTAGTATTAAGAAATGCTCAAGCCAAAGCTTTTATCTCCTGATATTTGAAGATCCAATGCCTTTATTTTCAGTCACATAAATAAAAAGGAAGGAGTAGCCATCCTTAGGTAGATGATTCCTCTTCTTAAAAAAGAAATTATACCAAATTTGCCACCTAGAATTTTATAATGCCACAAATACAATACTTATTTTAATGGAAATTAAAAAAGAAGAAAAAAGCAAAACAAAGTAGCTTTTGATACTTTCCTAATGTAAAGATGGGGAGCTCTGGTAGCATAGTGGCTAAGACACTTGCCTCCTAACCAGACGGCTGGCGGTTCAAACCCACCAGCCACTCCTCGGAAGGAAGGTTGGGCAATCCTATTTCCATAGTGATACTGCCTCGGAAACCCAAGGAGGGGTCACTATGAGTCGGGTTTGACTCGACGGCACATAACAACAACAATGTAAAGATGAGTTAGGTCAGCAGCCCTGAGTTCTATCTAGTTTTGCTTGTGTCACCTATTAGTTCTAAGACACTCTACCTATTCTGACTTCTTTCTGTTTCTCTATTTGCAAACTGAAGGGGTTAGCACAGATTATCTCTAAGGTCCCTTCTAGCTCTAAAAATAAGTTGACCAATCATCTCAGGTTATCTGGGACTGAAGGGTTTCCTAGGATGTGGGACTTTCAGTGTTAAAACTGGAAAGTCTTGAGTTAACTATCACCCATCACAGAAATCCTGGTTAACTATAACAGTGATGAGGGGGTAATTCTCACAATTCTGAAAAGTAAATACAATCATAAGTTAAGAAAAGTCTTTCAAATTGAGAGCAACTAAAATGTTCAACTAAATGCAACTAAAATACAACCATGTAAAGACTCAGTTCTTAATACATGCTTTTACAGTTTACAAAATAGTTCTGGATATCTGTGGAGAAAAATGTACTTTTATCAGTGGAGCTGCTGTTGCAATGGCGGCGGCAGTTGCTGCAGCCACAGTTGCAGCTGAATCAATTCCACTGGGTGATGTTCCAGTCTCCTGAGTAACAGTGTCCTTTTCTGTGCCTACATCTTCTAAAAGCTGTACCTTTACTTCCTTAAAAATAGGCATGCTTTGAGTTCTGAAAATAAAAAAGGAAAATAAATATATTCAGTAAGGTACATTGAATAATTTCAAGAAAAATCAACAAATGGTACTCTGTTAAAGGTGAGTTTTCTTGTTTTTTGTTTTAAACTAAGTCACCTGTTCTTTCCCTATTAGAATCATATCAGACAAAGTCTTTGGTTAAGGAAATGTGTTAAGCTCAGGTCAAAGTGTCTGAACTAAAGAAATACAAAGATATTTCCTTAAGGGCAAGGATATTATTTCAGAAAAGAAAACTTACACATATGAAAGACATAGGCAAAATTAAAAAGATACATAATCAAGAAATATAAATTTAAAACACACAGAAAAAGCTCTAAAGATTCAAGTATCACATTTTACTCCCAAAGGAAGACAGCGCAAGAAAAACTGTTAAAACTGCTGAAAGGGATTTTCTGGATTTTAGCTCATTTATTGAATAAATGTCACCCAGTTAATTAAAATGGGCACAAAACACCATATTAAATAGCCTGGATTAAAAAAGAGTCCAGTCAATAAATACATATTTGCAGTAAGGCATTTAACTAAATGCTAAAGAAAATGGCTGGCCAATTTTACTGTTTTAGGTCTAAAAGAACACAATAAAAAGAACCATTGACAAAATTGGAGTCCCTAGGTAAATCTAAGTAAAATTGAAAGGACAGCACTCCACCTCCACCTGCTGCATTTTCCCCTCTTGATTTCTGATGAAGGAAAGCGCTCCTAAACTTACTCCTCGTTGGTATTTTCCCATTTCTATTAAGGGTATCACTTTTCTCTCAGTCTCAAAATTTTGAAGTCATCCTGACTTCTCTATCTCTGCTTACCTTCTTACAGCCAACTGTGTCATTAAGTTTTGTCAGTTATTTCATCACAATTGCAAGAACATGTCATGGAATTACAGAGATTGGCGGAATTTTAGAAGTCATCTGTTCTAATTCACTGGGAAGCGCTGGTGGCGCTAGTTAAGGCATGAGGCTGCTAACCAAAAGCTTGGCAGTTTGAACCCACCAGACACTTCACAGGAAAAAGATGAGGCTCTGTGCTTCCATAAAGATTTACAGCCTTGGAAACCCCATAGGGGTTGCTATGAGTCACAATCAACTTGATAGCAGCAGGTTTGGGTTTTTGGTATTCTGATGCCCTAGTTTTACAGATGAAGAAAACTGAGGCCTATAGAAGTAATGGGATTTACTTAAAAATCACAGAATCAGGAAGTAGCAGAGGTAGGGCCAAATTGCCAGAGATCTCCCACAACACCATACCTTTCACTACCAGATTAGCATTTCTCCTTTCCTTTTTCTTTCTAATATAAAACATCATTACCTCTTCCAAACTGTATCATTCTTCTAGTTTTTACTTGCTTAAAAAGCACCCCACATACATTTCACCACCCTTTAGAAATCTAAAATTTTCTTCATAGACAAATGAATAATGGTCATGAGATCACACTTTGAGAACTACTGATCCATCATATGTGTGTATCATAACTGATTTAATTATTTCCCAATAATGAAAATTTATTTCCTGCTCTTGTATATCTACATAATCTTTGATAAACACTGTTGTGTATAAATTATATACTGAATTTCTATTATTATAATAGATTCACAATAGAATTACCAGGTCAAATGATAATGACAGGCTTATCATGGTGCTCTTATTAGGTTTAGTTCTGTATTCCATTGGTACTTAAAGGTGGGAGGGGCATTTAGGTAGAGTAGCCATGATCTCCTTTCCCTCCACCTAGGTATTAAACTTGTCAGATCTTAGCCAAACCCACTGCCACTGAGTTGACTGCAACTCACAGTGACCCTATAGGACAGAGTAAAACTGTCCCATAGGATTTGTAAGGCTGTAAATCTTTATGGAAGCAAACTGTGTCATCTCTCCCCCACAGAGTGGCTGGTGGGTTTGAACTGCTGACTTTTTGGTTACCAGCCAAATATCTTGACCACTGTGCCAGCAGAGCTCCTTAGTCTTGGCCAGAAAAGTCTAAATTTACTTTCACATTTCTAAGTATTATGCACTAGGATCTACTTAGCCATTATGACAAGCAGTATAGTGAAGTGGTTAAGAGAGTAGGCTCTAAAGGCAGACTACCTGTTTGAATCTTAGCCCAATAACCACTTGCTAAATGATCTTGGAGAAATCAACTTTTCTGTGCCTCAGTTTCCTCATGTATACAATGGGGATTCTGTAAAATAAGGGTGGTAACAGAATCTATTCCATATGTTTTAAGGATATTAAATGAGATAATGCACATGCAGTGCTTAGAACATTACCTCTTCTATAATAACAGTGAACAGATACTGAGTACCTCAGATGTGCCTAGCACCATGTGAGATACTTTATACATATTACTACTGCACATAGTGAAAGAAGATTTTCACTATAGCCAACATATAATGAGGATGACTTGGGAGAAACACATAAGAAAACAATAAATGGTTCACCTATTTTCTGTAAATGAAACTTACTTTTGCTTTAAAACTTCTCTTAGTGCATCCTTCTGTCCCATGGTATACTGAGAAATAAATATATCATCTGCTGCAAAATCAAGACAGAAAAATATACTTCAGATCCCTGAAAATGTATTCAATTTCAATATGCTACCAAAGAAAAACATTTTAAACTGAAAAGAATGTTCAGGTATTTAGTAATATGATTTATCAATATAAAATTAAGTGTATTTAATTTTATCAATGCAAATTAAGTGATTAATTAATAATGTAACAGTCATAACCTCGGGGGGAAAAAAGTTCTATCAACAAAACCTGGGACCAAATTGGAGACACTTGCTTAAGATCTAAAGAAAAAATTGCTTAGAATAAAATAAAACCAATTGCTTTAAAACATATTAATTGTTATATAAGTAAAACTTCTCAAAGTACCTTTTAAATCTATTATCTGACCAAAGTTGCCTTTGGTCAGATAAAAACTTGAATCTAGAATTTATAAACAGATATCTAAGGAGCACTGGTGACCCAGCGGTTAAGTGTTCAGTTGCTAACAGAAAGGCTGATGGTTCAAACCCACCCAGTGTCTCCATGGGAGAAAGACCTGGTGATCTACTTCTATAAAGATTACAGCCAAGTAAACCTTAGGAGGCAGTTCTACTGTCATATGGGGTCACTATGAGTAGGTATAGACTTGATGGCAAACAATAATAAACAGATATCTACTACTAAATCTACACTGTAGGTTTACAATTACAAAACTACCTTTACCATTGCAAACACTTTTCTGGATTTTAGAGACACTATTGACAGCTCAATTTGAAAGGAAAAACTAATTAACAATGAAAATAAGAAAAAATGATGAGGCTGTTAATGCCTAAAAATCAATTCTATCAATTTACCTGAAGGAAAACTAATAAAAACATGAAAATAGTTTCTTTAAAATATGGTAAGGCAGTTTCCACCACTCATCTGCCAGTTGTCACATTGTGGTAGCTTGTGTGTTGCTATAAGGTTGGAGGTTTTGCCACTAGTGTTTCAAATACCAGCAGGATCACCAATGGTAGACAGGTTTCAGCGGAGCTTCCAAACTAAGACAGACTGGGCAGAAAGAAAGGGCCATTCACTTCTCAAAGAACTGGCCAGTGAAAACCTTATGAACAGCAGTGAAACACTGTCTGATACATTACTGGAAAACTTGACGAACAGAAGATCGATATCCTAGGCATAAGTGGCTGAAATGGACTGGTATTGGCCATTTTGAATCAGACAACCATGTCATCTATTATGAAACACTGTCTGATACAGTGTCAGATGATGAGCCCCTCAAAACACAACTGAGGAAGAGCTGCCTCCTCAAAGTAGAGTTGACCTTAATGATGAGATGGAGTAAAGCTTTCAGGACCTCCATTTGCTGATGGGGCACAACTCAAAATGGGAAGAAACAGCTGCAAACATCCATTAATAATAGGAATGTGGAATGTATGAAATATACATCTAGGAAAACTGGAAGTTGTCAAAAATGAAATGGAACACATAAAGATCGATATCCTAGGCATAAGTGGCTGAAATGGACTGGTATTGGCCATTTTGAATCAGACAACCATGTGATCTATTATGCTGGCAAAGACACTGAAGAGGAATGGCATCACACTCATCATCACAAAGAATATTTCAAGATCTATCCTAGAATACAATGCTGTCAGACCAGTTAATACTATATTATTCAAATCTGTGTATCAATCACTAAAGCCAAAGATGAATAAATCAAACATTTTTACCAACTTCTGCAGTCTGAAATTGACCAAATATGCAATCAAGACGTATTGACGATTACTGGTGACTGAAATGTGAAAGCTGGAAACAAAGAAGAATCATTGGTAGTTGGGAAAATATGGCCTTGATGATAGAAATGATGCCAGAGATTACATGATAGAATTTTGCAAGACCAGCGACTTATTCATTGGAAATACCTTTTACCAACAACATAAATGATGACTATACACGTGGACCTCGCAAGACGGAATACAAAGAAAACAGATCAACTGTATCTGTGGAAAAAGTGATGTAGCAGCTTAGGATCTTTGGCCAAAACAAAGCCAGGACCTGACTGTGGAAAGGACTATCAATTGCTCACATGCAAGTTCAAGCTGAAAATGAAAAAAATTACAAGTTCATGAAAGCCAAAATATGACCTTCATTATATCCCACCAGAATTTAGAGAGGACATATTTGATGCATTCAGCACCACTGACCAAAAACCAGACAAGCTGAGGGATGATATCAAGAACATCAAACATGAAGAAAGCAAAAGGTCATTAAAAAACAGTAAAGAAAGAGAAGATCTTTTTGATGTCAGAAGAGACTCTTAAAATTGCTCTTGAACAGAGAGTAGCTAAAGCAAAAGGAAAAAAAATGAAAAAATAAAAGAGCTGAACAAAGATTTCAAAGAGCAGCTCAAGAAGGCAAAATCAATTATTATAATGAAATGTGCAAAGACCTGGAGTTAGAAAACCAAAAGGCAAGAACATGCCTAACATATCTCAAGCTGAAAGAACTGAAGAAAAAAATTCAAGCCTTGAGTTGCAATACTGAAAGATTCTATGAGCAAAATATTGAATGATATAAAACAGCATTATAAAAGTATTTTGTTGTTCTTGCACACATATTCATTAATTTGATCCTTATAATTATCATGGACTTTTTACTGAGCTCCAGACATGTTAAGTGACTTGGAACAAGGAGCCATCAAATAGCAGAAGTCATCCTTTTCTACCATGTCAAACTAGATAGCCTCATCCAAACAGAAGTAGAGCATTTGATAAAAAGCACAACTGGTAAAAATTAGGCCTATTATACAGATTAAGTGTGTTCAACAGAGATGGGAAGAACGCTGTGCTGTGGAAAAATCGCACTCAGAAAAGGCATAAATGAGAATGTTAAAAGTTTCATTCATTCAACCCATTCAATACTTTGCAGACTATCCATGCCTGGTCATTTTCCAGGGAAAGAGGTGAGTTTCAAACAACTGTATAAACTAGACTTATTTTACGCTTCCAAATTTAAGCATCAGGAATACTTTAAATTTTGAAACACGAGAAAGGCAGTGAAAATAAAGTACTTAATACTTGCCACATTGAAAATTGGGTGAAAACCTCCACGAAATCACATACCGTGTAGTGTTCCATTCAAGCCATTCCTCGTTTTCATAGGAAGACGTTTATTTGCAGACAACGCAGGAGGAACACAAGGCAACTCATCTTTCAGCAAAGTCAAATTATCTCCCAGATTTGGAGAAACGACCTCACGAAGTCTCCTAGCTGGTATTTGCACTTTTTTTTTCTTTTCTGGGCTAATTTCAGAGCCTTTCATATTGTTGGTAATAAAAAATAGCACAGTTCTGAATGAGAGAACTTTCTTCTGGTTCCTCAGACTTCAGAACAAAATTTTAATCGCTTTGAGGACTGAGGCAGAAGAGGAACGGGGGAAGAGCACATGAGACGGGTAGTACGATAAAATGAATTTCAAAAATAATTTTTGAACATGCAATCAACTTTTAAATAAACGATGTCTAAATAGAATATCCACAAAACTGGAAGTTTACATTTTTGTATTTAATACAGGATTACGAACGACTAAAAAGTCATATTTACCTATTAATTTCAGTTTATTAATGCACCATGCCAATGAATCTGAAAATTAAAATGGTAAGAGAATAGCCACAAAAGCAATAATCACCATCCTAAGACTCAATGCACTCCGTAACCCGAAAGCTGGCAGTGTAAAATCAAACAGATGTGGAGGCGGGGTTAAGCTTTGTGAAGAGGTAGTCAAGCAAATAAAAAACGAAATACTAAAAAGCAAACACACAAAACAAGCCACACATATCAGAAGCTTAGTAGCTTTCTTCAGTCAGAGTTTCACACACCCCTCCACATGCAATCATCCAACGTCTATAGTCACCCCTCCAAGTCTCCAGAAAGCCCCGCAACCTCCTAGTCACCAGTCCAACCAAATAACAGCTTCTGTTGCCCGGGGGGCCACACCCACTTCCCTTTAAGCCCGCCCGTGGGACACAACACGCATGCGTGCCAAGAAAAGCGTCTAAAACACCCAACCAGAAAGCTCAGCGCTTTGCGGTGCTCTCCCATCCCTCTCCGGGTGGCAACAAACTCCTAACGTTTAAGTCCTGAAACAAGTGTGAATGTTATAGTGTTGTTTTTTTAAGGCAGCACATTGCCCCATAAGACTTCAGCACTAAAACCCAGGCGACTCATTGAAAGCTTGCACATCTCCCAATCTGTTAACATTCTTGTTTCTTAGGGAGTGTTCACAGTGTAGCTCCTGGGGACCGTTAGGGCCGTGGGATTAAGTAAATTAGTCTACCAAACAGTTTGGACAGATTCTGAAGGTTATCTGAGAGGAAGTCAGGAGTAGAGAGAAATATTTAAGCAAAAAATCATAAAAAATTAATTATAATGATATTTTGTAATTCTCTGGTTTTATCATCTCTTCCCTCTAGATTTCTCGATGCTGTAACGAATCGGCCTCGAAAGGTCTTTGTTCTATTTGCCATCGCCGCTCCCACGTGTTCTCTCCCATCCAGCGGCCGCGGAGCCCGCATTGACCCTGGCCCTCCGCCCACAGACTCGACTGGCAGCGCAGCCCCCAGCCTCGTACAGGTGTCGAAAGCGAGAGTCTGTGATTAAGTATGGTTTTTTTTTTCTCTGCCCTCAGAATCCCGGGTTCCCCGGCGGGGGGCGGCAGGCTACGCTCCAGAAAATTGGCGAGGTCTCTCGAGAAGGCCGCCGCGTGTCCGTTGGGCTGTGGGAGGCTGCGGAGCCGGGCAGGGTTATCCGTAGGCCTAGTTCGAGACTTACCCAGGGACTGTGCCCTTATGGTGGGGGTAAATTTGAGGCTCTGAGCCACCCCCAGTTTGGGGAGTAGGGATCTTGTTTCAGGACACAGAGAGAGAAACTGGAAAGTACCTACATTATATCTCAGCTAGCTGTCTAGTGTCATACAAGAAATCTCGAGGTTAAAAAAGACTTTAAGGAGCCCAGCTTTGACGAAATCCTTAATTATTTTTATCTTGATGAATTTCTGTAATTATCATTATTTCTTATTGCCCTTGTATTTTCCCCTTCATTACTATGTTCTTAGGCAGTACCTGTTTATTCACAATTTCGTGTATAATACAGGTAAATTAAAGGACGGAATTACAATGTCAGAGTTGCAAGAGACCTTGGAGTCTTAACTCCCTTAATTTCTAGGTGTTAAAGAAAAAGTGATCTTTCCTCTCTAGTCTCCGAACTCTGAAAAGACCTCCACCTGCTAGATAGGCTCAATAAAATGTGTTTAATTAAAAAAAAAAAAAAAAGACTTGGATCTTGTAGTGTGCCATCAAGTTGATTTCGACTAATAGCGACCATTTAATACTACACATTTAATAGCAGACCTGTGTGTAAAACCTAAGCAGGGTCCCAGATTGATCCTTGATTTCTTTGAAGCCAGCCTTTCAATCTGAAAGCAGGAATCAGTAATCTTTCAACTGTATATTTTCCCTCTCCTGTTAATGATGGAGGACCCCTAGTAATACACTGGTTAAAGCACTCAGCTGCGAGCCAAAAGGTCAGTGATTGGAACCCACCAGTCTCTGGAAAAAGGTCTGAGTCTGTCTGCCTCCTTAAAAACTTACAGCCTTTGAAATCCTATGGGGCACTTCTACTGTGCCCTACAGAGTCGCTGTCATTTGGAATTGGCTCCACAGTAGTGGGTTTGGTTTTGGTTTGCTGTGGTTAGTGAGTTAGGGTTGCTAGTAAATCAGACAGCTTCCCGAACCTGCTGTAAATAAGCTAAAATGAAGAAATATGTGGTAGAGGCCTATTACATTAATCCAACAACTTAAGTTCAAATGAATTTAGACAATAGACTGATGAATTAAAAGGCATTAATAGTCCTGGAACAACAACAGCAAAAAAAAAAAAAAAAAATGACTCACAAGATTTTTTTCTTTCTTGGTGTCTTTTTTTGTTAAATTTTTTTCATTTCCTTTCTTTTTCCATATATATACTTTTTTTTTTTTGCTGAACCATTTGCAAGTAAATTGCAAATACCATGACCTTTAATCCTAATTTCTTCAGTATACATTTGAAGGACATTGTTACCAAGCCTTAGTAAAATTATCACACCAAGGAAAGAAAGATTAACATACTCAGGTTTCCCAGTTATCCCAAAAATGTCTTTATTTCAAAAAGTGTTTCCTTTTGTGATTCAGGATCATCTAATCAAGGTTCATACACTACTTTTAATTATTATGGTTCTTTAGTCTTTTAATCTAGAGCAGTTCTTTATCCCTTTTCTTTATGGCTTTCACTTTTTTAAAAGACTAGGCCGAGCATAGTGGCTAAGACAATTGCCTGCTAACCAGACGGCTGGCGGTTCAAACCCACCA
Source organism: Orycteropus afer afer (assembly GCF_000298275.1). Lineage (NCBI taxonomy): Eukaryota > Metazoa > Chordata > Mammalia > Tubulidentata > Orycteropodidae > Orycteropus > Orycteropus afer. The sequence continues at coordinate 2,491,000 of NW_006921901.1, read as the reverse complement.
GCCACTCCTCGGAAGGAAGGTTGGGCAATCCTACTTCCGTAGTGATACTGCCTCGGAA
>NW_006921901.1:2480449-2490842 GCF_000298275.1 Orycteropus afer afer | reverse complement strand
GCCGAGTTTATAACTTGTCCTGTATTACTGATTACCCATATTGTGGATTTTCCTGATTTTTTCCTCATGATCAGTCAGGTAAAACGATTGTGACAAAAATACCACATAGGTAATGGTGCATCCCTCTGGGAAACACAATCCCACTCTTTGTGATACAGTACCATGTTTAATGGGAGCTCTTGTAGCCTAGTACCTAAGGCACTTGACTGCGAACCAGAAGGCTGGTGGTTCAAAACCACCAGCCACTCCTCTGAAGAAAGATGGGGCAGTAGTGATACTGCATCGGAAACCCAAGGAGGGGTCGCTATGAGTCCATTCTGACTGAACAGCACATAGCAACAACAACAACCAGGTTTAATCATTTGGTTAAGGTGGTAACTACCAGATGTTTCCAATGCAAAGATATACTTTTTCTTTTGTAATAAGTAACTTGTGGAGCTGCTTTGAGCCCATGGATATATTCTGTTCCCCAATAACCTATCACCCAGTGTCTTTTATCATCTATTCATGATGCCTGCCTGAATCACAAAATTACCAATTACCAGTACCAGTCCAAAAAGGACCAAGAGCAATTATCAGAAGAATAACTGATTAGGAACCAACTTTGAGCACAATTAGATTTGGCTTCAGAACAAATACAGATCTTCATATGATTTTTTTAAAAAATGGGAAGGGCATCTCTTTATCACATCTGGTTATTTTTCTCAATATTCAGAAATTTCTACAGATTGTCCTTATATAATGATGTTCACTTAATTTTTTTTAGGGTCCTTGCTAACTCTTGTTCTTCCCCAGGAATTGGCTTTCCTTTTTGAGAAGGAGATTAAAATAATAAATGGAAGGCTATTCTCAACAACAAAGTAAATAAACTTTCAAAGTAATAATAAATATTTAGAGAAGAAACTAGGTGCCATGTACAAGAGAATATAATAGTTAAGTTAATGTGAGAAAAGTGTAATGGTAGGCAGAAAAAAAAAACTTGGAGTTGCCGGTAAAAAGCTCAAAAGAGCTTAAAACATGTATTTGGCTATTTTTACATAATGTTACTCATTATAATGGCTTTTTAGAAACATTTTATGGGTCTTGTGATACAGAGGGAAAAACTGCATTTTAAAGTTCAAACACCTTGGTTGGACCCCACCTGTCCCAATTATTAATTTATGAAAGTGACCCTGGCGTAAATTTCTTAATATTCCTGAACCGTTCCTCCTAAGAATATTAGGAAAACTAAGAGAAGTGTAATGCATACTTAATTATCTGGAAATACAAGTATAGCATGATATTAAGTAATTTTTTAAAAATAATGACACTTTTAACCTCAGATTGAGAAAACTAATTTCACTTATTGGAAAGGAAGAGGCTTAAAAAATGATTTAGCCAACAGAAGTTTGGATTTCAGCACACAGACCTTTAGAGTATTTCAGCGCATAGACCTTTAGAGTATAAAGGGGTCTCAGCAGTCATCTTATATTCAACCCCCTTGTTTTACAGCTAAGAACTCAGGCCTCACTGGACACATTCAAGAGAAGGTTGGACAACCACTATTCCAAAACAGAAAAGAAACTCATGCATCAGAAAAGGTTTGAGCTTGATGACTCTTAACATAACCCTTTACTCTTACATCCCTAGGTTTTTTATGATATATTTTCTCTGTCACAAAATAACTCAGTGTTGATATGATTGTTCCCAAAACCTAAGCTGGCGATTCTAGAATTCATCCCCCCTTCCTTCACTCCCCAGGTTTCAGGGAAATGACCAGGAGTAACCCAACTGAATATTCGTTTCCACCATAACAAACATTTGCTGTAATGTGGGAAATTGGGACCAAATAAAAGAGCAGCCACATTGCTGATACCTGTTCTCACCATCAGGTATTTTGTGTGGTTGTTGGACTCTGCTATTCAGCATAAATAATTGCAAATTAGAATACTGAAGGACATAGAAGATCTTAAACTGGCAAGTAAATATGTAGATTATTCACTCATCTCTAGTATTTTCTAGGAACAATTGCTTATAATTTTATCAATCATGATATTGCTAACTATTGAAAAGAGCTTTGGAAATTTAGGCAGACTTAAGAAAATTGCTGTTAGCTCAAGTTTAATTGTAGGTCTGAGAAAATACCTGAAAAAATAAAATATGTAAATAGAGAAATATAAGGAAATTAATCATAATCTAAAATATTAGTTTCTGAGGAGTTGATAATTGATTATATTACTTGGATAATAACAGCCACTCCTCGGAAGGAAGGTTGGGCAATCCTGCTTCCGTAGTGATACTGCCTTGGAAACCCAAGGAGGGGTCGCTATGAGTCGGGGACGACTCGACAGCAAATAACAACAACAACAACAACTTGGATAATATGTAAACTTCATTATTTTTTTAAAGGAAATGTAATGTTCAAGTAATGAATATTAAAATACCAATTCTAAGAATATAATTTTAAATGAGAATTCATACAACGCCAATTGGGGGCACTCCTCATCTGTGTTTTGTCAAGACATTCCAATAATAACCATCTTTTTCACCATGAGTTTTACACTGAGAAGGAGTTGGTGATACTGTCAGCACAATGTTCTAGTCCCTGAAACTTAAATAACTTTTAAAGATTTCACCCTTCCTGCCTTTCTGACTTCTGATTGAGAAAGTCAGTAAATATGAAATTTTTATCTTAAAAAAATAAATTCCCATGAAACATAGAAGTTCATTTTACCAGTGATCTTTTCACAATGTTTTCTGAATGGGAAGCCTAAATAACTCTAGTTGTAAACATTTACTATGCTGCATCTTCTCCCTTGGTGGAGAATTAGAAAGCTGTACAACCTCTTTTTTTCTCTTGTTAATTTTTTTTTTATTATTAAGTTTTTTATTTTGAGATTATTATAGATTCACATGCAGTATAACAGCCAGGACAGTGGCATTGATAGAGTCAAGGTACAGAACAATTCAATCACAAGGATCTCTCATGTTGCCCTTTTATAACCATATCTGCTTCTTTCCTACCCCCACCCCCTTCCCAGCAGCCATCAATATGTTCTCCGTTTATTGGAACGTTTATTGTTGTTGAGAATGCAAAATGGTACAGCCATTGTGGAAAACAGTATGGGGTACCTCAAAAAACTAAAAACTACCTTACGACTTAGCAATTCTATCTTTAGTAAATACCCAAAAGACTTGAAAGCAGACTCAAAAAAGCAGAGACTCAAACACCCCTGTCCATTGCAGCACTATTCACAATAGCCAAAAAATGGAAACAAGGCATCAACAGATTAATGGATACACAAAATGTAGCACATATATACAATGAAATTCTACTCAGCCAGTAAAAGAAATGAAATTCTGATACATGCTACAGTATGGATGGAGCTTTAAGACATATACTGAGCAAAATAAACCAATCACAAAAGGACAAATATTGTATGACCTCACTTACATAAAAAGACAAGAAAAGGCAAATGTAGAGACCAAAGTTCATTAATGGTTATCTGGGGTGGGAGGGAGGAGGAAAAGGGGGTTAACTGATGGAAAAAAATCACATTAAGGGCTGCACAGCTGATTATTGTAATTGCTGCCAATAAGTTGTACACTTGTATCCTTGGTTTAAGGTTTAGGATCATGGTTTCATGTGACATCCCAGTCAGCTGCCCTAATAATTTGTTTTAGTGCTTCTGTTCTACCTCCTAGTTCATTGTATAGTGCCTGGGGTCCTAAAAGCTTGCAAGAAGCCATCCAGGGCACAACAATTGATCTCTATTTACCTATAGCAACAGAGGAGGGAGAACCAGGAACAGGAGGAGGATATGGGATGTGTGACCACAAGACCAGAAGAACTGGATGGTGTCTAACTACTATTACAGAACATTTTGATTAAAGATTCCATGGGGAGCGGGGGGGACTGATCAAGAGGGGTAAAATACAGAACAGAATTTCAAATTCTCATGGATGGACTCTAGACTTTCTGGAGCCATGGTGGGTGGATAAACCATTGAAACTTTAAACCTTAAACCAAAAATATCTCCTGAAATCATCTTAAAACAGAACAATAGTTTAACTTAACTAGTCAAAAAGAGTTCTGCCTTGACCATTATGCTCTTTTAAGAACTATCTATAAGGAGCTCTTGTGGTGCAGTGCCAAAGGCACTGACTGCTAACCAGAAGGTTGGTGGTTCAAACCCACCAGGCACTCCACGGAAGGAAGACTGGGCAGTCTACTTCCATAAAGATTTACTGCCTCTGAAACCCAATGGAGGTTGCTATGAGTTGGAATTGACTCAGTGGCAGTGGTGGAGTTTTTGTTTTTTGTTTTGTTTTTGTTTTTGTTTTTTTGGTATGGGATCAAGAAGCACTGGTAAAGGCATTCAGCTGCTAACCAAAAGATTGGTGGTTCAAACCCACCAGCTGCTCTATAGGAGGAACATGAAGCAGTCTGCTTCTGTAAATATTTACAGCCTTGGAAACCCTCTGGGGCTGTTGTATTCATGGGTCAGAATCAGCTTGATGGCAGTGGATTTTTTTGGTTTATATGGGATCAAATGCTTGCTGAAAGTGAGGATGACTTAAGGCACCTACTGATGAAGGTTAAAGAATACAGTCTGCAGTATGGATTACGTTTCAATATAAAGAAAACAAAAATCCTCACAACTGGACCAATGAGCAGCATCACAATAAATGGAGAGAAGATTGAGGTTGTCAAGGAATTCATGTTGCTTGGTTCTACAATTGATGCCAATGGAAGCAGCAGTCAGGACATTAGACGATGTGTAGCATTGGGAAAGTCAACTGCGAAGGAACTGTTTCAAGTGCTGAGGAGCAAGGATATCTCATTGAGAACTAAGGTACGCCTGACACAAGCCATGATATTTCCAATCGCCTGGTATGCATGTGAGAGCTGGACAATGAATAAGGAAGACCGAAGAAGAGTTGATGCTTTTGAGTTGTGGTGCTGGCGAAGAATGCTGAGAGTACCATGGACTGCTAAAAGAACTAACAGATCTGTCCTGGAGGAAGTGCAGCCAGAATGCTCCTTGGAAGCAAGAATGGCCAGACTTTGTCTCACCTATTTTGGTCATGTTGTCAGAAGGGACCATTCCCTGGAGAAGGATGTCATGCTTGGTAGGGTGGAGGGTCGACGAAAGAGGGGGAGGCCTTCAAGGAGATGAATTGATACAGTGGCTGCGATGATGGGCTCAAGTATAGCAGGGATTGTGGGGTTGGTGCGGGATCAGGCAATGTTTCGTTCTGCTGTGCATGGGGTCGCTATGAGTTGGAAACAACTCGACGGCACTTAACAACAACAACAACATGGGATCAAACTGACAATAGCAACTCAAAAGATCAGATGGGAACTATAAGGGACAGTGAGTTTATATTAATGAGGGAAGAACAACGCAGAACAGGAAGGTGAGAATGGTTGCACAGCTGTAATCAATGTCACTAAATTCTACCTGTAGAAATTTGAATTAGTATATTTTTTTTGCTGTGTATATTCTCAACAAGGAGCTCTGGTGGCATAGTGCCTAAGGCATTTGACTGCTAACTGGAAGGCTGGCGGTTCAAACCCATCAGCCACTCCTCAGAAGGCAGATGGGGCAATCTACTTCCAAAGTGATACTGCCTTGGAAACCCAAGGAGGGGTCGCTATGAGTCAAAATCAACTCGACGGCATATTACAACAATACAACAATATTCTCAACAACAGGAAGAAATGTGTTCTCTATTTCTATAATTTTGCTATTTCAAGAATATTATATATGTAATCAGAGTGTAACCTTTTGGCATTTTCACTCAGCATAATTCCAGGTTGTTGTAGTTCATTCCTTTTTATTGCTGAGTAATATTCCTATTGAAGGGCATCTGGGTTGTTTCTAGTTTTTTACTATTATGGATAAAGTTTTTACAAACATTTGTGTATAGGTCTTTGTGTGAACATAAATTTTCATTTCTCTGGGATAAATGTCCACCAGTACAATTGCTAGATTATATTGTCATTACAAAGGAGCTCTGGTAGTACAGTGATTAAAGCATTTGCCTGTTAACCAAAAGGTCAGTGGTTCAAACCCACCAGCCACTCTGTGGGAAAAAGATGAGGCACTCTGCTTCCGTGCTTATTCACAGCCTTGGAAATCCTATGGGGTGGTTCTACTTTGTCCTATAGGATTGTTATGAGTTGGAATTGACTCAATGGCAATGGGTGGGTTAATTGTAGTTACATGTTTAATTTCTTAAGAAACTGCCAGACTGTTTACCAGAGCTTCTGTACCCACAAGGAATGTATGAGTGATCCAGTTTCTCTACAACCTCACCAGCATTTGGCATTGTCCCTTTTATTTTAGCCACTATGATAGGTATGCAGTGATAATCTCATTGTAGTTTTAAGTTGCATTTACACATGGAATCTTCATGAGTTGTAATCAACTCAGTGGCAGCTAACAATGGCTAACCATGTTTTTAACATCTTTTCAAGTACCTATTTGTCACCCTGTGTACCCTGACAGCACAATGATTAAAGTGCTTGCCTGTGAGCCAGAAGATCTGCAGTTCAAATCCACCAGCGGATCCGCGAGAGAATAGACTTGGTGACCTGCTTCTGTAAAGATCATAACCTAGGAAACACTATGGGGCAGTTTTACCCTGTCTTATAGGATCACTATGAGTCAGAATTGACTTAACAGCACACAACAACATAGCCTCTTCGGTGAAATGTCTCTTCATGTCCTTCACCCATTTTCTAATTGCATTGTTTGTATTTTCACTGTTGACTCTTTGAATCTTCCAGTTATTAGTGCTTTGTCAGATGGGTGATTTGCATTTATTTTCTAACAGTCTGTAGCTTGTTTTTCATTCTTTTAACAGGATCTTTCATGGAGCAAAAAGTTTTAATTTTAATGAAATCTCATCAATTTTTTCTTTCATGGATTATACTTTTGATGTTAAATCTAAGAACTGTGCCTAGACCCAGAACCAAAGATATTTTCCTAGAAGATTTATTGGTTTTTTTCTATGTTTTTCATTTAAGCCCTTGCTCCATTTTGAGATAATTTTTTTATAAGTTGCAAGACTTAAATCCAGCTTAAATTTTTGGCTTATTGACACACAGTTGACTTATCATGATTTCTTGAGAAGGCTCTTCTTCCATTTAATTGTTTTGCATCTTTTTCAAAAGTTTCTGTCACTCTGTGTTCTCTATTCTATTCCATTTATCTATGTGGTTTTGTGTGTGTGTGTGTATGTGTGTGACAGAGAGAGAGAGAAAGATTTGGGTGAAAATTTACAGAGCAAATTCATTTTCCATACAAAAGTTAATACACATTTTTTTTTCATGACATTGATTGCAATCCCCATAACGTAACAGCTCTTTTCCCACTTCCTCCCTGTGGTTACCTTTTCTCTGTGTCCTTTCCTAAGCATTCCTGCCCTCTGAGATATCTCCCTGTCCCCTTCTGATATCCCTATTTATTTATATGTTTATCTCTCTGCCAGTACTACGGTCTTGAAACCAAATAGGCTGATTCATCCCACTTTATTTTTTCAAGTGTTTTAGCCATCTTCCTCTCTTTGCCTTCCATATAAATTTCAGAATTATCTTGTTAAAAAAAATCTTGCTGGAATTTTGATAGGAATTGCTTTAAACTGTGTATCAGTTGTTTAGACTTAATATCTTTACTATGTTGACTTTTCCAGTCTATGAACATGATTATTTTTCTTTGATTTCTTTCATCAGCATTTTGTAATTTTCATCATAGGAGTCCTATTCGTGTATGTTATATTTTCTGTGCAATTGTAAATGGACCACATTTTTAATTTCAGTGTCCAAGTGTTTTACTAGTATATAGAAATGCAGTTGCTTTTTATATGTTTATTTTTTATCCTGTGACCTCATTAATTTATTAGTTCCAATTTTTTGCAGATTCTATGGAATTTTCTGTGTACACAATAATGTTATCTGCCAATAGTAACTTTTATTTCTTCCTTTCCAATTTGTATGCCTTTTATTTCCTTTTCTTATTTTACTACACTAGCTAGAACTTCCAGCAGTATGCTAGGTAACAGTGGTAAGAGTGGACATCTTGCCTTGTTATCAGTCTTAGGGGGAAGCATGCAGTCTTTCTTCTTTTTTTTTTTTAATTGTGATTTGGGTGAAGGTTTACAGAGCAAATACACTTTCCATACAGCAGTTCACATATACTTTGTCTCATGACTTTGACCACAATTTATCACAATGCAACATCTCCCCTCCCACTTCCTCCCAATAGTTACCTCTTCCCGGTGTCCATCTCCATGCACTCCTACCCCCTGAGTTGTCTCCCTGTACCTGAGCAGCCCTTTTTTCTCTCATGCTTATTCTCTCCAAGTAGTGCATCTACCTCAGGTAAATGCTCAACTGGTATGCCTGTCTGTTGTTTGGCTGGAAGCCACAGGTGTGTGTTCAATTCCAGACCTGAAGGGCAGGTAGGGGCCATAGTCTCAGTGGTTCCACCAGGCTCCCTCAGGCCAGCAAACCTGTTCCCCACTTTTTTTTTTTCCCAAATGATTTTGAGTTTTGTTCCACATTGTTCCCCCTGTCTATCCAGGATCTCCTACAAAGATCCTCTTCCAAGTGGTTGACAGTAGTAGCTGAGCACCATTTATTTCTCCTGGTCTAAGTCATATAGGCTGCAGATTGGATGGTGTACCAATCGCTAGGACTAATTGTTTCCATGAATTTTACTGCAAAAATCCCAAATTCTAAATAAGTTTGAAGTTCATATTAAAAAATGATTCAATAATTAGGTTTGGATATCTATGCAATTAAGTAGTTGGAGAATATGGAATCAGTGTTTCATAACCTAAATGAACTAAGGAAAACTATAATGGATAGTGTATTACCTGGAACATAGGAATGAAAGATGATAGTCACAGCAATATTTGAAAAATTGTGACCTTCAGTAATTCTTGGTATTTTCCAGGCAGTTTATTTAGTAAATATATTGCTTATAATGCTGTGAAATAAAACAGGAAAAAAAAAAAAGTATTCCTGTTAACTTTTTAGGTGTTTATGGAACACTGGTGGTTCAGTGGTAAAATTCTCACCTCCATTCAGGTTCCACTCGTGGCCAGTGCAGCCCAGGTGCAGCCTCCATCTGTTAGTGGAGGACTGTGTGTTGCTGTGATGCTGAACAAGTTTCAACAGTTTCCAGACAAAGATATATTAGGCAGAAAGGCCTGGTGATCTCCTTCTGAAAATCAGCCAGTGAAAATCCCATGGATCGGACCAGGTTTGCTGGTCTGATAGAGCTTGGTGGAACCACTGAGACTATGGCCCCTAGCTGCCCTTCAGATCTGGAATTGAACCCACACCTGTAGTTTCCACCCAAACAAAATACAGGTATATGAGTCGAACATTTATTTACCTCAGTAGATACACTCCTTGGAGAGAATAATCATGGGAGAAAGAAGGGCTGCTTATGCACCGGGAGACAGCTTAGGGGCAGGAGGGCATGGAGGGAAGGACACAGGGAAGAGGTAATTATCGGGAGGAAGCGGGAGGGGAGCTGTTGCATTGTGGTAAATTGTGGTCAATGTCATGAGACAAAATGTATGTGAACTGCTGTATGGAAAGTGAAATTGCTCCGTAAATCTTCACCCAAATCACACACACACACAAAATCCCATGGATCATAACAGTCCAATTCCATTGTGCATGGGGTCATGATGATTCAGGGACTGGCTTGATGGAAGTTGACAACAACAGATCCCTAAATGTTGGGCTAACCTAAGACCTCTACTCCACTATTTGTTCTGTGTTAACTTTTAGCAGCAGATGTAAAGGAGGTTTAGCAGCAAAGAATTTTATATCCCTGTACTATTCAACTAAAGATTTTCTGAAGTACAGACAATTATACTTTCTATTAAATGTTATTTCACAAACTATAGGCTATAACATCTGAACCTACACTAGGATAGTAAACTGAAAAGAATTTGTGCTTTCCACTGCATTTGGAGAAAGTGACTTTTCAAAAACATCAGTTCTCAGCAAATTATAGGATAAGGAAAAAAGAGGAGAAAAGTGGAAAATATAAAAGAGGAGAAGGTGTTTATATGGTTAGGAATAATACTGCTGTGTGTGTGAATCAAAATGAGGCTGTTGATTTCACCCCCACACACAGTGATAATGGCATGGACTTTGCCATAAGCTTAAATTTCTAGTTAGTTTCAGCTCCCATAACCTTGATGCTTTTCAGAGTCACTTTAAATAAAACCAACTAAAAACCAAACTCACTGCTGTAGTCAGTTCAACTCATAGCAACCCCTCCTTGGGTTTCCAAGGAAATCTGGTAGCATAGTGCCTAAGGCACTTGACTGCTAACCAGAAGGCTGGTGGTTCAAACCCACCAGCCACTCCTCGGAAGGAAGG
>NW_006921901.1:2479770-2480349 GCF_000298275.1 Orycteropus afer afer | reverse complement strand
TGATGGCACATAGCAACAACATCTCTGTGGAAGTAGATTTCCCAATCTTCCTTCCAAGGAGTGACTAGTGGGTTTGAACTGCCAGCCTTCTGGTTAGCAGTCAAATGCCTTAGGCACTACGCCACCAGAGCTCCCTTCAATAAAACAGTGAGTTAATAAGGATGATGTACACATCCAGTTTCTCTTTTGGGGGCTGGTTATCAGGAACTCAAAGCTTAATAAAATACTTAATTACAGAAATGTGATTACTCTATAATGTACGTGATAAGTATTTCCTTATTATCCCTTGTAGATGCTGCTTAATTTTCTATTTAAATTTCAACAGCTTTATTATATACAAACATTTTATATGAGACTTGTCATCCTTTGTAGAACTAGCCAGGATAAATAAATAATGTGATGCATTCTTAGATCTGGATCAATTAAGCCTGGGTCTCACATTTAGGATATGTGAAAATCATACTAATTCAGAAAGGCTTTTTGAATACCTTGTCTTCCCTTCTTTGTTGCCCCTAAGTTAGATCACAAAGTTCCTGTACTAGCCCTTTTTGAACTGCAGATGTACAACTTCTGTAGTTT
>NW_006921901.1:2455946-2478470 GCF_000298275.1 Orycteropus afer afer | reverse complement strand
TCCTCCAAGTTCATCCACGTTATGCGGTGTTTTGCAGAATCTACATTATTCTTTAGCGTTGCATAGTATTCCATTGTGTGTATGTACCATAGTTTGGTTATCCATTCTTCAGTTGATGGACACCTATGTTGTTTCCATCATTTGGCTATTGTAAATAGTGCTGTGATGAACATGGGTGTGCATATATCCAGAACCCTTAAGTATTTTTCACGAGTACTGTTAATGTATAAGTAGATGGTGTTTTTCAACAATTAATAGAAACCTTATATTTGCATAGAGAAATAAAAAGGATCATTAGTTGCATAGGTCAAAGTTACATTATCAACCAGTGGGATAGTTATCTCAGGTACTTATAGGAAGGCACCAGAGTTCTCTTGGGCTACCTTATTCCTTTAAGCAGTGCAAACTATCTTAAAACTGGAGGTTTAGAAAGATGGGTGATAAATAAAACAGGGCCTTTGGGTTCCATAGTAACATTAAGAAAAACTAGTTGCTGTCAAGTAAGTTCTAACTCATGGCATCCCTCAGTGCATCAGAGTAGAGCTGTGCTCCACAGACTTTTAAGTGGCAGGTTTTTCAGAAGTAGAACACCAGGCCTTTTTTCCAAGGCACCTCTTGGTAGACTCACCTGTCTAGACCTTTGATAGCAGCCATCCACATTCATGGTTTGTAATACCCAAGAATATAGTAACATGAAAAATACTAATTATAAACTCTAAGGTTCTGTTGTCATTAATGATCTAGGAGGCATATAATTATATACTCAGGGATTTATAAAATATGAACAATAACTTTAGTAGCCATATTTCAATCCTATTTCATCAACTATTCTTGTTTTGGTGGTCTAAGTCTTCAGTTAGTCTAAAAAGACTGGTTTAAAGATTGACAAACTTTTTTTTTTTTTAATTTTTAAATCAGGTGACTATAACCATACTAAAAGAATATGGCTGCACAAATACCAGAATCTGATCAGATAAAACAGGTAAGGCATTAAGGAAAAAAGCTTTTGCAAAAAAAAGTAAGACACTACTTGATGCAACCATGTCAGGTGAGTATTCTCACAAAATAAACATTTTATTTCCAAAAATTATATGAAGCAGGTGTATCGGTCATTTGACAGATAAGGAAAACCTAAATTTTCAACTAGAAAATTATGTTTTGTATATTCTATTATACTCATTTAAATTAGCAAAAGAAACTATGATTTCAGTTATTACAGAGTATTTTATCTAAATATAAAACATTGGCAATTAAGTTTCAAAGCATATTTGTTTTAAAAACCAAACATTACCTGGTGTGGTGGAATATTTTTAAAAATATTACAAATAAATTATTATAAATAAAGCAAGAAGGATTGCACAACGTGAAGAATATATCAGTGTCACTGAAATGTACAGGTAGAAATGGCTGAATTGTCATATGTTGTGTTGTATATTTTCACCACAATTTTTTAAAAAGGGGATAAACATTAAATAACTTTTTGATTTGTTTATAGTTTAAGGAATTTCTTGGAACCTATAATAAACTAACAGAAACCTGCTTTTTGGACTGTGTTAAAGACTTCACAACAAGAGAAGTAAAACCTGAAGAGGTATGATGAAAAGTGTTACCTAACTAAAATTTCTATAAATTTTTGATAAACAATACAAATAGGATTCCCCTAAGCATTTTGCTTGTTCACATTTATAGGAATTTGCCTACCTTTTATATGTTCCATTGCTCAAAGGCACTGAAGCAGCCAGGGACCTAAGGCATCAAGATTAACAATGCTAAATTTTAATATGACTGTCACATTGTACCGAGACACACATTTTAAGAGAAGATGCCTGCAGCTGCTTTAGTTACTGTTCCACAGCAGAGATTCTTACCAGTTAGCTATCAGTCAAGATGACCTGGCTAGAAAAACTTGATGGGGCCTTTCTGTCTGACCCTGAGAACTCATGTTAACTGGAAAAGAGCAAAATTTGAACTTGATGGCTCAGATTGTCTAAATATACTCCAAAATCCCAATCCCATTAGAAGTGTGCTCATCAAAACATTTATAAATTGGTTCAAAATGACAATAAAACTTCCTTCCATGGCAGATGTTGATAAACATTCATGTCAAGAACTTAGCATATAATCAGCTATCAAAAGTACTTGTTAGATAACTGTTTAGGAAAGATGCTAAGTATAACACTGGTTACTTGCTACACATTAATTGTATTTAATTCTCTAGTACACTAATGAAAAAAGCAAAACACCCACTATTCTTTTGAAGTACGTTTTTAAAAGCTGGTATTTTTGTTTTGCCTCTTAGAATCTTCCTTTTGTATTTCTAGACCACCTGTTCAGAACATTGCTTACAGAAGTATTTAAAAATGACACAACGAATATCCATGAGATTTCAGGAGTATCATATTCAGCAGAATGAAGCTCTGGCAGCCAAAGCAGGACTCCTTGGCCAACCACGATAGAGAAGTCCTGATAGATGGGCTTTTGATGTAATGTTGCTAACAGCTGTTGCACTGGAAATGAGGATTCATTTGATAGAATCCCCTGAAAACAAGTCACCATGTAAAACTGTCTGCCATGATTGTTTGAAAAATGGAAAACACTGGAGAAACAAAACTGCTGTGTACCAGGAATAATCACATAGAAGGTTTTGTTCAGTGAGAATGGTGAGATGCAGCACTTTTGAGGCCTTAAGATTCAGCAGCTTGGTCACTTGATTAGAAAAATAAACCATTGTTTCTTCAATTGTGACTGTTAATTTTAAAGCAAAATATGTGTTCAGTCATGTATGACATAGAAAAAAAATTTTATTACTAAAAGTAAAATAAATGGAAGTATCACTGAGCAGTTGTTTATACTATATAGTATCATAGTATTCTGACTGGACTTTGGATACGTTGAAATGTTTTTTCAATCAGGATCATCCTCCAAGTATTTCTGTTCATTCATGTCTGCCTCAAATTGCTGGTAAATACATAAAATAGTTACTTGCTAATCATTTCAATACACGATCCTTTTCTTGCCTCCCTTCTTGTATAAGAGTAGGCATTATACTTTCTTATCCTGGCTATATTTTCATGTTATCTCTAGGAAGAATCCCATCTGAGACTAGCTTTGCAATGTTTAAGAGGTAACTATTATTCTCTAGTAAAGTCTGATGGGTTTTTTTTTTGTTATTGTTTAGTGTTTTGTTCAAAATCTAAGTCAAATGTGAATGATTCTAAGTCAGACCAACAATAGGACATAGAATCAATGTAAAAAGTGAACCCAAGTTAAAGTAGTGTCTTACGACTAAATGAATTCTGAAACAAATCTAAGCATTAGAGGAAATTCTAATTGATGCACAAGTATACCAAGCAATTTGGTAAATATAAGTGGACTGACATCTATTACTCACCTGGCTTATGAATGAATTTCATTTGATACCAATCTAAACTTGTAATTAATAGAACACTAATCAACCTGTATGTTTAAATTTATGAAAGTAATTTGTGTTTGATCATGTTAATAGAAAGCAGACATTTTGTTCTGCTTTGATAATTTACTCCTTTCTGTATTTATCTAGTTTTTAAGCCATTAAGTCACTTAAAATCTAAAAGGACTCAATCTATATTACTGTCAATAAGTATGATGTCTTTGGAAGTATAAAGATAAACAAAATATTAACAATGCAATCTTTAAAGTTGAAATTTAAAGTTTTAAAGTTGAAATGTTAAAGCATGGATAATATTCAACAAAATATACAATTAATTATTAGTAAAAGGAATATAAAAGAATAGATTTGTTTCATCTTAAAGCAAGAAAAGCAAACAAAAATCAAAGACTTGCTCATTTAAAACTTTGGGCCTTTCACATACATAGTTTGCTATTTTTTTGTAATCAAGCTAAATGTAATTATTTACTATATTCATTTCCTAAAGATAGTTAAATACGTGCTCACCTGGCAGATGAGGAGAATTTTGTGCAAAAGCATCTCAAATACCCTGGGAGGGAGTATGTGTTTGAAAGCCTTCAGAAGTTCCTGTGGTTGCCCACACATTAAAAGGGCATTGCTGAGATGGTCAACTCCCATTCTATGCTCTCCTATAACAGATTGATAAGTTTTGAGCATAATTTTAAAGTTTTTCAAAATAAGGCATGAATCACATATCCAGGGAGGAAAACTCAAAGATTTATGAAGTTTGATTTGTAAGTAAAACTCTACAGACATCACTGTATTAGACAGTATAAGTATGGTGGTTCATAATGATTTGATCATCAAAAATAAGTACTATTACTAAGAATTCTCTAAGAAGGCAAGGTTCTTCCATTTAGTAATCTAGAACATTCATTCATTCAGACTTTCACCTGACAGTAAGTGAGGTGTTCCTATAGTTGGCTTTGCTCCCCAATCTGCTCATTTCTAAGATTATGATATAAATTATACAGTATGGTAGGGCAGGGCATTTCTTGAACAGAAACTATCATAAATAACTACTTACAAAAGAATATTCACATTCTTACCTCTAGATAACCAAAGTTCTCCCATCCGTATCTCTTGCAGAAAAAGTTCTTGCAATTTTTCATTTGCTGGGTTCCACAACTAAAAGAATTCACAAAATATTTACCAATGAGTAACAAACATACACCATATGGTTACTGATCAAACTAATTAAAAAAAAAAAATCTTGAGCTGAATCTAACTCCAAAGTACGACATAAGGTAGTTGGTTCTTTGTAATATTTAAAACAATTTCTTAAAATGGAGTTAGAATTCTAGCTGATATATATATATGTATGAAAATACATGGCATATTCAGGTTAGACTGAGATCTTATAATAACCCTCATCCATATTTTACCTGGCTTTCTAAATACACAGGAAAAATACTACTGCAACTAATACTACTATAACATAAGTAGCTGTGTATGTTGCTAAGCTGTTTTCTTGTCTAGGGTATTAACAGTGCTTTGTTGATTTGGTTGCAATGATTTCTCTGGCCTACAGGGTCATTGAGGTCAAGAATGTTGTGTTCCCTCTTCATGGAGCATAACTCTCCAGTAAATCAAAAAAACAAACCCACTGCCATCAAACCCATTCCAATTTACAGTGACCTTATAATAGGACAGAGCAGAACTGCCTCAAGACTGTAAGTCTTTATGGAAGCAGATTGCCACATCTTTCTCCCACAGAGCAGCTGGTGAGTTCAAACGGCTCCCATTTTAGTTAGCAGCCAAGCACTTAACCACTGCCTCATCAGGGCTCCAACTCTCTAGTAAACCAAAAACCAAACCCAAACCCATTGCCACTGAGTCAATTCAGATTTATAGCAACCCTACTCTCTATAATAGAGGTGACAAAAAGATATGCTAAGGCTTTTGTATGTGAACCCTTACAAGTAGAGGGACATGGTGGAAGCTTAGCAGTTAGTGTTCTAAAGAGACAGTGTTTTGCTTCAGTATAGCTCAGGAAGGTAGCCATAGCCACAAAATGGCATCATCACTGGTAACATGCCCAGGGCTGGTCTTTCAAGGGAGGATAGGCAAGCCGTAGCCCAAAAAATCAATTCCACTGCCATTCACTTCAGTTTCAATCTTTTACATACAGAAAGTTTTCTGTTTTCCTCAAGAATTTTCTCTGTAAAATAGCACAAGCCTAGGAGTGGTTCCTTTTAAGCTTTTATTAGTAAATATGCAATAACCATGGATTTCATTTAACAGATGTTTAGTGAGAACAAGCCTCTAGGAAGAGCTGGAAGGAATAGGAAACCAAGACCCCATATGTCTAAGCACAAGGAATTAACAGTCTAACCAAGAAAAACGACAAGTACCTCTAGGTACAACAATGAAGTCCAATGATTGCTAGGGCTCAAAGTACAGAGATGTTACATCTGGTTGGGGAATAAGGAAAGGATTCTCAGAAAAGATAGCATTTGAGATGTAGAGAGATTCAGTGAAAGTTTTGGTAAAGAAAGTATAAGTGATGGAATATTATAGGGAAGATATCAAGTGATCTGATTTAGGCAGATTATGATGGGGTGAGTGAGAGAGAAATCTAATTGTAACAATAATAATACACCCACTCCTCACATATCAACATAAAAGTTCCAAAGACCAGATCAATATGTGAAAATCAGTGTTGTGTAAAAGTATTTTTCATCGTGTTTAGTGCAATACCAACCTTGAATAACACTATGGGATCCATATGAAGTGCCACTAGTAATGCTGGAAATGCTCCCAAGAAGCAAAGTCATGGCATTACAAGGAAAAGTTGAACCACTTGATATGTACAGCAGATTGAAGTCCGCAGCTGCTGTTGCCTGCCTTTCAAGATACATGAATCCAGCACAAAGACCATGGCAAAAAAAAGAAAAGGAAATGTGTGAAGTCATTGCTGCCTCTCCATTATTTTAATCAAGCAGTCATTGTGAACTATCTACCCTTCCTGGACTATTCCTCACGTTTATTCTCAGTCATCACTGACACTACTATGCAAGCAGGTGCACAAACCCTTGCACTTTTTGTGAAATACCTTTTTATCTCATGGGTGCAGAACTGCTATAACAAAGGTACACCTATAGATGCTGATATGATTTGAGAAAAAGCAAAGTCATTATATGACCAAGCAAAAGGAAGGTGAAGGATCTAAAGCTGGAGAATTTAATGCCAGCAAAGGATGGGTTGATAATTTTAGAAAAAGCTTTGGCTTTAAAAACGTCAAGATAACAGGAAAAGCAGCTTCTGCAGACCAAGAGGCAGCAGACAAGTTCTCCAGGAGCATTAAGAAAATCACTTGAGGAGAAAGGGTATCTGAACACGTTTTTAATTCAGACAAATGTTCCCTATTCTGGAAAAAGAAAAAAAAATGATACAAAGGACGTTTATTAGTAAGGAAGAGAAGCAAGCAGTGGGATTTAAGGCAGGAAGGAACAGGCTAACTCTACTGTTTTGTACAAATACAGTTGGGTTTATGATCAGGACTGTTTATATTATCGGTAAGGCTTCTGGCTACAGTAGGCTATTAGTAGTTAAGTTTTTGGGGAGTCAAAGTTATACACAGACTTTTGACTGCATGAGGGGTTGGTATCCCAGTTCCCAAGTTGCTCAAGGGTCAACTAGTTCTCACCTACACTGCTGGAATAGCTTGTTCTCTCCAATACATCTAGCTCACTCCTGCAAGATCAATGTAACTTAAAAAAAAGTTTTTCTTTCCTTTTCTTTTTCGCTTTAATCTTTGCACAGAAATATTATGCAGTTTCCTCATTAAATAAGAATTCTTTGATTCGGCCTTCAAGGCCTTTCCTAACTTGACCACTACTTCACTCTTCAACCTTACTTCTCACCTATTCCCCACTGTGACTCCCGTGCCAACTGATTTCCTAAATAGGCCTGGCACAATCTTCTCCAAGGTCTGCATTTTCCAAAAATAGCCATAGCAATACTCCTGGTCCTAGGGTCTCTTCATAAGCCTTGCCTCTCCCCTACCAAAAAAGTGGAGTCTATGTCTCCTTCCTTGAAACTGAGTAGGCTTCAATGTTGCAGAGGTAGTACCACCTGGCACTGTCCCTCTCTTCTATACACAAACACACACACGTGTTTGGCTTCTTGGAACCCAGCCACCACGCTGTGAGGAAGAAGTCCAGGCCATATGGAGTGCTCTTGCCAACAAACCCAGCTAAGTGGACAGCCAGCATCAACCAAGAAATATATGAAGGAGTGAATCTTCAAGTGACCAGCCCCCAGTCTTGAGCCACTGTGGTAGTTAGGTGGAGCAGAGAAGAGCTATCCCCACCAAGCCCTGTGCACACTGTAGATTACAGTAAACAGATACTGTTTTAAACCACTAAGCTCAAAACAGCAGTAGGTAGATGAAACACTTTCCATGGTAATACTACCTAGAAAATGATCTCTGCCGCCTCTGAGGTGTTGTTGCATTTGCTGCCCTCATCCCCTGCCTTATTTGGAGACTGTTCTTATTACACAATTGCTGACTTCTGCTGCATCTAGGCCAGTGCTTTACATACAGGAGGCTTTCAAATAGTCATTGACTGACCATATGAATGAATGAAGGTTAAAACTTGGTTAATTCTGAAAATGTATATAAGAAGAAGAGCTGATGAAAGTTGAATGGGGCCAACCACCAAGATGATTATGTGTAACTGTTATTTTAAAATTAATTCCATTTTAAATGAAGATCTTGAACATGGAATATTATTCCACGTAAAATAAATTGCATGAAGAAAAACAAAAAGATGAAAAGCAACATCCTGGGTTATAGGTAAATATGTACCCCAGTTTTCTAGACTGGTGGGGAATAGCGATTATCATTAGATTGGCTGGAAGAATTCCTGAGTTGATTTTCCATCATTTCCAGGCAGTAGGAAAGTGGTTTGCCCACTATTTCAATAAGCTCTGGGATTGTACTTTAATGTACCCAAGGCCTTGGAAGATTTTTGGTAGACCATGATAATAAGTCTAGCTGAGAACCGTCTACTTTCATCTGTTTTATATATGGGAAGTCTTTGTAAGATTTTGTTGGAGAAAATTATTCTTCTAATAAAAAAGCAAAACAACACTTTCAATTGACAATAACTAATTGTGGTAGTTAAGTTTGTGTGTCAACTTGGTTGGGCCTGGTTGAGTGGCTGGGCAGCTGGATGTAGTATTCTCCATGATGAGACTGGTAATCAACTCCATGGTGGACTCTACTGTGAGTAGCTGTGTAGCTTCCTTAGGGAATGTGGTCTGGATCCTATATATAAGGAAAAGCCTTGGGGAATGAGCGCTAGCTTATGGCACACTTGAACCCTCCACATAGCCATGTGGTTGTTCAGCAGCCTGCCGTGCTCTGACGCCGACCTTGGAACTTTCAGTGGACTTGAATTAATGGCCTACCATGTGGTTTGGTAACATCGGGATTATGCCTTTTTACTTGTCAACCTTGGGCTGGTCAGTCTCAGCAGCCAGCAGCCGTCTGAGTGGAAAAGCCTCTAGCTTCAGTGGGCTGGGAGCAGGAAGCAGAACTGAAGCCCAAGGTTGAGGGGCTTTCACCCCGCCCCTAGAGCCCACACTGAACTCGGACTTAAAGCCTTCAAACTGTAAGAGAATAAACTCCTGTTTGTTCAAGCCAAAAAAAAAAAAAAAATTAGAGAGAGGAAAAAAAAAGGTATGTTCTACTTCTGAGTTAGAAGAAAGGCCCTATATTACAGAAACTGGCAGAACAGGAGTTATTCCCATATATCCATTGCCCAGCCTGGGTTTCTAAGTGTCTTGTGTGGCTGTGTCAGGGCAATGGTTCCTCTTTCTTGTTTCAGTTAGAAGCTGTTCTTACATTTTTACTTTATAGCTGCGTTTTCAAAACCCCAAATTGTCCTTTCTTTCTATTATAGGAAGAGAATAAAATCTAAAAAATAAGGGAGAACTTAGGGTGGGTCTCTGTTCGGTCCAGTAGTACTATCCAAACCAGTGGAGTCCATTTTGACTCATAGTGACCCTGAAGGACAAAGCAGAACTGCAACATAGGGTTTCCAAGGCTGCAATCTAAGGAAGAAAATGCAGAGCAGCCACTAGGTTCGAACCGCCAACCTCTCAATAAGTAGCCGAGCACCTAACCACTGCACCACCAGGGCTCTTTACCTGAACCCAAACCAAACCCTTGTCCTGGAGTCTATTCCAACTCACAGAAGCCTTGGAAATATCTACAGGATGAACCAACTGTGAGACCCTAAGGCAAAGCTAGTACACTGTCGGAAAGGAAAACGAATTCACTAAAAGCAACACCAGTTTATCTAAAGCATTTCACCTGAGCACCACGTTCCTTAGTCTTTGGCTGTTCGGCTCTTCTTTCTGCAAACACAACACGGCACGTGCTGGTTGGGAGGCAAGTCCCAAGACCTGCGTGGGCCCCTTCGGCCCAACCGCCCGGCGCCGCGGACCCCACGGTGGTGTCGGCGGCTGCGGCGGTACCCGCGGCCGGGCCTCGCCTCAGTGGGTGGGACCCGTCCGGCTGCCTGGCCTGAGGCCCGCCCTGCCCAGCTCAGCCGCGCCGCCACCTCTACGGCACTCACTGTCCCTCAGGCGGCGTTTGAACGCTGGGTCGCCACGCCGCTTCCAGTCGAAATACACACAGTAGCCCACGAAGGCGACGACGCCGCAGGCGGCCAGGGCAGCCAGAAGGCCAAGGAAGATGCGGACTCCGGGCATCCGGCCCCGGGCGCCCCTCGAATGGAGCGTTGGGCGCGAGCTGGCGAGCGCGGGGAGCCCGGCCAGCCGACAGGGGGCGTCGCCGCGACGTCCCATCCGGGTCTTGCAGGCTTTCCCGGCGCCAATCACCCGGTCGACGCCTTTAAGGCTTGCTGACGGATGAGGAAACCAAGGTTGGAAGAGTGTGAGAAGTATCACAGCCACTGAGTAGCTCAGCTCTGTTCGAACCCAAGTCTGTCGCACTCCATATTCAGGATCCCTTTCACAAACACACCCCTACCCCTTACTTATTCAGGCATCTCACAGCATGCGCGGAAGTCTGGTTAGCTGGGGATCGAGTCCTTCTTTGACCTCTGTTCCCTTACCTGCAAAATGAAGTCGACTCTAAGATCACCTTAGGCCATCCCCTAGTTCACAACACTGCCCACTGAGCACCTGAACAGAAGCTCAATCTGGTCTTTTTTAAAGACCTAGTCCAAGGTCCCTAACCACTTTAGGGAGAAAAGGAAAAAAAAAAAAATCACTGCCACCGAGTCGATGGGTGGAATTCCCAGGTGGTTTATCTCTACGGAAGTAGATTGTCCAATCTTCCTTCTGAGCAGTGGCTGGTGGGTTTGAACCGACAGCCTTCTGGTTAGCAGTCAAATGCCTTAGGCACTACACTACCAGAGCTCCCCACCTTAGGGAGAGGAGGGAGGAATTTAGAAACAATATTTAGCCTAGAAACATTTGCCAGGTTGGGCCTGTTAGGTCTCTGAGCAAAAACAGTTAACTGAGAGACTCATGATACTTGCTGGCCTAGATGTTTCTTTCTAACATTTGCCTTTCTCAGCAGACACAGCAGAAGAAAACGGAGGTACGACTTTGACCCAAATAGCAAAGTGTTTTTTTAAATTTTATATTAAGCCAAAGAGGGGGCCTAGGCTAGGTAAGACTCTCAAGAGCTGAATAATGTACCTTTTTGTTAGCTTATCTGATGCTATTTACTGTACAAGCCCCTACTATCACAAAGCAAGATGCTCATCATGCTATGAATACCAATGAGGTTGAGAAGTAGATACCTCTGCTCTCACAGTTTGAGAATTGGTAGGTGTAAATTACATGCAAAAATGCTTCATTGAGTACTGTATACTTTTTTTCTATGATAACTTAGTCTAGTTTAGAACTCTGGTTATTGTCAACGCTTGATTGTAAACACAACCGAAGACAGCATCAACACCCAGTTACTGTTACAGGTGATCTGGGAGTGGTTTTTGGTCCAGAATCTTGATGGGTTAGCCTTGCTCCAGATGATCTTCTTCTAGGCTGTCCACTCTTGTCTTCTGACAGTACCATTCTACTCCTCCCCACTCCCATTCTTCACCACCACTGAGCTCAAAGTTAGTCCTTGTAGTAGTAGTACAGGGAGATGGGTAGAGCCAGGGAAATGGGCAAGACTAGCTAGGTGTTCAGGGACATGGTAAGCAGTGGCAAGTAAAGGTAGGAGAACAATTACAGCAATTAGAAATACAGATTACTAAAGTTGAAATGCCTAACCCAAGCCATAGTATTTTCAAGATTGAAGTTGTTAGAAATCTCATTTTACTTGGATCCATAATCAACACCCATAGAAGAAGCAATCAGGAAATCCCATGTCGCATTGCACTGGGCAAATCTGCTGCAAAACACCTTTTTAAAGTGAAGACCAAAGATGTCTCTTTGAAGACTAAGGTGCACCTAACCCAAGCCATGGTATTTTCAATAGTCTTATATACACGTGAAAGCTGAACAATGAATAAGGAAGACCAAAGAAGAATCGATGTCTTTGAGTTGTGGTGCTGGTGAAGAATACTGAAAATACCATAGACTGCCAGAAGAACCAACAAATCCGTCCTGGAAAAAGTGCAGCCGGAATGCTCCTTGGAAGCAAGAATGGCCAGACTTTGTCTCACCTATGTAGTCTTGTTGTCAGAAGGGACCATTCTTTGGAGGATATCATGCTTGGTAAAATGGAGGGTCAACGAAAAAGGGGAAGGGCCTCAATGAGACACATTGACCCAGTGGCTGCACTGATGGGCTCAAGCATGGCAAGGACTGTGAGGGTGACGCAGGACCAGGCAGCGTTTTGTTCTATTGTAAATAGGGTTGTTGCAAGTCTGAGCCAAGTCCACAGCACCTAACAACAACAAAGTTGAAGTTGCCACAGAGAACTTGAGGAAAAGTCATGAAAAAATTTTCAAGCAAATTTCCATGATAAACTTAGATTTTTTTTCCCCTCTCCTCAAATATAGACACTATTGCTGATTTGATTATCAGAATTCCTATAACGCTTTGGTCCTGCCCTTTATGAGACAGAGGAAGTTCTTTCTATTCCCAAGTTGCTGAGAGTTTTCATCAGGAATGGATGTTGGGGTGTTTGCATCATACGGTTTTTTAGTTTAATATGATAAACTACATTGATTGTTTTTGACTGTCAAACCAACCCTACATACCTGGGATAATCCCCACTTGGCCATGTATTATTATCCTTTTAATAAGTCATTGGAATCTATTTTCTAAGTTTTTTATCACAATTTTTGCATAAATGTTCTTGAGGTATACTGTTTTTAGTTTCCTTTCCTTGCATGTCTTTGTCTGGTTTGGTGTTAGTTATGCTGGCCTCATAGAGTAAGTTCAAAGTATTCCCTCTTCTTCAATTTTTTGGGAGTGTTTCAGTTTTCAGGTGAGTAGGATGAAACTTCAGTGCTGGGCATAAGTTGAGTGAACTTCCTAACCAGTGGAAGACATCGATGTTCACAGGGTAGTGGGTCTTTTGGTACATGAGAAATTGGGGACCCTCCCAGACTCTGTCCTATGGGCCTCTTCATTCGTATCCTTTTTACTATGATAAAACTAATCGTACGTATAGAACTTTCCTCAGTTCTGTGAGGTTATTCTCTTTCCTTGGTCTGTCGCACTCCATTTTTCTTGTGAGTGAAATGGTTGGGTCATATGATAAGGGTATATTTAACTTTTAAAGAAATTACCAAACATTTTCCCTAAGTAGTTGTACTGTTTTACATTGCACTGGAGTTCTAGTTCTTCCACAACACTTAGTAAGGTCAACGAAAAATTATGGGGGGACTGGGATTCTCTTTAATAGGACAGCCATTTATAACTTAGCTATCTACTTGAACACATGCAAATCACTTGATCTCTCTAAACCTCGGTTTTCTTATCTATAAAATGGAAGAGTTTAGACTCTAAAATTTAGTTTTAAATAGAATTAGAAAATTGAAACTAAATACACTGAAAACTGGAACTAATTTTAGTTTCAGAGACATTTAAAAATTTTTTAAATCTACATTTTGAATAGGTAATCATTCATATGGTTCAAAACTTAAGATGCAAAAAATAAAAATTAAAAAAAAAAAAAAAAAACAGACACAAAAGACTACAATAAATATTCTCCTCCCAACTCTGTCCTTCAGCTAGCTTCCCCTTACCGGAGGCTGCCAACGTTCTCAGTTGTTGTTGTTGTTGTTATTTGCCATCGAGTCGGCCCCGAATCATAGTGACCCCTCCTTGGGTTTCCGAGGCAGTATCACTATGGAAGTAGGATTGCCCAACCTTCCTTCCGAGGAGTGGCTGGTGGGTTTGAACCGCCAGCCTTCTGGTTAGCAGTCAAATGCCTTAGGCACTATGCTACCACAGCTCCTAACGTTCTCAGTTAACCCTTCATATATTGATTGGTTCTTGCTCATTTTTTTAGCTGCCTATTATTCTACTGTATCGGTTTATCATAATTTATTTAGCTAGCCCCATAGTGATGAACATTTTGGCTAGTTCTTTTATTTTAAATTTGCATTCAAACCGAGGGGTTGGTGAAGAATATTGAAGATAATGTGGACTGTCAAAAGAACGATCAAATCAGTCTTAGAAGAAATATAGCCAGAATGTTCATTCCTTAGAAGCGAGGATGGCAAGACTTCAACATGCTTACTTTGGACCTATCATCAGGGAAGACCAATTGCTAGAAAGGGACATCATGTTTGGTAAATTAGATGACCAGTGAAAATGAGGGAAACCTTCAATGAGGTTGATTGGCACAGTGGCCAAAATGATGGCTTCAAACATACCAGTGATCATGAAGTTGGCTCAGGGCCAGCCGTACTCCATTCTGTTATACACAAGGTTGCCATGAGTCAGAGCCAACCTGATGGCAACCAACCAGAGGGTCCTATTCATGCTCTGAAAAGCTAGTATGTTTATATATGGAAGTTCTCAGGCTATTCAGAACAGAACTTTTCAAAAGGAATTCTGTATGAGACAGATTCCAAAATGAAGATAACTTCATAATTACATTACAGATATCAAAATTATAGTTTTTTTTGTTCTGTTCAAAAAGATGTATAATGGGTCTGTATGAATAAAAAAAGTGTTTTTAGGCTTCTCACTGTGGAAAACATAATTTGATTTTGCAATAAATTGAAAAAAAAAAACCTATTTCTACTCTGAGAAAACTCTCAGCATGTATTCATTAGAAATTCCTCATTAGTGCAAACTCTATTCTAATAGTCACTTGACCTTCACTAATGAGGAATGTCATCACATATTGTACTATTCCTCCAATGGGATAAAAATCTGTGTAACCACATGAAAGTAGTAAGAGACAGAAGAAGAAACAGGAACAGAAGGAAAAATAACTCATTCATTATTTTAAGAATACTGAGCACTAGACTGGACATTAGATTGTTAAGTCTATTTTATAATAATCAAATGGTATTTTAATATTATTACTTTGTAAGAAGAACCTCAAAAGACTTTTAAATGTTTGGCTTTTTACGTAAGGATTACTACTCATGAAAAACAGAAACAATGAGAATTCAGAAGTCATTTTTCTTAATTAAACATCATTTTTGACCACCTACTGTGTGTTAGTTGCTGGCCCAGGAACTTGGTGGGACACACCTATGACTAAGGAGCACTTAAGGAACTAATCATTTAATAAGGTAGAGAGACACAGAAGTAAATAAAATACAAGATAAACTGTGAAGTAAGATAATACAGATTAAAGAAAAATGCTTTGGGAACACAAATTCTGATGGTAAGAAGTCAGCAAAAAACTTCATGAAAAAGTGGCTTTTGTGCTAGCTGTAGGCAAACAGAAATGAGAGCAGTGGGAGGAATGGAAGAATCAAGAGGCAGAGGTGGCCACAAGGTCTGGACAATTCCTGAATGGCCCTGTTTGACCTGGCTTCTGCCTCAAGTGTACTCTTGCCCTGGCTCATTACCACCAATCTGAGCTTCCTCACACACTTGTAACACTATAACCTTCTTTGTTCTCCTCCCATTTGCCTAGCCAATTCATAATCCTCCCTGGGACTTAATTTAATGTCCCTTTCTCTGCAAAGCCTTCCCCTTTGCCTTCAAAGTTGTTGAGCTCCATATCATTATCTCATGGCATGCTATAAGAAGTTATAGCACTTGCACTTTAATAATGACATATGTTAACTAATGACATATGTTAACTGTTTAACACCTACTCCACTATTACACACTCCATGAAGACAGGGATCTTTTCTTTCCCATTCAGTGCTAAGGCTCCTGGGCCTTAGCACAATGCCTGGCACACAGAAGATACTCAATAAATTACTGATGAATGAATTCTGATAGGAAGTGGTATATGGGGTTCTAAATAACACCAAATGTTTTCACAATGTTGACAGCCATGTTAAATTACAGGGTTTATAAGCATATTAGTATCTTAATCTGTATAGATTTCCCTAATTTAAAGCAACTTCCTAAAAGACCTAGTAAACAGCTCTTTTCAAAAATGCTACATACAAACATTCTTTCTTAATGAAGGAAAGGAAAATCTGAAATTTAACACAAAACAATATAAGCACAGAAGAGAAAACTAAAACTCCATAAATACTTAAAATAACCTGAACTGGAAGGTGTGCATAGCCCCTTCCACTTTTAGATAGCAGACATAAAAATAATCTTTTACTTTCACATGCACGAGCTATCTAATCAAAGCTTAGCTACACTCAAAACATGCTAAGAAAATGTGTATTTATTTGCCCAATATTTGAACCTATTCAATATTCACCTCATTTCATAATCTCTTCCAGCTCCAAAATAAAAAGATTTTAAGTGTCTATATTCATATTCAATGAATATATGATTTTCCTCTGTAGCAAGGCTCTTATACTTCATTATCAATTAGAAGGGACAATACTCAAGCTGATAACGAGTTCTCTTATTGAAAGAAATTAAAATATTTAATGTATGAATAATCCAAGGTTGCCTCCTAATTCCAACTGGATTTGAATGGCACATTTATTCTCATTTTTATAATTAAGAGTATAAAGATTTTACTATTTATTTAAATAAAGACTGAAAGATATATTGAAATACTTTATAAAGTCTGATTTTCCAACTGTTAAGTTATTGGCACTTAGGACAGAAACAATCACTTAAATGAAAACTAAAAATATAAAGCCTATGTTTAAAACATGGCCTTTATTAATACTGCCCACTGAGCTCCATTTTTATATTACATTGAAATATTTCTGCTTTGCAAAGAAAAGACAGAAAAGTGCATTTGACAAGAGTACTTTTTTGTTTTTAATTCTCTGTGAAAATGGAATCTGAATCACAGGTTCACAATGTGGTAAAATGAAATGATGAAACAATAATTTCAGTAATGCTATGTCATCACTAGTGTTTAGCTCTGACTTTGTTCTTGTAAATCAGATCCTGATATACAGTCTAGAGCATCTAGGTTATTACTCTACAGCATAATAACACAGAAAAGGAGCTTTCAAAAACCCCTTTCAATGTACAAATGAATTTAAAAATTGATTTTTAAAAAATCACCTTTTTACATAATGTATATGCAAAATTGCTTTAAATACATGATTTTGGAAGAATTATTTACAAAACGTATCAGTCTGTGGGACAATTCACAGACAAAGCATACATAGTTGCTTTACTTAGTTGTTGCATCTCAACTTTGGGAGATATGAGTTTATTCGGCAGTATAGCAAACATAAAAACTGACAAAATATCTTAAGGGCAACCAAAAATTTGATCCTCAAAACAGCTTAAATACTAGGACTGCCAAAGTTTCTACAGGAGGACATACTTTAATGATCCAGATGCCCATTTATAGTTCTGTTTGAAGGACTGACACAGACCCCCTTCAACACAGGCAAGGCTGCTGCACACAACCTCCTGTAAAAGGGACAGCTGAGAGCTATGGTCATCCAAAGAGTGAATTAACCTAGAATTTTCTTTTTTTTGATTTTATTAATATTTTTAAAAATACATAAAAATACAACATCCAATGTCTGAATAAATATATTTAACAAGTTGCAAGATAATACCTTATTTTACACAAAATTTTCAGCTTTAGAAATCTTGTTAAATAACTTCATTGTTGTTATATATTTCATTTTTGTCTTTTTGTAACAAAATAAAAACTCTGAAATTACATAGAAAAAAGACAAAATATTTTTGTCAAGGGATAAGATAGTCCACTGAAAACTTATTCACAATTCCACTGTAAACATTAATAAACATTAAAATATTTGCATAATTGTGTGCTCAAAAATCCTATAAAAAGTGGAAGACTTATGACAACTGTAGTTTTCAGTCAACTACACTTCCTTTCACAATTTATTTTGTCCCATTTACACCTTTAAAACTGGGCACACTGCTGAACATATACTTTGGCAGTTCTAAATAGCAAGTGCTTCCACAAAAATAAAAAAAAAAACAATAATTAAAAAAAAAACACACACACAACATAAACCCCCTATTCACCAAGTGTTCCAATACATCTTAGTGAAAGTGCAGCAGTTAACTATTCAGCTGGATAATATTTTGATGTTTATCATGTGCACTTGCTTGTCTATGATTTCTATAACACCTGAAAGCTTTATTATACAAATTCAAATTTGCTAAGTGCCCTTTTTCTATATTCACAAAAAATGAAAAAAATTAAAGGGGAAAAATTATGACAAATATGGCAAGCTGCCTAACCTTCAATTATTAATCAGCTTATATTTTGCAACAGAAAGAAAGAAAAGAGAAAGGCGTAGATACAATCCAGCCCGGGAAGTAGATAGGATATCTTGGCAATGTCAAACCAGTTGAGTGCTTTCTGTGGTTGTATTTCAGGGTTTTAGGATTTATGTCCATGGCAGCAAACTGCTGGGAAGGCAGAGAAAACATTTATCACCTGCATTCTACAGCAAGTACATTTTGTGGGGGAGAAGATGAAGAGGGACTCATCCCAGTGTCTGATGAAGCAGATGACATGGAGGCTCCTGCATGAGACACTGCAAATCAAAACAACTATGTTAATCTCAAACACTACTGCACAAAGATAATGCAGGCAAAGGCACATTAAAATTAAATTCTTAACTCATTGTTCACTTCAATTACTAGCCTCTTAAAATGCTGCATGAAAGCACAAGCTGTCAGCAAAAGATTTGTTTGGCTCATCTGAGTGAGATCAGTTTTTGGTCAGTAAGTAATTAGTAAAAACTCATCAGTTCAAAAAAAGGTAACCATAAAATGTAAAGACTAAAGAACTGTAAACTCTTAAACCCCAACTGGGTAGAACCCAGAAAGAAACTTGGCTTTTTCCTATCAGAAACAAGAGCAACTTGAGGTAAATTCTCACTATAAGGAACTCCTCTTGGTCCCTTAGGACCATAAGATAATTCACTTATTCCATAGAATTTCGTATAACCACCTAATCATTCCATCTTTATTCTGTCCCAGCACAACTGATGGACAAAATATTCCTATAAGCAACAGTATTTATATAAGGTAGGTATAGGTGTGTGACTGAAAAAAAGTCATTGTGGTAGTTGTGTGTCAACTTGGCTGAGCCTGGCTTGAGTGGCTGGACAGCTGGATGCAGTTATTCCCCACGATGAATGAGACTGGTGATCAACTCCATGGTGGAATCTACTAGAGCAGCTGAGTAAGCTGTCTTAGGGATGTGGTCTGCTTGCGGTACATAAGAAGTCAGCTTTGAGAAAGGTCAGTTGGCTTTTAACATAACCCTTCAGAAGACCATACCGTTATACCTTGTTTTACTGTAATTCACTTTATTGAAGATACTGTGCATTTCTGAACTTGAAAGTGTGGCAACCCTGCATCAAATAAGTCTATTGGTGCCATTTTTTCATGTGTTCATTTCATGTCTCTGTGTCACATTTTGGTAATTCTCACACTATTTCAAACTTTTTCACAATGCTATATTGCACACTAAGTAGACTACAGTATAGTGTAAATATAACTTTTATATGCACTGGGAAACCAAAGAAAATCATGTGACTTGCTTTACTGCAATATTCACCATATTGTGGTGGCCTGGAATCGAACCTGCAGTGTCTCGGAGATATGCCTGTTTACAGATTAAAGGTTACTACTCTATGCTTTAGGTGCTTTGTCATATGTTAGTTTGTGCTTTTATGTCTTCTCTTTAGAAAGCTCTCCTACCAATCTTTGTCCAACTGTTCCTATTTTACTTCAAGTTTTTTTTTTTTTATTCAAGTATATCTACATGTATGTGTGTGTATACTACCAATAAGACATAACTCATTACAACAAATTCTTACATGTACACCAATAAGAAGCCACCTGATATCTCAATAGCTCACTTTACACTACAAAAAACTGAGAAAACTAAAAAGACTACAATAAAAGAATCTTTTAGTTGTATGGAATAATCTCTTTTTAGGAAACTGACTCTAAAGCAGTTGAAGATTCTTTGAAGAAACTTCAGTTTATTTTATCTTCATTTTGTGTTTAAAAGTTCTGTAAAGACTTCTTGGTATGTACACATTTTTAGAGAAAAGCACAAAAATACAAAGTTTTATCCCTTTCCATTTGCTGAATCGTATTCCATACTTCCAAGGCATCAAGAACTGGTAGACTTGGAGTAGAATGATTCAAGACCACATACAACACAGGTCATTCTATCAGTAACTCAACTCCCACATCTCTGCCCAAAAGTGGAAAACTCCTCTCAAGATGGGCAAACCTCAGGTAATTTATGAGTTCTATCTTTTTGTTTTTCTAAGAAACATCCCTCCTGGACCACCCCTCTCTTGCTCCATCCAGTCTCTGAAGTAGATGCTTTCTAGCCCTGCTATGCAATGGTCCTCCTAGAGGTTCCATTCTGTCATTTTAAGATTTTCCTTTCCTGTTTTCTTACGTGGGATTCCTTGTTTGCTGGATCCCATATTGTCTTCTTAGCTTGGCTTCTGATTTCTAGTGCTACTACTGAGGAATCTTTTTGAGAAGACTGATAGTGTTCTAACTCCTATTTTTTAAAAATATGAACCTTTATATGGTAAGCTTTTAGAATCTACTTTTTATCTATAAGGTAATGAACTTTCATGATGTGCCTTCATATGATTTTTTTTTTCCCTCATCCAACCTATAGGACACAGTAAGTTCCTTCAATCTTCTAACTCATATCTTTCCTTTCTGGAAGTTTTTCTTTATTATTTCTTCAATTGACAACTTCTTCCTGTTTATTCAATGTTCTCTTTCTACAAATCCTAACTCATAAATTGGACCTCCTGGCAAGATTCTATACATCTCTTCTTTCATCTTTCCTATTGTTTTGTTGACTTTCTATTGGGATTCCTTCAGTCTTGTTTCTTCTCTTGAATTTTTCAATTCCTGCCATTACATTTTTAATTTTTGAGATTCTTTTTATTCTCTGAATTTTTAAAATAGTATCATATTCTTATTTCAAGGTCCCAATATCTTTTCCTGTATCTTATGATACTAATTATAGCTTTATTTATTCATTTATATGGTACGTTGTCTCTGTTTTTTCCAAGTTCCTTTTTCTTCTCTTTATCCACTTTGATTTCTGCTTGTACAGGCTATTTTCAAATATCTGGTCATCTGTGGCTTCCATATTTAAGAGAGAGATGCTGAAAAGCTGACCAGAAGCTTTATGTGAGTAGGCAGGCCTTTCAGTAAGGGCACTGTACACGTGGTGAATGGACAAGGATCTTGCAAAATTTTTGGTTCAGGAACCTCCAAATACTGCTACCCAGGGTTGGTCAGTTTTTCCAGAGAGGAATCTTCCAATCTCCTCTCAGGAATGAGTATAAATCTGCCTGTCATATTTCAGAGACCGAAAGGATAATATCTTGGCTTGGAAAAGGGATAAGAGTGTCACTATTCAATATGCAAACTTTACTCAGTCTCATTATTTCTGGTTTAATGCTTAACCCTCACCATTAGCTATAGATAGTATCCCTGAGGCTATAAGCCTTATGATCAACCCTACACCTTTCAGTAAGTTAACCTTCCATTTTCTACTAGAGTTTGGGAAAAAGGTAGCCTAGCTTCACAGGGTAGGAGGATAGGATTCAACTGCTCCTTCATTTTCAACAAACTTTCATTTTTCAGCCTGACCCCATATGCTTGCCTTCAAAGGTATAAAACACTTTTAATTTGAGCTTATCTGGGGTTATGCAGTAACCCAATAATTGGCTTGCTTGTTTTGTTCCAGTGCAAGCTTAGGTTTTAGCATTCTTTAGTCTGCTGTGACCATTATAACAATCCACCTGCTTCACATTTTCCAAAAGAAAAGCTGTTGTTATTTCTTTTCTACTATAGTCTGCTATCGCTTTTCCTTGTTCTTATGGATTAAAAAAACAAAAACTAAATACAATGCCATTGAGTCGATTCTGACTCATAGCAACCTCTATTGGGTTTCCAAGGCGGTAAATCTTTATGGAAGTAGATTGCCTCATCTTCCCTTCCACAGAGTGGCTTGTTGTTGTTGTTGTTGTTTGCCGTCGAGTCGGCCCGACTCATAGCGTATGAACTGCCAACTTTCTTGTTAGGAGTCGGATGCCTTAGGCACTGTGCCACCAGAACTCCTTGCTCTTGTGGATACAGACCTTTAAATTCCCTTTACTGCTGTTTTAGTGGGGTTTAGTGGTAACAGTGGATATGAATATGCCCATGTCTAATTACCAGTCAATCCTACATGGTTTTAAAGTCTAGCTTAGATACTACTCCCTCTCCATGATTACCCCAAGGTATTCTCTCCTTCCATTAAACTGCCATATTTGTTAATATCATTTTTAGGGCCCTCATCACATACTGTCTGTCCTATGACATGTTAAGAGCAAGGTCTGCAACTTATTTATCTATGATAGGTATGCATTAATGTTGTTAAGATGAACTGTCTTATACGGCAGTTGTTTTTGAAATGGCTTATATCCCAACACAAGATAGTCTCCTGGAGAATAAGCCTTCTACCTTATTTATTTTGGTGAACCCTATAATAATAATAATAATAATAATAATAATGATAATGATAATAATAATAA
>NW_006921901.1:2448118-2455590 GCF_000298275.1 Orycteropus afer afer | reverse complement strand
AAAAAAAAAAGAGCTTGTAATCCCTTTTAAGGTCTATTTTACTTAATTCAGTTGTTGATCCATTTACTTCAACAATAGCAACAGAGAACAGAATACTAAAAATCTAAAAATTATTAATGAATATGTAGTATATTCAAAGAGTGACAAGTCCTCAATCATCCAAAACGACAGTATACATATTTGAAAAGTGAGGAAATAAAATTCTAATACTTACCTTCTCTGTCTTTCTTTTTTAATCTTTTTCTCCTCCTGTCTATAGTTGCAACTTCAGACTTCAAAGACATGTAATATTTTCTGATTTCTTGTAGTTTTTCTTGAAGAAAAGAGATTCTCTCTGCACTGTTCATATTATCTAATTCATCTAAAAGGAAGGGAAAAAAAGTTAATCTGAATTTTTAAGTTTCTTTGAGGAAAAAAAAGACGGCAGTTCTATCAAAAGTCCAATTCATAAATCGGCAAAAGTCTTCTTAGTTCATAAAAACTTGCGATAGTAAGCTAAATACAGCTCTGTAAACAAGGAAGCTTTGAATTCATGAGAAAGAGTTCTTTAGACATATATCCTAAGCAGAACATCTATTAAGTGATCAGAAGAAAACCACAACAGCCCTGACCTACAACAGTTATTAATTTTTTTTTTAAATTTATTTGGGTGAAAGTTCACAGAGCAAATTCACTTTCCATACAGCAGTTCACAAATTCAATTTTTTTTTGTTTTGATGTTTCCGTCATTTATTGGTTATTCCTAATTGTTAATGGCAGAAAGTGTGCTTCAGTCATTGACTTATATAAATCCTGTCTTATTTCTTAAATGAGTACTTTCCTTTAGTTGGTATTTATCAAGTTAGTGTTATCCAGAAGTACAGATTTGTATTTAAGATAGTAAGTGACAATTATAGATATATAATATTTG
Organism: Orycteropus afer afer; assembly: GCF_000298275.1. Classification (NCBI taxonomy): domain Eukaryota; kingdom Metazoa; phylum Chordata; class Mammalia; order Tubulidentata; family Orycteropodidae; genus Orycteropus; species Orycteropus afer. The sequence continues at coordinate 2,454,680 of NW_006921901.1, read as the reverse complement.
GAAAACCTCATTAAGTGAACTTGTTGTAATTATTAAAAAAAAAAAAAAAAAAAAATCACACCAGTTGCCACTGCATCAATTCTGACTCATGGCAACACATGCTTAACAGGAGAACTACATGCCACAAGTTTTTCAATGACTGTGACCTTCCCGAAGTTGATCGCGCCAGGACATTCTTTCAAGGCACTTCTGGGTGGACTTGAACCGACACCCTTTCGTTTAGTAGCTGAGTGTGTAACCATTCATGCCACCAAGGTGACCTTGTTAATCATTATTTATTAATTAATCCAACTAAATATTTTAAAATACATTCCGCTTTAAAATATTCAGATTTTTCTGTAAACTTCTTACTGAGTTGAAAGCTCCACTTATATGTCCTAGGAGATGAATTTGGATGTTTTTCTCTGTGTTTATCTTTTTCTCCATCCTTAATGTGAGGAGATATTCTTGCAGGAGATCGTGCAAGCTTCTGTGGCTTCGATACACTGAGATGCTTCACTGGGGTACATTTACTTGAATTGTCGAGGACAGGAAGATCTTCGCTATCACTGCTCTGTCCTATAATAAAAAAGAATTGACTTTATAAATTGAGTTTATAAATGATCTGAATCTCAAATACCAATATATAACAGAATAGTAGTGATGGATGTGTAACATAATTAACGCCACTGAATCGTTCATATAAAAAATGTTTTCTTTTTTTAAATTGTGATTTGGGTGAAAGTTTACAGAGCACATTAGTTTTCCATTCAACAATTCATACACATTTTGTTTCATGACATTGATTGTAATCCTCACAATGTAACAATTCCCACTTCCTCCCTGTGTTTATCATTTCTTTCTTTCCTATTCCTTCCTGTCTTCTGAGCTTTACCCTTTGGAAAATGCTGCCCTTTGGATCATGTATGGTTGATTTTTATAATGAGTGTGTATGTCCTGGTATTACTGTTCACCTTATAGGCCTGTCTATTGTCTGGCCAAAAGCTGAGCCAAGGGGGTGAGGTCAGATCCAGGCTTGGAGAGTATCTAAGGGCCACAGTCTTAGAGGTTCCACCAGTCTCTATCAGAACAGAAAGCCTGGTTTTTATTTATTTGTTACACATTTTTCTCCCTCTCTATCCAGGACCTCCTATGGTGAATGCTTTCAGAGAAGTCAGCAGTGGCAGCTGGGCACCAGCTAATTCTTCTAGTCTCAGGGTCAGGGAGGCTAGGGTTCCCGTGGTCTATTAGTCCTCTGGACCAACTGTGTCCCTGCATCTTGGATTTTCTTCATCATTCTTCTTGGCTCCAGACAGGGAGAGACCAATAGTTATACCTTAGATGGTCATGTGAAAAATGTTGATGTGGCAACTGTTGTTATATATATATATATATATATATATATATATATATATATCCACATTTAAAAAAAGAAAAGCAAACAATAAAGCATATTTGTTAATAGCAAAAAAAAAAGAAAAACCAATGGAACAGACCAAGAAATTAAACTCTACAGAATCAAATACACAATGTACAAAGTTTGTAATAGTTTTTTAAAAAAATTGATATTTGTATCTCTGAGTTATTTCCTTTTTTTCAAGCTACACACCCTACCTCTACCCTGCTCACTCCCAAAACCAACCCTGCATACTGCTGCAAAGGCAAAATGAGGGTGACATACTCAATTCCCAAGCCCATGCCCCTATCTTGTACCTGTCCTGATTGCCGCCCCAAACCCGGTCTTCAAAAGAGGACACGCTATTTCTGAAAAATCTCATCTCTTCAGCTACATTCTGGAAACCATCTACTCTCACCATCTCTAGAATACCTCAATGTCAATTATTCCAGTTCAGAACACTTGGCACCCCTCTCCTTCTTGTCAGGGTCAAATTTCATTGAGAACAATCCTTTTTACCCCAACTTTTGCACCTAATCACATCTCTGTGTTCTTTTTAAGGTCCCAAAATACTTTCTTTTGGCCAAATTTAATGAATGCATTTTACTCTAACTTCAGTAGTTACAATGTTTGAAACATCTTCCTCATTTAAACCCAAGACTATTTACTGATTTTCAATTCTCTCTTATCAGTTTCTATACTGTCCTACTCTTGGCTCATATAAACGGATATCCCACGTAATTATACTTTTGGTGCTTTTTCTTGACCTCTATTTTTCTAATACTGTTCTTGTTGTTGTTGTTATGTGCCGTCGACTCAGCCCTGACTCATTGCGACCCCTCCTCGGGTTTCCGAGGCAGTATCACTACAGAAGTAGGATTGCCCAATCTTACTTCCAAGGAGTGGCTGGTGGGTTTGAAACGCCAGCCTTCTGGTTAGCAGTCAAGTGCCTTAGGCACTATGCTACCAGAGCTCCTACTAGGTATCTCTAATTCAACATTCCCCAAATTTCTCTTCCAACAACCTACTGCTACTCCTGTATTTCATATCTCAGTTAGCCAGCTAATAATAAACTAATAATCTAATGAATAATAACTGAATCCTAATAATTTTTATTTCCTAAACTTTTTAAATTCATTCCTCCTTTCACTATCATTGTTAACCAAACATTATTTCCAAAAAGGAAAACTGATTGTCTCCTTCTCCTGTTAAAAGACCTTCAAATGATTTCTCTCTGCAAATGGTATGAAGTCACACTCCTTGACCTGGCATTTACAACCACCTGGCTCCTGCAACCAGTCCAGCAATCAACAAATCAACATACCTACTTCCCTTCATTTCAAAACAACCTCAAATTTACAAAAAAGTTTAACAACAGAACAAACTGTATTTTCCCTAAACCACTTGAGTACCTTCATTATCATGATATCTTGTCAACAACAAGTACTTTTGTGTGTTTCTTAGAAACAAGGATGTTCTCATATTATTGCCTTGTGCAGGGTTCTCCAGAAAAGGAAAACCAGTGAAACTTATACATAGAAAAAGAAAGAAATTTATCTCAAGGAAATGGCTCATGCAGTTGTAGAGGCTGGTAAGTCCCAAGTCCATGTGTCAGACGTCAAGCTAAAGGCTTCTCCTGACTCATGTACTGCAGGGGGTGATGGTCCAAGATCAGCAGATAACACAACAGACTGCTATCTTCAGAGGCTAGCAAATCCAAGACCATCAAGTAAGATGACAGGTTCTGGGCTCACAGACTACAAAGGCAACAATCCCAAGATCAGCAGGCAATATGGCAAGGCAATGATTCAAGTCCAGATGATAAAGAGCCAGATGCAGGATCCTGAGCAAACAGCCAAGGGGGCTTTACAGAGACTTTCCAAATATATTGGAAGTAGGCCACACCCCCGAGGAAATTCCCTTTCAACTGACTGATGGCTTGTAGGAGATCTCATCATGGAGGTGACTGCACTTTATCAGCCCATGGGGGATGATGACATCTCAACTGCTATACCTCTTAGAATCATGCCCAGCCAAGCTGACTCACAACTTTAACTATCATGGTTATCTCTAGCTGCATTATAAAGTAGCCTAACACTTAGCACTTCAAAAAAATAAATGTTTAATATCTCACCCAGTTTCTGAGGGTTGGGAATCTAGGAGCAGTTTGGCTGTGTGGTCTAGCTTAGGGAATCTTGTGAAGTTGTATGTAAGTTTCTAGCTAGGGCTGTGGTCTCTGAAGATGTGACAAGAGCAGGAAGATCTGCTTCCAAGATAGCTCCCTCACAGGGCTGTTTGCAGGATACTGTCAGCTCCTCACCTTGTAGGACTCCCCATAGATTGCTGCATGTCTTCAAAACATGGCAGCTAGTTTCCTCCAGAGCAAGTGATCCAAGAGACAAAAAGAATTTGCAGTGCCCTTTACGATTTATTCTTTGAAGTCATGTACGATCACTTCCATTGCGTTTGTTAGAACTTACTCACTAGATTCAGCCTGCACTCAAGGAGAGAAAATTAGGCATCACCTTTGGAGGGAAGGATGACAAAGAATTTGTGGATTTTTTTAAAACCACCACCCTACTCTTGTAGAACTATAACACAACGATGAAAACTAGGAAATTAACCCAGGTATCTCTATTGTTGATGTGTGCTGTCAAGTTAATTCTCACTCACAGTGACCCTACAGGACAGAGTAAAACTACCCCACAGGGTTTCCTAGGCTAAAATCTCCATAGGAACAGATAGCCAGGTCTCTTCTCCTGCCAAGCTGCTGGTGGGTTTGAACCACCAACCTTTCAATTAGCAACTGAGCACTTAACTACTGCATCACTAAGGCTCTCATCTATTACTCATATCCCATTCCAGTTTCAATAGTTAACCTAATAATATCCTTTATAGTAAACGGATCCAGGTGAACATCATGCACTGCATTTGGTTATCATGTCTCCTAAGTCTCCTTCAATCTGGAGTTTTCCTGTCATTCCCTGATTTTCATGACCTTTACAATTTTGAAAATTACAGGCCACTTAGTTTTCATCAATCAGGATGGATTTGTCTGGTGGTTTCTCATCAGATTCAAATTATGCACCTTTGACAGGCGTATCACAGAAGCAATGCTGTTTTCCTTTCATCTCGTGAGGTGGTATATGATTTCAGTTTGTCCCACGACTAATAGGGTCCACTTTGATCATTTGGCTGAGGTTGTGTGACAAGCTCATGCACTGGAAAGTTATTCTTTTTCCGTTTGTACCTCCTGCTACCTTTCTAGTCTCATCTCTCACCATCCTTCTCCTAACTCCAGAACTGCACTGTCCAGCCACTTAGCAACATGTGCTACTGAGAACTTGAAATACTGCTCCAAGATTTTCCTTTGAAAAGTCTTTTATAGGAGTTCCGGTAAGATGGCGGACTAGGCAAAAAGACTGCACAGACCCTCTTCAACAAAGAAAAGGGAAACCAATTAACAAAGACACAGAAGATAATCCTGGAGCCCTGAGCCTTGAAAGGAAGAACATAGAAGTGGACTAAAACTTAACTAGCAGAAGAATTTACATGAAAGTACCAAAAAAGGAGACAGATGGAGCTGCGGTCTGGCAGCGATCCTGATGACCCACACAGCTTTTAGAGTGCTGAGTGGCGGTAGGACCTAAGAATTAACCTAAAAATCAGTCCTGCTAACCAGGAACTGCACAGAGGACTGCTCTGGTGGCTGGGGAATAAATGGAGAAGGTGAAGAGAAAGGCGGGCTGAGCTGTGGACTTTTGCCTATCCAGACGGTGCTGCCATTTTGAATGTTCACATGGAGCTTGACCATTTTGGATATTTAAAGAGACAGCGCTCTCACATAATCCAGGGGCTGAAGAACAGGTTCTGCTTGCCGGCAACCCTAAGGACACTCCTGACCTGCAAGACTTTTCAGATGTGACATTCTTCTTGCTACTTTTATACCCTATACCCCCTTGGTGAACAGAGATGCAGCCATCCCCTACTCCCACCTACCTTCTGGACCCACAGGAACTCCATCACAGTCCATGTGCTCAGACGGAGACTAGGTGCCCTGCCCTGTACTCCATCAATTTTTATTTTTTTATTATCTTTTTTTCTTTTTCGCTTTCTTTTTTATGGTGATTAGTTTGGTTGTATTTGTCTATTTTGAAACAACTATTGTTATTAATACTTTTGTCCTTTTTACTATTATTCTTATTCTTCCCCTCTCAAGTCCCAGTTTTCAACTTTTTTTCTTTTCCCTGTTCCTGGTTGAAAATTTTATTTTATTTTTTTTATTTAAAATTTTCCCACTTGTTTTCTTGTGATTAACCCCATTCCTTGTTTTTCTTTTTGCCTTTGGTCCTTTTTTTTTTTTTCTTCATTACTCTCCTTCTCTACCTTTTTTCTCTTAGTGCCCTATCCGCAGATATTGCAGATTCTCTTGTTTTTATCTTCTTTTTCCCTTTTTCCATTTTTTGGTTACTCTTCCTGTGTGATTATATGGTGTGCTTTTAGTTTTTTGATCGTTATTCAACTGTAATTTGTGTCTAACTGAGTGGAAGACAACAGTCCCCATAAGATACAACTACACCCACACCTCCTGCAACTTCACTTACTGAGCGAGAGCCACTATATCCTTCTCCACAAACGGGCCAACATAAAAAACCACCAAGAAGAGTCCGAATCACCCCTGGTTGCTCTTCACAAACAGTTAACAGAGATCTAAATACAATAATGCAACAATGCCTCGGAAACAACAGACCATCACAGTCCACACAAACAAGCAAGATAAAGTCGTAGAAACAAGGGAGCAGGATATAGACCCAGAACACATCCCTGAGGAAGAAGCAGCATTGGAACTCTCTGAAAAGGAATTCAAAAGAATTATCTTCAGGTATCTTCAAAGGATTGAGAGACAGACCAAAGTAAACACAGAAAAAACCTTATTAGAATTTTGGAAGAAAATACAAGAACAAAATGACAAAATAAATGAAAAATTAGAAATGATTGTAAATCTACAGCTAGAAATCCAGAAGATTAATACTAAATTGTCAGAAATAGATAACACATTGAAAGGGCAAATGAGAATTGATGCGATGAAAGACAGAATTAATGAGATGGAAGAAAAATACTTGAATACTTCTTTGGAAAAGGATCAATCAGAAAAAAAATCAAAACAAAATGAAGAAAGCCTAAGGT
>NW_006921901.1:2386989-2440113 GCF_000298275.1 Orycteropus afer afer | reverse complement strand
ATAGAGCCTGGTGGAACCACTGAGACTATGGCCCCTAGCTGCCCTTCAGGTCTGGAATTGAACTCACACCTGTAATTTCCAGCGAAACAAAAGACAGGCATATGAGTTGAACATTTACCTCAGGTAGATAAACTCCTTGGAGAAAACAATCAAGGGAGAAAGAAGGGCTGCATATGCACAGGGAGACAGCTCAGGGGGCAGGAGTGCATGGAGGGATGGACACTGGGAAGAGGTAACTATGGGGAGGAAGTGGGAGGGGAGCTGTTGCATTATGGTAAACTGTGGTTGATGTCATGAGACAAAGTGTATGTAAACTGCTGTATGGAAAGTGAATTTGCTCTGTAAATCTTCACCCAAATCACAATTGAAAAAAAAAAAATTTATAGAAAAAAAAAAAAGTCTTTTATATGACTTATAAGCTGCTTTTCTTGGAATATGTGTCTCCTATAACCCTTTCAGACTTGCATGAAGCTCTCTGCATGGCTGAGATATAAAACTTCAATTTTTCAAAATCAATCATATTTATTTCTATTTTACTACTTAATTTTAGTCTTTACTGTACATAAATGTGTTTTTCAAATATCTATTCAACTTATTTTGAGTTATAAATTTCCTTGTTTCAGTAAAAATTGTCTTTCTTGCCCCCATGTTTTAAAATTATCATGACAGTATTTAGAAACTAGCTTTTCTAGCTTATAGGAAAACATTCCATGAAGAAATGTAAACTTCATATGCCTTTAAAACCACAGCAAATATCATTTTTCTTTTAGCCAAGATCCCCAAATATGATGCTCCAATATTAAATTGCCTTACATAAGAAATATAAATAAAGTAAGCTTAAAAAATCCCCATAAATATAGCTATCCCAGATCAAATAAAATGTGACAAGTACCTGCAAATTAAAAGTTAATGGCAAACTGGTTATTTTCAGAACATAATAATCAAGTTTGCTAAATCTGACGCAAAGTGCTAAAAACACTAACATGTACCAAAGCCAGCATTAAAAAGCACCAACCTGTTCCATTCTTTTCATTTTTGGCTACAGCACTTATTCGCTTTGGAGTACGCTTTTGTTTTTTTGCCAACAATCCACTATTCCCATCACTTGGCCTTTTCTGACCTGAAATGAGGAAGATAATTTGAAATAAAAAAACGGGGGCAAGCATATTTATTCACCTGTCTACTCTATATTTACTCTCTATATATACATAGAAGAAAAAACTTGAAGGACAGAAGGAAAGGAAGACTAAGCAAACAGTAAGAAACTGTTCTTAAAATGGATTATTTTTTATTGTAATATAAAGGCTAATTTTCCCCCTAGAATATCCTTACCCTTCTCTCTGCTCTCTCTTTCTTGTATAATTATACTACAGGTACTGGAAGCAACACTGGCTTCAAATCCATTTGCTGATTCCCTCTCACAGAGACCTTCTTGAGATTCCTCAGCAATACTATCCACTTCAATCGTTACATCGCTCTCACTTTTTATACTTCGAGACTCATCTTGACTGAGAGTAAGTGGTGAAGCTACTGAAAAGTTATGCTGTACCACAGGAGGTAGGGCAGGGGGAATTGAAACGAGAGAATTAGATTCAGAGGCTTCCACCACCACATCCTCAATACTGTTCTTATCCTTTTCATCCAAATCATCCAGATCTACTTCATGACAAACCAAGGTTTCAGGTCCAATCAGAGGCATTGCATCCTCTTCTTCTTTTAGTGGAGTATTTATAGTTTCTTCAGCTGGACTATCACATTTTTCACTAGTCAGTTCTTGAATGCACTGATTTGACTCTGCTATTAATGATGGCATTCCCTCATTTTCTGTTTCAAAGTGCTGTTCAAAATTTAAGTTTTTCATTCCCTCAGATCCAATACAATCACTGGTCCTTTCTTGAGATAAGCTATTTGTCATTTCCACTCCATTCTCAATTCTTATTTTTTTCTCCGGTGATGATTGTCCTAATATTTTCCGTTTCAATTTTTTTTCTTTTACACATTGGTCAGTTTCATCTTCGGTAGCAGAAGAAAAGTCTTTATTGTCCAATGAAGGAAACTCTAGATTCTGAGCTTCTATGTGAGGTTCACATCCTGCTTCATCCTGGCTAAATGATGAAATCTTTATAATTTCTAAAGAAAGATCTTTTGTCTTGTTCCTTCTGCCCTTTCCTTTAGGAGATTTTTCTGCCTCTTTCTTAACATCTACTACTTGTTCTCCTTTGTTTCCAAAAATCTGTACTATTTGTTCATTCTCTCCAACTTCTAACTTCAGGGTTTCTAATGACTGCATTTGAGTCCTATCATTTTCTTTTAATATATGTGCAATCTTTGGATTTTCTTCATCTAGTTTATCATCACTTAAATTTTCATTTTTTTCTACTTCTTCTTTAATATCAGGAGAAAGTTCTTCATTCATCAAATGCTTTTCCAAAGGATCTTCTGTTTCACTATCAGATGAACAAGAATCTGTAAGAAGAAATATTGTTATATTACAAACATTCCTATTTTAGTTACCAATGTAACTGCATAATAAAAATCCCACTAAAAACAAACAAAAGCCTTAATCATATACTTCTGAACGCCTCGCCACAGAAACTTTTATATGAAATCAGTCATACATTTGTGTCAAAATTTGAGGTAGAGGGATTTCAAATTAAGCCTCAATGCACAGCAAATACTGCCATCTCAAATTCGTATACAAACCTATTTTGCAATTGACATTAGTATCCTACTTAGGCTACAACAGCCCTTAGAAAAATCAAAGCACTAGTACTAAAATATGCAATTAATGTGCTAAGTGGTTTAACCTGAGATCTAGCAGGTACTGATTAATAATGTGATGGCCATTTTATGTCCTAAGAAATAACTATGATATTCCAGTTAAAATAAGTCTGGAAAGAAGAGACATTCAAATGACCAATTTGAATTCTCAAAACTTAATTTTCTTCTGATTAAGAGACAAGAAAGTATAGGCAAGCTACCTTCTTACAAAAATATGTTACTTCCTTTAAGACAGGGAATGTTTCAAACAATAAAACATGGTTTTAAGACTGTATGGGAGCTGTAAAATACAAAAATTTTGCCACATGGTGCTCCTGTCCTAAAAAAGTTCAAAAAGGTAAACACAAATTTTTTTTTTAAATGAAAGAGTTAATAACCAAAGTTTTATTTTGTGGCTTACCATAAATTTCATTTTATCATGTTAAAAAAAAAAGCCTTGTATGTGCTAGTTTAGCAAGGTTTCTATGTACATTTTTGTAGGAAGTACACTGCACATGGGCCTTTCATCTAAGGGGACTTCGTGGACATCTTGCACCTATGTATTATGCCAGCCTTCCAGCAGATGGCAGCAGGGAGGAGGAGGAATGTCCTTTTCTAATTTGCACACTAGAACCATGTGGTAACCCTGTTGCTCAGAATAGTTTTTTCTTGGAGGAAAAATCTTTTCACATTTATTTCTTTTAATTAAATTATTTCATACTTATTAAATTACAAGAAAAACTGCAAAGGTAGAAAAGTGGTAAAAAGAAGTAAAAGCAGAATAAAGTATGTTCAGCTGTGTTCATCACAATGGCTATACTAAGGAACTCTGCTGACACAGTGCCTAAGGCATATGACTATTAACCAGGAAGTTGGCAGTTCAAACCCACCAGCCACTCCACAGAAGGAAGATGAGGCAACCTACTTCCATAAAGATTTACCGCCTTGGAAACCCAACAGGGGTTACTATGAGTCAGAATCAATCTGATAGCAGTAGGTTTTATATCAAAAAGAGTTTGTACTCTCTTTGAACAACATGGTCTCAACTCCGCTGAAAGATCCTAGATAAACAGCCCTGAATTTACAGGAGACATTGTCATGCCCTTTAAAGGCAGTGCAGCACAAACTAGGAAGTCTGGCTTGTTAAATCATCGTCTATCACTAAATTTTACATTAAAATGATAAAGTGAAAATATACCTCTTCAAATCAAACTGTATTTTAATCACGTGAGAACAAAATCCCAGAAGATATACTATGAATCTCTCATACCACTTAAGTTTTTTCATTTCTATTACTGATTTTTGAAAACTCGGTGATCCTCAAAATTGAGCACCTTCCATTCCATTTAACAGAGGTAAGCAGTCTGGCATATTGCTGTGAGCACTTCTGGTACCTGATTTTCCTTCACTGTTTGGTGTCTTAGACAAACCATATGGCATGTTTGATGAAAGGGTAGATTTTAAAGGAGGTCGTCCACGTTTTGACTTCTGCCTCTCCTCATCCTTCTTCTCATCCTTTTCAATGTCTTCTTTATTCTGGGTAAAACAATAAAAGTGTATGAGAAGGGCCAATGCCTTATGAAAAATGAACTTAATTCTAATTCTCTAAGGAAATATTTAACTCAACAGGTTAAACAATTTATATGTCAAATCCTAATCTGTGCTTATAAAAAGAATTAAGAACAAAGTTTTTATTTTGTATTTATATGAGTAAGATGTACAATCTGTAACAAAGCAATTGTACCATGTGATGGTTAGAATAAATGCATTAGAAAGACACACAACTACTTAGCACTCCCCCTTGTTCCTTTCTGTCCCCTGAGAAAAAAGAGCTACCACCAAATTAACAAAACGTGTGGTTAATGTCTATGGCAAAGGCTGAAAATTCAGGGGGTGGGTGAGTGAACAACTAGCCAGTGAATTTAAAATTTTAATATTAGCTTCTAAATTTAAAAATCAGATTTCACATTAAAAAAATCCAAATGACTTGAAAAATCCTTAAACCTGGCAACCCTAGATCTACATTGTTAGAACAGAGCTGGTTAGTTCCACCTTTTCTCACCGAGAACACGTCTTTTTGTTTGTCACTATCAGTTCTGCTTTACCTCTTTCCTATATACATATATAAAGGGAGCTCTGGTGGTGCACTGGTTAAGGCATCTGTGCTAACCAAAATGTTGATGGCTGAACCCCACCAGCCACTCCACAGATGAAAGATGAGGCAGTCTGTTTCCATAAAGATTTACAACCTTGGAAACCCAATGGGGGTCACCATGAGTCAGAATCAACTCGATGGCAGTGAGTTTGCAATTTTGGTATACACATATATGGATATTTGAGTTTGAAACCCTGGCCCTAGGGGTAGCTGTTTTTTACCTTTTCTGAAATAATGTGTTAATGTGTTTTAAATTTTTAGTTTTTCAGTTCCTTAATAGTTAGAGAAAATCACAATTATCTTAAAAGAATTAAGATAATTATTACAATGAGAAAACTAAATAAGATTTATAAAAATACAAATTCGATTTAGATAATTCCTGCACCTATCATAAAAGATATGAATCTATTAACATACTTTAGCTTTTTTCTTCTGTTTTTTCTTTGGTCCACCTTTGTCCAAAGGCCAGATTATTCTGTCAGCCTTCACCCATTCATCATACCTTAAATAAAGAATATATAAAGATTTCACAATGACATCCTATTTGAAATTTACTCACCAAACAAAAACAACCATGAGCTAGACCAAAGAGTTTGTTTTCACTGTTGGCAGAAATGTGATGGGCACAGGAGCTGATGTGCTAGTAGTATGTGCCAGCCACTATACTAAGTTCTTTGTACCAAGGAGGTAACGCAAGAGAATTTGTTAGGTAAACAGGCTTAGAGGAAGCACTGAGTAAGCAGACCATAAACGGGTTTAAGACTATATGAACTGCTTTGTTTTTCACAATTCCTACAGATCTGAGCTTAATTAAATAAACTGATTCCATATTGGGATACATGCTATTAACTGAATAATGCATAAGCTGCTGTTATTGTTAGTTGCTTCCAAGTTGAGCCTATCTTCTAGTTATAACTAAAAGGAGCTCTGGTGACACAAACCTACCAGCCACTCTGTAGAAGAAAGATGGGGCAATCTATTTCCTTAAGATTTACCACCTCAGAAACCTGACGGGAGTTACTATGAGTAGGAATTGACTAAATGGCAATGAGTTTGGGTTTTTTTTTTTGAGTTGTAACTAAGGTAAGTAAGGTAAATTCAAATTGGTTATATGGTTAGTTCCAGTCAACCATATTATTATTATTATTATTTTTATTAGGATTTGGGTGAAGATTTACAGACTAAATTCACTTTTCATACAGCAGTTCACATATACTTTGTCTCATGTCATTGACCAAAATTTACAATGCAGCAGCTCCCCTCCCACTTCCTCCCCATAGTTACCTCCTCCCAGTGTCCATCCCTTCATACTCTTCTGCACCCTGAGCTATCTCCCTGTGCATAAGCAGCCCTTCCTTCTCCCATGATTGTTCTCTCCAGGGCGTGTGTCTACTTGAGGTAAATGTTTAACTCACATGCCTGTACTTTGTTTGGCTGGAAACCACAGTTGTGGGTTCAATTCCAGACCTGAAGGGCAACTAGGGGCCATAGTCTCAGTGGTTACACCAGGCTCTATTGGACCAGCAAACCTGGTCCCCACCTTCTTCCTTTTTTTTTCTTTTTTCCTCCAAATGATTTTGAGTTTTGTTCCACATTGTTCTCCCTCTTTATGCAGGATCTCCTACATCCCTTCCAAGTGGATGGCAGTGGTAGCTGGGCACTATCTAGTTCTTCTGGTCTCATATTTGTATAGGTTGCAGATTGGATGGTGTACCAGTCGCTAGGACTGATTGTTTCCATTAATTTTGGTTTTCTTCTTTCTTCTTGACGAGGAAAGACCCGTTGTTGCATCTAGATGGCAGCTTCCTAGCTTTTAAGGTCCCAGTTGCTACTCGCCAAGGTAGTAGGTGGAACAATGTTTTGTATAGTATGTTATGCCAATTGAGCTTGATGTCCCCTGCGACTATGGTCCCAAGCCCGCAGGATCAACTACTCGGTCCCTCTGGGTAGCTGGCTGTGACCAAGCAATGCCAGTCAACCATATTATTTTTATTAAGTCCTATTCAATTCTCTTTCCCTAACCATAACTCTCTCTAGCCTTTATAATACAATTTTATTATGAATTATGCCACCACTGAGACCCTGAGTTTGTTTTTTTTTTTTTTTTTTTTTTGAGCTATTTGCTTTATATAAGTTTATTATGTTTAGCTCAAGTGAAAATTCTAACCCCCATTTTCCCCACATCTTTTTCCAAAAAATAATTGACATAACTTTTGCATCTTAAGATGGTCAGGCCAAGTTACTAGTCAAGGGCAAATATGAAATTAATCTTTCTAGAGCTAACTCTGGTAGCATAGTGGCTAAAGCACTTGACTGCTAACCAGAAGGCTGGCGGTTCAAACCCACCAGCCACTCCTCGGAAAGAAGGTTGGGCAATCCTACTCCCGTAGTGATACTGCCTCGGAAACCCAAGGAGGGGTCGCTATGAGTCAGTGCCGACTCGACAGCACATAACAACAACAACAACAACAGAGGTAACTGCAGTTCTTACATTATATAAATATATTGGTATTTATAAAGTTCAATCAAAATCTGAAATCTGAATTTTTAAGTAAAAAAACCTTCAATGATACCACAGTAACAGAAACTCATGTATATTAAAATCATACCCTTGCTTTGTAACCCAGTTACCATGGAACTGAAAAAAATGAAGACATACTTCCCACATCCATGAGTTTAGACTGACCTGATACCATGACCACCCATACTATGGTTTGAAAACTATCTTCTCCTGAAGTAACTCAATATCCAATTATATGAGCATTTTATCAGACTTTTAAGCTTCTATACTCTCTTACCTACTTAAAAATATTCATTCATTTGGACATTTACTGAGAGATTACTAGTATGCTTGAGGTACTACTACATGAGAAGCAGAGAGAAAAATAGAGGCAACAAGGCCTTTCCCCTCAAACAACTTGCAATCTGGTATGAAAGACAGACATATAATAAAATCAAGCATAGTCTGCAATATGAGTCTGGTCAGTGCAATATGAGGCTCACACATCTGGTCTAGAGCCAACAGAAGAGTAACTCTGCCCAATCCCAAAATTCCATACAGGGTATCAGATGACCCAGAAGCACAGGACTGAGGTAGTAGGCCACTAGTACACTTGGTCTAGGCCACACTGGCCTGGCCAACACATTATCTCATATAGGTACTTTTAACACTAATATAGCCAACGGAGTGTGGTCCCAGACAATCTCCACCAGAAGCCAGGACTCCCCTCACACTTGAAGATGCTTCTCTGTTTTAAAAATAGGACTAGATTCTCTAGGAACTATAATGGTTCTCTTCAAATGAATAGGCCAGAATTATACCAGCTTTAAAGTTTTATATGCTACTCAATAAACCCACAGCCACCTTTAGCCTTAAACAGAGAAGATTTTCTAAACCAGAATGAAAAGCAGCCCGACATATAGGAGCTAGCCTCATATTATCAGCCGGGCTTTGGTGTTGTTACGACCACTAGGCTGCAGTATTTTCCTGTGGAGCATAAACAAGTTCACAGAACAGCAACATCAGACAAGGCTACTCTGTGACCATAATGGGCAAGGCATAAACAAGAGCATTCTCTAATCATGTCTAAACACAGAAAAAACAGGAACACTGTCCAAGCCACAGAAATGACCAAACATCCTCCTTTCCTGACTAATATGATAAGATATACTAAAATAACCAATCATAGAACTACCCTTGTTTACTTACATCATCCAATCTAGAGCAAAACTCTACTTCCTTAGATCCTCCCCCCAAAATCACCTAACAGAAGCTCAAATCTAAGTCCTCTGTAATATTCATTTTTTCATATCTAAAAATGTTTGGTTTATTAAGATGTATGACATGGGTAGGCTTCATTTCTGACAAGCTAAACAAAAGTACTGAAAACAAGTGCATGACTGAGGGCTGTAAGTCCACCTCTCTGACTATGTTCTACAGGTTGTTTCTGTAGAATCTTGGGCTATCACTCCTCCAGAAGGTGCTGCCCCTCAGAGCATTCACTGATTCATCTAACACCCTCTTACTGAGGCATCACACAGTTCCCCCTGGTATGTGTCCTCCTTCACTATAAGTGATTAGTACATTCGACTTGTTCAACTACAGGTGTATTCCTGGTGGTCTTTGGCTGGAAGCACTGGCACAGCTAGTAAAAGAGTGGGAATGTAGAAGACTGGGAAAAGTAAATGTAGGTGAGCATTATAAAAATATACCACTTGTTTTAGTCCTTCACAACTTTGCATTGATCTGTTTGTCCCCAATGAAAGAAATTCAATACTAAGAAAATATTTTCTTGCTTACCTGACATTCCATCCATAGTAATGCACCAAGTATAAAACTTCTCCATCGTCAATTTCAGTGCTTTTAATACTGGCTTCATAAATTTTCTGTGTCTTCCCTCTTCCATATTTTACTTTCACTTTGGTTCCTGTTAGGCAGGGCTCCATGTCTCCCTCATCTTCTTCTCCCTCAGAGTCACATTTGCTTTCCGTTTCTTCCCTGCAGTAAGTTATAACATTGATAATGCTACTGATAACTTAACAGAAAACAAAGTAATATGTGCTGAAAGAATCCAATGTGTAGGATATTCACAACTTAACTATGACTTAAAAGCATGTTGGTGGAGGAGGAGAAGAAGGAGGAGAAGGAGAAGACTGTTATGAACTACTTTAGGAATATTTTTTATTGTGTCAAGGTATACTGTACGAAAAATGCATACTTTTTAAATGTCAATCAGAAGCCACAGTTAATAATGAGATGAGTCAAAAAAATCACTCTTGATACAACAAAATCAGAACAACAGTCTCTGAAAAAATCTTCAGGATTCAAACTCCAATGCCACCTTATATGTGAAAATGAACTAAAGATAGCTGTAACACCCTGAAACTGAACTGTCTTTCATTACATTTATTACTACCTTCTGCTCAATTCAGAATAGTTCTTAGTAAGATTCTCTTTTATTTGGGTGGGCAAAATAATGAACGAGGGCTATCTACATTAATAACCATGTCTTTAAACTTCAATTTCTACTTTATAGGTTTCTCTACATCCACAGAGAAACAATAGATATTTGAAAATCAGATCACTTGCTAAAACTGTGGAATAGCACCAGGAGAACAAAGCATCCCATCTCTTGTGTTAGTTACTATTTGTTTTCATTCATTTCTCAGCATTTTTTTTTTTTTTTTTTTGCATTGACAGTCAAGTAATAAAGGACAGTCACAGGGAGATCCAACAGTATTTTAAATATTTTTACAGTAAAACATTCTGTTATCAACCCTGCAGAATTCAGAAAAGATTTACATCACAGATCATTCTAGCGTCACAAGTTTTAAAAGCTTAAAAGGAGATACTGTGTTCCATGATAAATACAGGGTGTTATTTTGGTGACCACTAGGAATTTGACATGAAGAAGCTTTGACAACCCATTGGAAGTGGGAATATCTTCTCTCCAAGGATACTTTCCAATTATAACCTGATAAAGTAATTTCAAAAACTATGAGAGAAACTATTTTTAACAGAAATTTTTATAGATAAAGCAGTGTCTCCTTTCCATGATTACTCCTGTAGAATGAGAATACAGACTATGTTTGTTGTCTATACTTGATTTTTATTTAATATGAAAATACTGGTTTTCATATTCAAAGCTATTAAATCTTCTCTAAAGTAAGTCTTTGCTTCCCTTTACATACCAATTATAAACACTTTTAAAACAAATTATTTATATACACAGATGTTGTATGTTTCATAGAAATTATATACATATTATAATAAGCATTTTTTTGATGCTCATTTTTAACAACACTTCAAACTGTAATTGCTTTTACTTTTTAGGTTGTTCACCATTGTTTAAATTTCTTATCCAATACAGGCAGTCCCCGACTTACAATGTACCTCTGGGTTAGATGAACTGCATTTAAGACTGTCCGTTTTTGTCTTTGTGTGCATCTCATCATTAGTACTATGCACTACATATAATGTTGCAGTGTGTAATGTGCTGATGTTATTATCATGCCAATCCCCAAAGAGGAATAAAGTTTGGATTCATAGATACTGGTAATAAAAGGCAATTAAAAAAAAAAAAAGAGGTATCCAACTTATGTTAGAACCAATTTACAATGGAGTCATTGGAATGGAACCCTGTCATAAGTCGGGGACTACCTGTGTTTTAAATTCTACACCCACATCATTATACTCAACTCTAATTATTTACTCCCACTTTTCCCAATCCTATTTCACTACAGAACTTTCTTTATTCACTAAACTAATTCAAAGGTAATTGTGGTAACTCCTAATCCTACTTATTCATATTAAATCGTAAATTACCTTTCCCACTCAGCAATAATTCTATTATTCCAATTATTTTCTCAATGGTTAATTTTCAGGTGGGTATCAGCCACTAGATGGTTGTAACAAGCCACTTTCCCCAAATTTTGCTTAAAAACTCAAATTTCTAGAAAATTTAGCTTCATATAATATGATAATAAAAATTAACTATGGAGGAGAGCTTAGATGACAAGTAAGTGTGTTATGCTGTTGTTGCTAGTTTAAAATTCATTTAGTAATATCTAAAAATTAGTAAATCCTTTTGACAACACTTACTTACAGAAACGACCAACTGAATAACATGATCGGACATTACCTTGATCTAGATGGGCTGCCTAATCTTTGGTTATTTTTAAGTCAATTTAAGATCATACGAGTATAATACACATTGGAAAAAATAGTTTTCACTCAACAGCAAACAGGATGGACATTAAAAAGCTAAAATTTATTGGTGTGATGTGGGGCAAGAAAGTATTTTCCAAACTAGAATCAGGGGTGCATGCCACTTATTCTAATACAATAACTCGAAAAAAGAAAACTATCCTAGATAAAGCTAACACACAGAAACATCTGCTAGTACTGTGCACCCATGTGTTTGTTAGCTTTCCCACATTGTACCTTTTTTAAAATGGAATTTTTGCTGTCGCTGTTTCCTCTTGTCCACTTCCTCCATTTTTCTCCAGCTCCCTTCCCTGCTGTCAACTGCAGGACCTTTCTTTTGACTGGGTGGCGCAGCCTTCTTTGAGGCCACTGTTTAGGGCACAAGTGCTATTAAAATGGTGCGACCAGTATATTCTCCAATTCCGAAAGGCGATACACATCATCTTCACAATGTGTCTCACCTTCATTAGACAAGAGGAATGGAAGTCCCAATAAGAAAACATTCCCTCAAACCTGAATCTCTAAGCAGGAACAAAGTGCTGCTGTACCCCAGACAGGTACTTCTGGAGAACAAACATAAGATAATGTACCTCTCTTGGCTTTTCTCTTCCTCTTCATCTGAGTCTTTGTCAGAATCCTCCTGCTTTTTAATTTTCTTCTCTTTCTGCTTTGGTGTATTTTTCCTCCCCAGTAGTAGCTCATTTTCTTTTTTCTCTGCAGTTTCATAATCATCATCTACATCTTTATTTTCTGTATCATTCTCTCTTAATTTGTCTTCTGTTTTCTCCTCTTCAGTTTCCTTTGTAACAGAATTTGCATCTCGAGCAATTCTCCTTCGTCCCTAGCAGAGGGAATAAAAGCTTTAAAAGAGCTATCATTCCAAAGGGGATCAAAGCAGAAAGATATTTTTTCTTAATACTTTCATAGCAATGACTAGTCTTCTCTTTGTCTTGAGATATAACCCTGACAATGACAACCAATCAACTCTTATGTACTTATCCTCCTCAGTGAAGTACAAAATAACCAATGTAAATTAATTAATAATGTCCATATCTACTATGATCTTTGGCAATATATGACACAAAAATAACTAAAAAAAAAAATTCTCCTTCATTTACTCTTTTACCTTATTTTTAGTATTTCTTGACAATAAAAATATCTACAGAATTATGTGAATGTCAACAATACAAGTTAATAATAATTTTTAGAAAAAAGTTAATCCCTTAAATCAGGGACTCTTTAAAAGCTTTGTGTTCTCCTATGGTTCTACTATTTTTATTAAGACCAAATTAGCATCATTGCTGTATTTGTGTGTGACTACAGTTTAAAGGAACTGAACTGCATCGATGGCCAAGAAATGAGCAGAATTTTTTGAATGAGTATCTGGGGAGCTCACTGGACCAGCAGTTCTACCTACAACAGCTTCTATCCAATCTTTCATTGCATAATCAACTGGCCAAGAAACTGGTGAGCCATTTCACTATCTACTAAATTTTCCTTCAGCCTCCACAGACTAGCAGAAATCCCCTCTACTTTGGGAAAAAAACGAGGACTTTTTTGTTTTTTGGAAAAAAAAAAGGTGGGGGGGAGGCATTTACAACTATTACTGCAGTATAACCAATGATATCCCTAGCTTCTGACTATGTGCTTTTTACAATTTAAAGCAAGAAAAAAAAATTAATCCTCTTTATTCTTTCATTATTTTATTAATCTTTATCACAAAATACTAAGGCGTTCTGGTGGTGTGGTGGGTAAAGTATCTGGATGCTAACCAGAAGGGTGACTCAAACCTGCCAGCTGCTGCACAGGAGGAAGATGAAGCAATCTACTTCTGTAAAGATTTACAGCCTTGGAAACCCTACGGAGGTTGCTATGAGTCAGGATCCACTTGATGGCAGTGGGTTTGGTTGTTTTGGTATCACAAAACACTAGAATGCAAGTTTCACATGGCAGGGACTTTGTCTCATTCACTTCTTTATCCTTAAATCTAGATAATGCCTGGCACATAGCAGGTGTTCTTTGAATATTTTTAGGCAGATGAATAAAAGCAATTGTCATCTATCAAAATTTAAGTCTGTCTTTGACCCAGAAATTCCATTTTTAGACATATTATTCTAAGCACTTCCTTTTTCACTCAAGTTCATTGTAGACTTGGTTTCTTATCATTACATATAGATCTACTTCATCTTACATAAAACATTCGTAGAGTACTCTATATCAAAGGTGGACCATAAATTTACCTTTCCCCAAGATTTTCTCTAAATTCTTACTAATACAAAAAGTGCTGCAATAAATATACTTGTAAAATGTCCTCCTCATTTATCTGAATATATAAGCCAGAATTCTATTTAATGAGGACTCATTGTAGTACTTCTGCATATACCTCAAAATATCCATGATGATGTAAAAGAACAATAAACCTTAAAATAAACAAGGTGAAACTAGTATGAACTACTTACCCTTGGAGATTTTAATTCTACTTCTTCTCTTTCACTTTCACTGTTTGAATCAGTATTTTCCTCAGGTTCGCTCTTCACTTCCACTAAAGGCATTTCTTGATCTTCCTTTAGCACCTCTTCCATTGATTCTTCTAAGTCTTTTTTTTCCTCTTTTACTTTTGGTTCATGGTGGTGAATCGTTCTGAATTGAATATTTGCAGAACGGCAGTACTCCTCAAAACCATAGAGATACCTAAACAAACAGTATCGATGTTAAGAAATCCTAGTCTTTGTTTCGTTTTTTCTTCAATTGTGCTTTGGGTGCAAGAAATTTAGTCTTTGAATTTAACTTGAATATTATATTATTAAACACACATGTATTTTTAAAAAGTAAAACAAAATCATGTATAAAAAAATACCTTTTCAGTGTTACTAATTTCTTGGAGTTTTAGATAGGATTATTAACAAATACTGAAAATAAAATGCCTTTCTGAGAAATCTTTGTGATAACTGAATATAGCTCTCAAAGTTTTGATATGAAGGTGGTTCACTTCAGAAGATAGAGCTTTGTAACATGTATCATAATTTGAGACTGTAAACACTGCTTGCATCTCTGATTTTAAAAAGGAAATCTGGACAACAGGAGAAATGGGGAACCATGAGACAGCAGACTGATACACTGAATCAATTTCAACTATAAGAATCTATGTACAGTTGTTAGTTGATGTTGAGTCGATTCTGACTCATGGCGACCCCAAGTATGCAGAGTAGAACTGCTCCACTGGGTTTTCAAGGCTGTGACCTTTCGGAAACACTGCCAGGCCTCTCTTGCAAGGTGCCCCTGGGTGGCTTCAAACCACCAATCTTTCAGTCAGTAGTCCAGTGCTTAACTGTGTGTACCACCCAAAAATTCCTCAATTACAAGGATCTATTAACCTAAAACTTTATATACTTTCTCTAACTTTAATCTTCCATAATGCATTATTGTTAGATTAAAAATCAGTAAAAACATTTCCTGTAAATATGTGTTCTCTGATGAATAAACTATACTACTTACTTTCTATAAGCAGTTTTTACATTGTAGGAAGCAGCTGAATTCAATATAGGAATGCCAAGGTCCATATAAATTTGCTTCCATACAGCACCACTATCAATCTGGAAAATTAATTTTTATTTATTAACATTTGCAAAGGGAAATCATCTTTACACTAATATTCAATGTCTAGTAAGAAAATGGGCTTTTAATCTGAAGCACATAGAACAACACAACACTGGGGATTTGATTTTTCAACATGTGAATACAGATCCCAAGGAGCAATGTTACACTTACATTGTCACATCCACCCTGATGATAAACCAGCCTGAAGAGTTTGAAGAGATTGAGATCTTTATAGCCCAGAACAGGTGGTTTGTTGATTGGAGTACCTTTTTAATGTTAGAGAGTAGAAATAAAACACTTACTTAAATGAAAAATTTTAATTTGAAAACAAAACTATCACCCTGTAATTCCCCAAATTTCCCCCTAATTAGAGGCATAAATTTAAACAACCTTGTGTAACCAAAAAAAGGGCAAACTCACTGCTGTCGAGTCGATTACAACTCACAGCAACCCCTCCTTGGCTTTCCAAGGTGGTATCTCTATGGAAGTAGACTGTCCAACCTTCCTTCCGAGGAGTGGCTGGTGGGTTTGAACGACCAGCCTTCTGGTTAGGAGTCAAATGCCTTGGACACTACATTACCAGACAACACAAAATATTCTCTATATTCTTTATATAACGTTGTGGGGGATCTTTATATGCTTAAGTGTTTTAGTTCTATAACTAATAAAATGACCTAACTGCCACTGAATTGAGTAAAATGAAACTACACTTTCACTCTGTAAGCACAACAGAAACAGTAGGTTTTAGGGAATGGTTCCATTTCCCTGCTTTAACACCACTGTCAAGACTGTTAGCAATAATCTGAAGTATGAAATCCAAAGTCTACACAATGTCAGTATCTGAGGATTTTCCAGGACTAATGTAATATCAAGAAATATGACAATATACAAAAGCTACTAAGAGGCACTAGGTAGCACAGATGGTTAATGCGCTCAACTGTGGAACAAAACGTTAGAGGCTCAAGTCACCAACAGGCACCTCAGAAGAAAGACCTGGATGGAGATCTACTTCCAAAAAAATCAGCCACAGAAAACCCTATGGGGCACAGCACTACTCTAACATATATGGGGTCTCCATGAGTCAACGCGGACTCCATAGCAACTGGCTCTAAGAGGCTTCATTTCTTCTAACTTTACCAGAAATCCTATCTTATTCAGATAGGGTTTGATCTTACATTATGTTTAATTTGTTAAGACCTGGGATATCAGGCTAGTTTACTTTCCACAAATGCATCATTAGTATTCCAAAAACCAAACTCACTGCCATAGAGTCAGATCCGACTCATAGCGACCCTTCCTTGGGTTTCAGAGACACTATCACTACAGAAGTAGATTGCCCAACCTTCCTTCTCAGGAGTGCTTGGTGGGTTTAAACTGCCAGCCTTCAGCCTTAAGTACTACGCTACCAGAGCGCCTCAGCATTAAGGGTATGCAAATTAACATTATGATTGGTCACTTTCTAGTATACTATTTTTCAGTTTTTTAAGTCTCAGAGAAACTAAATTTAATTTTATTCACACTACTTTTCTCCATATTTCTTCTCAAAGTAGATATTAATAGTTTGTTTTGATTCTAAATATTTAACTATTGTCAGCTGCAACTAATTCTTAGGCTTTACTTGAAATCCATATCTATATACTCATGATACAAACAATAACACTGCATAAGCCTAAAATGCAAAACTATAAAAGATACCACTGAATTAATTAGTATGGAAATACCTCTGTCTTCCATAAACTTATAAAGCTGTTGGAGGAAGTTGTCCCTCTCTTCAGGATCGAGTTCCTCCTCAGGCTGTAAAGATAAAATACATAAATTTATTATATAGGATAGGAAAAAATATAATGTCCTTTTGCTTTTCATTTTTGTGAATTGAATATAAGGAGATAAAATTTTTAAAAAATTGGAAAATCTGAATTTTCTCAAAATCCTACAATGCCAGATATTTAGTCATATTTTAATTCAGTTGATTTGATGGAACTGTCAACATATACTATCTCTACCATTCTCCCCATTTATCACTTAAAGCTACCCTGAATTACCTTGTGGGGACTGAGACTAGCTAGGAGGAAAAGACTTAGCAAGGGGTGGGGATGTTATGTTTTCACCTTATTTATTTATTTATTTATTTAAAAAAAAAAAACCTCACCAAAATATCATGTAGTCCATATAAATATATTGGTAGATGAGCACAATAATGACCAAATGTATTTATTATGTAGAAATAATCTACACACAAAAGCAAAGTTCTTGTTATTTCTGAATGACTATAAACTATAAAAAGGTTTTATTAATAAGTATAAAAAGGTTGCAAAGTCTCAGTAGCATAGTTTTTGATTGGACAGCACAGTGTTTTAAAGAAATTCATATAAATTTTGTTTTGTCTCAGATCCTTTCACCCCTTTTATCTCACATTCCCATGCTCTTCTCATTTGCCTCTCCCACATGGTCTCTGTGATTGACTTTGCAACCTCTGAAATTACAGCAATGAGAAGGAAAATGGAACAATTTTTAATTCAGTTCCTAAAAAAAAGCTAATGGAAATTTTCCCAGAAAAACAAATATTTCTAAAAATACTTGTTTAATTTAACTGTTACTTTTTACTAATCATATAACCCTAATTATGCTGCCATGGTCTTATCATCTTTACTCAAACACATTGATTATGGTTTTAACAAAATATTCAGGAAAACTTTTAAAGGTTTAGCAATACTAAAAAAAAAAAAAATATATGTTTCTTCCATGTAAATTATCATAATTTCAGATTACTACTATTGTATGTTTATTGGATATTCTAAAACAAATTTAGATTCTGTTTTTCAAAGCCACATCTAAAGCAAAGGCAACGACAGGCAATAAACACTGAATACTGACTGTCTAGAGGCATGACAATTGGCCCTTTAAAATCACCTATCCTTCAAAGATTTTAATAGCTAATAATATAGCCATACTGCTTGGTAAAGTAGACGGTCAACGAAGGAGGGGAAGACCCTCAACGAGATGGGTTGACACAGTGGCTACAACGATGGGCTCAGGTATAGCAAGGATCGCCGAGCTGGCACAGAACCGGGCAGTGTTTCGTTCTGCTGTGCATGGGGTCGCTATGAGTCGGAGATGACTCGACGGCACCTAACAACAACAAACAGCCAGACTAAAAATACATATAATTGTTTAAAATATATAATAAAAAAAAGCATGAAGTGATCAAAGGGGAAAAAACCCTCAAACTCACTGCCGTCGAGGTGATTTTTTGACTCATAGTGACTGTGACCCTATGAGGACAGAGTAGAACTGTCCCATAGGGTTTCCAAGGCTGTAAATCTTTAGGGAAGCAGACTGCCTCATTTTTCTTCCACAGAACTACTGGTGCATTCAAACCACTAACCTTGTGGTTAGCAGCCAAGTGCATTAACCATTCCACAACCAAGGCTCCTTGATCAAGTGAAAAGGAGTATGATCTTTTAGCATACACCTTTTATTTTTCTTTTAGTATATTAGTTCAGAATGATTTATAATCTCGGAGTATTTTCAGTTTTACCCATGTAAAGAAATTTAAGTTGAACATACACTAAGACAAAAATCAGCAATTCACAGAGTTAATAATCACTACAGAGTTAGTAGGGGTCATTACTTAGTGCTTAAATCAAGAGATGGCTGTTATTTCCCTATACGAGTTCAAAAATCCTGCTTTTTACAAGGTTACTAAAACAGTGGTAAATGAGTTAACTAAAAAAAAAACTTAATGCAACAGCCCCAGAATAATTTAATATATTAATTTTAAGGGCTTTCGGTAGGGAAAACATATTTATATCCTCTAAGAAGCGCTGGTGGTATAGTGGTTAACGCATTTGGCTGCTAACCACAAGGTTGGAAGCAGTTTGAACCCACCAGCTGCACCATGGAAGAAAGATGAGGTGGTCTGCTTCGTAAATATTTACAGCCTTGGAAACCCAGTGGGGGTTACTATGAGTCAGAAGTGATTCCATGGCCTTAAGCTTTTTAGTTCCAGAAGTATTACAAATGGATGAATCTGTCTATCTGTTAATTCATCCATTCATCCTAACAGCTTACGAATGTTCTGACTTCAGGCACTATGCCTTCAAATGAAATTCAAACGTTTACTGATGACTACTATGAGTCAAGGACTGTGCAAACGTGTTACGAACAAAAATGAAGACATGTTACCTTCTACTTTTGATGCTCTGAGTCCAGTGGGAGGTAGAGAAGTATAAAACAAGCTGATATAGAACAGCGTGGTAAATGTTGTAAATATACAAAAGAATACAGATGCAATGTGAAGGAATGAATGGTTCTACTGGGGATGGAGTAGTGGTGGTAATATTAAGGAAAGCCTCAATATGCGAACAGCAGACAGCCTTGGAGCAAGAGCAAACAGTATAAGCATGAGGCTGCAAAGGTAGTATGGGATTAGGAACTAACTTTTTAACATTACGCTAAAGATTCTGAACTTGATACTCTGGGTAGAGTTGACTTTTGAGAGAGAGAAAGAAGAAAGAAGAATTTGATCAGATTTGTGTTTAAAAAAGTTCTTTGACAAGAACAAAGAACTTTGTCTGCTAGACTAGAGGGAAAGGGAAGCTATTACAACAGTCCACAAGGAGGATGAAACACTAAATTAGTCTTGCCTTTTGGTGATGGAAAGGTTACCCTTTGGCAAGAGGATGGGAGTGGTGGGGAAAGAGAGAGACGGGTTAATATTGACATTTTTTGTTTAATTTAAATTATATTCATACTTGTAGTCTTCAAAGATCCAACATAATGAACCAAAAAAACAAATTCACTGCCATCCAGTTGATTCTGACTCACAGAGACCCCCACTGGGGTTCTGAGGTGGTAAATCTTTACTGAAGTAGACTGCCCAGTCTTCCTTCTGTGGAGTGCCTGGTGGGTTTGAATTGCCAACCTTCTGGTGAGCAATCAGACACCTTAGGCACTGTGCCACCACTCAGTAATTCCTATGAGGTTAGGGACAATGCTTATTTTACTCATTGTTGTTGTTATGTGCCGTCGAGTCGGACCCGACTCATAGCGACCCCTCCTTGGGTTTCCGAGGCTGTATCACTACGGAAGAAGATTGCCCCATCTTCCTTCCAAGGAGTGGCTGGTGGGTTTGAACTGCCAGCCTTCTGGTTAGCAGTCAAGTGTCTTAGCCACTATGCTACCAGAGCTCCCATTTTACTCATAGTTTATCTCTTATGACTGGCATGTATTTTACTCATAGTTTATCTCTTATGACTGGCATGTAGTTTAGATACTTTATTATGTGACTAAAAACACCACCGAAAATAAATCGGGCAAGAAAATTTTCTTGGACCATTTCACATTCATTAAGTCTAAGGGCTGATATTAATGATAATGTAAATGTAATAGGAGTCCAAGAAAAGAGAGATGAAGTAAGAATGGCAGAGGATATTCTTAAGATACAGGTTGTGGCAGATACCGCCTGCCTGGAATTCTACTTATTCTTTTCCCAAATTAATCTGAAAAATCAATGATTATTCACTGAGAAACAGCACAAATTCTAGTAAAAAATGTTGGAGATAATACAATTTATTTATTCTTTTTAATCAGAAAATACCTTGGTTTTGCTAAGCTACTGACTTATTCAGCTAGCAGCTCCACTATCCAGAACATAAAAAATATCCAAATTGTCAAAATATATGTCACTGAAAGACATATAATATATACACAAAGCCCCTCAGATCCATTAACTTGTACACAGTTCTAAGGAGTGGACTGTGATAAGTCCCTTAGCACTGAACAGACTAGAGCCACAAAAACTGACATTTTCAGAGTGGGGAAGGGTGTAACTAAACTTGTTATTCGTTGTTTCCCTGTATTGTGTATTAAGGTACACATCCTTTGTTGATGGGTATTTCATCTCTTTAAGAACCCCTACAGGTATCTTTAACAAGCTACCAATGATTACACAAGCTTCCCCACTTTTGGGGGGGGGAGGAGGGGTATTCCAGTACACTAGAGTTATTTTTCAATACCAAAGTACTGTTTTTGGTGAAATAAAGTTATTTTGGACAAAAATAGCTTCATTCACTCTTCCTAATATTCACCCCATCCCTGACACTCTACCACAAGCTATGCCACCTCCTCTGTCATTATCTCTTACAACCCTTTGACCTCCTCTCCTCCACTCTCTCGTTGTTGGCTGCCATGGAGTCATCTCAGACTTACACTTACCACAGAGTCGATTCTGACTCCTGGAGACTCCATGTGTGCAGAGTAGAACTGCGCCAAAGGGTTTCCTCAGCTGTGACCTTTTAGAAATAGATCACCAGGCCTGGCTTCCAAAGTGCTTCTGTATGGGTTTGAACCACCAACTTTTTGGCTGGTAGTTGAGTACTCCTCTACCACTTCCATTTAAAAAAAAAAAAAAAAAAAAAAGAGCTGAGCAAGGCACCAGCAGGAGGAGTCTCGAAATTGGCAGATCACTCTAAGGGGAAGGGGAAGTTTTAGGATAGGTGGCAGGGCCAATCATCAGGGCTGGTGTGAGCAACTCCAAGCAGCTGGTCAGAGCAGAGGCAGTGCCCTGGAAGCTCCACTCAGGAAAGGTAAGTAATGTAAGAAATTCATCAGAATTTCTCTAAGGGCCATTTCATCAGAATGGCTCTAAGGGCACATGAGAGCCAGAAGACTAACACAAAAGAACAATTATACTGGTAGCTGCTTATACTTTTTTGCATACAATTTTGAATTTAAAAGTATTAAACAGCCTCACTCAATTTTTTAAAAATGTTATTTAAAACAAAAAAAAAACTTACTAAGGTAAATGCACAGAGGATTTGTAAGCCATATCCAACCACTTTAATTCACCTAGAGTATTCTTTGTTCCTATATGGAAGTCTGCTGGGTTTTTAAAATCTCAGCTATTATTTATTATTTACCTACTTTCTGAAATTTTTAAAATTTTCATTTCATTTTCCTTATTATATTTAATAAAGGAAATGGGCATCACAGAGGATATTCAATGTAATACACCTCACACATCAACAAGCAACTTCTGAGCAACATTTTATAGAATGTTATCCAAAAAACCAAACCCACTACCATCAAGTTTATTCCAACTCATCGCAATCCCTCATTGGGTTTCCAAGGTGGTAAATCTTTACGGAAGTAGATTGCCCCATCTTCCTTCTGTGTAGTGGCTGGTGGGTTTGAACGACCAACCTTCTGGTTAGCAGTCAAATGCCTTAGGCAACACACCACCAGAGCTCCTTATGAAATGTTATTGCAGAGCTAAAAGAAGTTCCATCCATATTGCTGGAGAATAGTGGAGGGGAGAATAAAAAAGGCAGGCATGGGTCAAATCATAAAGGGCCAGACTTAGAAAGGTCTACAATAAAAAGCTAGACTTATACCCTACAAATGCTAGAAGGCATTAAAAGGGTTTACAGTTAGAACCTTTTATGCTTTAGAACAGTATCTACAGAAAATTCACTGAAGGGGAAAAGACACAGGAGGGAAAAAACTTTTATTGCAAGCACAGTACACTATCCCCGAGTGACTGAAATCAAAATGAATTAATTTATAAACTCACAAACTTATGTAAGAAAATGGAATTGCCTACAGAGTGCACTGCCTGAGAAAAGACAGGTATTATGAAGGGAAGTCAGATACCTTATTCCATAGTTTCTTCCACAGTTCTTAGTTCTTTCTAGAACCTTACAATAAACCTTCTAACATCTTGTTTCAAATAGTAATTTCATGTATATATATACATATATATATATGGAGAGAGAGAGAGAGCGAGCCTACATTTATCCATTTGTTCAGCAGCTATTTAAAATAAAGATTTAGTCTGGGCCAAGGTCTGTGCTGCTAGTTGGTAGGTATTTATTCGTACAGGTAGGAAAAGAAAAAGAAAAAACAAACTGACATCCTCTGCTTACATATATCATTATAATCTAGTGGAGAGAAATTTTTCTTCAAAGTCTGTGAAACCTTGTGTAACCTAAGTGTCTGCTTCTTCACTCCTAAAATGTGTAGCTATAGATAGATAGAATATAGAGATATTTTCATGCACTATTCTTAGGATTAAATTAACAGTCTTACTTAAAAAAAAAAAAAAAACTACATTAAATCTCTAAGAACAAACAAAATTATTGTGTGATCATCTTTACTTATTTATATCTTCACAAAAGCTAAATATTTTAGCTGTGGTATAACGAAAGACATCTTAATGATGATGCATGCTCTGGTACACAGATATATTTTGTTGTTAGAACATCTTAATGAAATATGCAAACAAAACTTAAAAAAGAAAGAAGAAATCAAACAAAAAAAAGTCTGGTAACTCAGGTGATCCATATGCCAAACTGACTTCCTAGGGTAACAGTATGCCAATCCCAAACAATTCTAAAAAACTGTCCAGGAAAAGTTATCATATGTAAAAATTGACAGCTGGCAATCTAGATTTTAGAAGGAAAAAATCAGGGAAAAAAAAAATTCACAGCCCTCATAGGCATAGGTCATTTGGTGTAAAGGCTAAGAGCAATATATTACAATACTACAATTAAATCTTGAGTCAAATAATGTTCAGTATACTATTTTTACAAAGAGATGGCATTATGCAATACATTTTAGAAATGCTTCAATCTAAGAGACTAAAAACTATAACTACTTCTGGGCCCGAAAATTATGTTATTCCTAGAGGAATCACATTTATATTTTCTGTTTTAAAAAAAAAAAAGTCTAATTTTTTCTTTTATTCTGTTGTTGTTATGTGCCGTCGAGTTGGACCCGACTCATAGTGACCCCTCCTTGCGTTTCTGAGGCAGTATCACTACGGAAATAGATTGCCTCATCTTCCTTCCAAGGGAGAATGATATGATCCAGTTTAGATTTTTTAAAATACACTTTAGTTACAGTACACAGAATAGACTGGAAGAGGGGCAATCATGCTAGTTAGGATGCTGTTCTATTAGTCCAGGTAAAAGGATAGTGCCTTGAATTAGGGGGATAGCGAGCAGAAACTGAGGGAAGTGGACAAATTTGAAAACTAGAGAGAATGGATTTGGTGTCTTATTGGATACAGAGAGAAGAGGGCTGTCAAGATGAATTTCACATATCTGGCTTAGGTTGGTTTGAGTTGGAAATCCTCAAAAAGACAAGTTGAAATAAATGTCTTAGGGAAAAGATAGGGTTGGGGGATAACAATGAATGCAATCTTCCAGCTATGGAGCCTTGAAGTGCAGTGGTTAAGTACCTGGCTGCTAAATGAAAGGTAAGCAGTTCAAATCCACCAGCCACTCCTTGAGAGAAAAAGGCAGCAGTCTGCCTCAGAAAAGACTTATAGCCTTAGAAATCCTATGGGGCAGTTTTACTTTGTCCTATAGGGTTGCTATGAGTCAAAACTGACTCAATAGGGATGGGTTTGATTTTGGCTTTCTTGCACGTATCGAGGCTGAGTGCTTATAAGACAAGAAGAAATCCTCTATAAGCAGTTTGAAATAAATGTCTAGAGCTAAGAAAAGGCATCTTTGATGCAGATATAGATTTGGAATCATGTTACCATTTACACAGGAAGTACACCAGAAAAAATGTTATGTCATGGATGCCAAGTCAAAGGTGCTGAGCACTACTAAGTATTTAAATGAGATCAAGACAAAAAATTTTGGGATTTAGCACAAAAACTTGTTGGAGGTCACTGGTGATCTTAGTAAAATTGTTTTAGCTGTAACGGGAGTACAAGCCACACTATGGTGCAAATTGGACATCAGGAAACAAAATAGTATATACGACTCAACAATTTGGCCATAAAGGGGAAGAAAGAGGATTTGGAGGGGAAAATATGACTGTCCAAAGGTTGGGAGAGATGTGAGCAGTTTCAAAAAGCTGATGGGAAGGATACAATTAAAAAAAAAAAAAAAAAAAGAGGTTATGCTGAAAGGAGAAGAGATAGATGACAGCCTAAGATTTTTCTGAAAGGCAGAAGGGAGGAAGAGCCAAGGCACAAATTAAGGGATTGGTTTCACAGAAAAGGACAATGTATTTTCAACTGTATCTTGAGGGAAGGAGAGTCGAAGATGGGGTTTATTTAAATATGTTCTCACCTATCTAAGTTCCTATTCTTCTGTAATTGGAGGTCAGTGGGGCTAGATTTCACTGGGTATTGAAGTCCCAATGAAATTTAAATATCATAAAATGTAGAGTGGTACCATTCTTC
Source organism: Orycteropus afer afer (assembly GCF_000298275.1). Lineage (NCBI taxonomy): Eukaryota > Metazoa > Chordata > Mammalia > Tubulidentata > Orycteropodidae > Orycteropus > Orycteropus afer. The sequence goes on along the minus strand of NW_006921901.1, from coordinate 2,414,694 downwards.
CCTGTTGTACATTTAGAAAAAAATTCAGGGACAATATAAAATGCCATGACATATTCATTATGTATTAAGATACTGTTTTGTAATTTCAGAAAACAGTTTAACAACTTGCCTAAAATAATTACATGCCTCTGGTATTACATCAGTGTTAACTGATAATAGAAAATTTTTTCCCCACTTGAAAAAGTGCAAGATGTGGTCTAGATGCTATCAATTCCGTCAACTCTCTCAAACTACCACAACTATAAAATACTCTGGAATAAGAAGTGTTTTCCTAAAATTCACTCCCATTTTTAAAAATATTATGTGTGCAAATGTATAGTCTTCATTAATGTTTGCTTGTTTAAGAGGCTGAACTTTAAGACTTTAGCAAATAAGCTGTTCTATTTTAATGCAAGCTAAAGTCTCCATTATTCATTGAAGGCTGACTTTATATAGAGTCTGCTTAAAAACACTTGGTTGGCAGTTGAAGCTATTAGATGAACCTAAAATATTAAAATTACAATGAAAATTTTCTTTAAATTTTACCAACTTAGCACATTTTACTGAATTATCAAGGACTTATTATGCATGTGGGAGCTCTGGCAGCGTAGTGCCTAAAGCATCTGACTGCTAACCAGAAGGCTGGAGGTTCAAACCCACCAGCCACTCCTTAGAAGGAAGGTTGGGCCATCTATGTCCTTGGAAACCCAAGGAGGAGTCGCTATGAGTCGGATGCGACTGGACAGCAGTGAGTTTGGTTTGTTTTTTTTACTAAGCATGTAAATTTGCATACTGCAAATTTGGACCCAAAGATATTTTGAGTGAACACTAACAAAAACTTTTACAATTAATCTACAAAAAGGCATAAATTAGTAGGCACAAATAACACTTGATTTAAACATTATATATATCTATATCTATATCTATATCTATCTATCTCCATGAATTAAAAAGGATGAAAAGCTAGACTAGCCAAATTTCTCCTGAGATTCAGTCATCCAACCAACTGTCCATTATAGAGAGCTCTCCTACATCATCCCAAAAGTGAATGTATGTCAGGAGTCAATGAACAATTCACATCATTAACTTATATTTACACGGACTTTCTAATCAATTTCAAAGTTCAAAAGACAAATCATTACTTACTTTCTAACATAAAATTTTCTTAATAAAAGACTTTTAAGGAATATCCACAAAAATATTCTCCAGGGCTTTTTTCAACACAATTATCCATTAGTTAAAACTTAAAGCCATTAATATAGATAAAAACTTCCTCTCGGATTCTCAAGTCTTTTCTCACCTAGTTATAGCATGAAATGTATTTCCTATATTCAGATCCTAAACTATTAATGCCTAGTAATTCAAAATAATACTAAATAAAAAAGATGCTCCTCTATGGTAAAGCCATTAAATCTCAAACCTCCTATGTTAGGGCACTCAAAACATCATATTTAAAAGCAATGTCCACTGCCCATAAATACTGCAGAAGTATCTAACACCTGTATGATTTTACTGCATAGAATTTCTTTCCATACTACAAACACCAAATGACAGGCTAAAGTATTGTTACAGTACTTTACAGAATGTTATAAAATATCTTTCTAATCATTGTAGGCTGTATTAAATCTGCATGAAAAGCACAGCAGTATCATTATGTTTTGGGAAGAATATGATCTTCAGTAATGTAATAGCTTAGTCTCACTTATGTGGTATAGGCCTGTAATGACTAAGCCGGGTAGGCCCTGCTTACCAAATTTTTATTCATCTTCTACCATAACCTTTTCCCCTCCCTTTTCTGTAAGTAGATTAAAGTGTTTTTCAGTTTATCAGTGTATTAAATGTAAAAGAAAATGAGTGTTCAAGACAAGTTACAATGATTCAGCAACTGAACCTTAAAATCTAAGGGCAAGAAATGCAGCTGCCTTTTTTCCTAAAGCAACCAAAATCCCACTCAAGAGAATTTACCTGTTTGGCCAGAAGAAAAAGAAAAATTAGTTTCTATCAAGTAATTTAATAAAGTATATTCTAGGAAACTAGCTTTGTGAAAAATAATTTAAAATAATCATCATCTAAATCAATGCCTAAATTTTGTAATTCTGCTGTTATTTTTCAGGAAATGAAAAGCATCCTGGTTCACTTAATTTTAACAGGTTCATAATTTAAATAATGTATTTTAAGAAGATACTTTCCTTAAAACGGTCCTTACCTTTTTAAATTTCTTTACTAATTCCCAGCAAATATAGGTAACAGAGCTTTGCCTCTGCTCCTCATTCTTTATTACTAATGTATATTCACCTTCAATCAAATATTATAATGTTTATGAAATTACTATTTATAAGAATAATATTTACTTAGATTTTATAGCCACCCTCTCCAATCTTACTACAAAGCTCTTTTTACCCTCTTTGTCTAAAATTTCAGGTTGTTTAGGAGGGGGGAGGAAAGGAAAATACATTGTGAAAAGGACACCAATTAAAAGTATTAGTAATAATAGAGACTAATCTTTTTTTCCAGTATTTGGCAATACAGGATCCCAACTAATATTAATTAACAAAGCAAAAGCAAAAACCACAGACTGTAACAGTTCACACCCTGAAAATGTGGCCTGAAAACATAATCTATAAATAAATACAGATAAGACACAAAATCACATTTAACACTGACTTCAAATTCTGAATTTGCCAAACTGTCTTATCATTTTAATTTCAAAATCTCTACGTATTTTTCAGAAAAATAGCCTTCATCTGATTTTCTAAAAATAGATTCCCACTGTCTTTTTTACAAGAAAGAATTACGCTAGGTTATGAGTCCCATCACATCAGCCATATCGTCAATACCTAAAATTCTTATTTAATCCCAATTTTGGCAATCAAGATAACTAATATATGGGGAAAAAACAACAACAACAATTCTTACCTATATGCTGCATTTTCTTTCAAATGCAAAATGGTTAGATTCCCCTTCTACTTAATCAGTACCGTGTCTGGACATTTTTCAGCCTGACTTGCAAATATCTGCTTTCCCTCTTACGGCATAGCATCCGCAGGGTTATACAACACTACTTACATTCTCTTCCACATAAAAATCAGACATTACATGAAAGGAAAAGAAAGACAGCCCATTTCAAAGCATCTGGCAAACCTCCATTGGCAACCTGCCAAGCCTCTGTTAAACCTTCCTGTCTTTCCGAGCATGCTCACTTAAAACCAACAGCATGTTACTATGGCAACTCTGTAGGCAGCCTGTAAGTATGAACCGCCATTCTGATTTCTGAGCGCAAAGACCAAATACTGCAGGGGAAGTAAAAGGAAAGAAATATCTTATGCCCTTCATCACACAGAAGTATATTCATTTTATTTCATAAATTCACAGTTGTATAAGTAAAACAGAAACAAGCATCCCACACTTCTGTAGGCAAGTATTTTTCATGTTCAATAGGCCCTCTTTTTTAGTAAACTCATTCTCTTTGTCTTGCCTGTAATCCCCTTACCCTGTAACAACCAAAAATACACTGGACATTTTACCCTATTTGACAAAACACTGCAGAATAAATAGACAATAATATTTACATAAGCAGTTATGTGGTACTCAATGTATGATTTCATAAAATATATATATATATATATATATATTTTAAATGGCAAGATAACATTACAACAAAAACCATTAGCATTTATAAAATACTATCTAAATCTTTTCTATGAATTATCAAACTGCTAGACAAAATAGTCTTGGGTTTGGGTAGAACTTTTTTATCCTCAGTATCCTTGAGATACTGTGAAATATCTCAAGAGAGATGAGGTTTTAAAGGTAAAACAGACCAGACCTGAGTTCAAATCCCTGTTCTCCACATTTAGCTGTGCCACCTTAGGAAAGCTATATAACCCTTCTGAGCCTTTTTCTTCATCTTTAAAGTGGGATGATAGCTTCCCATGACAACAGCTTAAATAAGTTAAGACAAGTAATAAACCTAAAAGTGACATTTCTTTTCCCCTTGGCAGTCTGGAAAAAAAACTTTAAGAAATCAGTCTGTATTTGTTAGTTACTTTACCTAAAAAGTACTTCTTTGTAAATTCTTACTTAAAATTTGCTATGATTTGCTTAGTGAGCCAAAAACCTTCTCCCAAAAGGGGAAAAAAAAGCTTCTCCAAAAAATAGAGTTGAGATAAAAAGGAAACCAAATAACAATCTAAGCAGAGGAAAAATACATGAAGATACTGTTTTTACTAAAGAGTATCAAATCCCTTTATTTGTTGGAAATATGAGATTTCACCTACCACTTCTTCTTCTTCCTTTTTAGCCTCTTTTTCCTTCTCTTCATCATTTTCTTCAGATGGACCATCCTCATCATCACTACTGGATGACTCAAGGATTTCACTTATATCCATTTTCCAATTGTCAGGAACAACTCTTGTTTTTAAGAAGATGCTTGCTTTTTGAAGCCCTAGAAGTGAAAATATACTTCAGCAGTTGTTATAAAATTGGCACCATAGAATAACAGAAAAAACATGACACTCAGAGTCAGAGGGCCTGTATTCATATTTACCTGTCAATTACTATTAACCTCACTGCCCAACCATAACACTTGATCTCTCTGAATATTTTCCCTATTTCAAAAATGATGACAATATTGACCTCAAAGAGCTATTTTAAAAATAAAATGATACAGTAAACTTGAGCATACTTCCTAAGTTATATAATGTTACATAAATATTTATTACTACTCTAAGGAATACTGTTAATAACAGTACACAGTTAATAACCTTTATGGTAAAACATAAAAAATTAAACTTAAACATTACAATTTAAATATTTTATATAGACATTAAAAAAAAGCCCATCAAATAAGAGTATCTAGAGAGTTAAAATGGCACCAGAAATTACTCATTCTTACTCTAGTCACTCCTGTCCATATAAAGCCACATCATAAAATTATGGATTGATTCATCATTATTTTACCTGGTTTTGCAGAGAGCTCAGATTCAGGTAGATTGAGAATGTCTACTTCTTTGATGTCCTTTCTTGCTACAGAGTAGCTAATTATAGGAAGAATAAAGGGGAGAGGAAGTATTTATTAAACAAACAGGATCACTTAATAGTCCATGTTAACACACAGAAAAACATAAAACCTCAAAATCAAATTATTTTGCCTATGTTTTCAAAAACACAACTATGTATATCCTAATCCTTAATAAAGGGCAAGAGATAATATGCAAAGCTAATACCTTAATTTTACAGATCCAAATACGCAGAAGTACTCTATTTGGAAAGGCCCATATTCACAGTATTTCAATCTATACAATCATTCTAAAGACAGTATGAGATTAAATATAATTTGTTTTCAATGTTTATAGGCAATAATATCTATTTTGATATGTAATATTCTTAAATGTTTCATTAATTTTAGTAAAAATGAAGACAATATTAAAAGATTCCTATCAATGGAAGGAACCCTGGTGACCCAAAGGTTAAGCTGCTAACTGAAAACTTGGGAGTTCAAAGCTACCCAGTGGCTCCATGGGAGAAAGACCTGGTGACCTGCTTCTGCAAACACTCCCACTGCCATCCATTGATTCCAACTCACAGCAACACCCACAAGGTTTCCAAGGCTGTACATCTTCACAGAAGCAGACTGCCTCATCTTTCTCCTGTGGAGCAGCTGGCTGGTTTGAACAGCCAATCTTTCGGTTAGCTACTCAATGCTTTAACCACTACACTACATCCAAGAAAACACTATGGGGTAGAGTTCTACTCTGTCAAAGGGAGTCACTGTGAGACGGAATCAATCGATGGCACGTAACAACAACAACAACAAAACATTGTATGAGATATTATGGCTTTAATTTTATCTTACAGAGAACTACAACTTGCTTTATGCGTGTGTGTGTGTTATGTGTATGTATTTAATTTTATGTAATTTCTTTTTGGAACAAAGCAAGGATGATGTTAGGGACAGTTTCTAAAAACTCTGGTTTTGAATAAGAAAATGTTAAAATAATTGTTTTAGTATTATAAATTCTACCAAAAGTTAAGTTTCCTAAAGGAATCATCAGTAGGAGCTCTGGTAGCACAGTGCCTTAGGCACTTGACTGCTAACCAGAAGGCTGGTGGTTCAAACCCACCAGCCACTCCTTGGAAGGAAGGTTGGGCAATCTGCCTTCGTAGTGATACTGCCTTGAAAACCCAAGGAGGGGTCACTATGAGTCGGGGGCTGACTCAACGGCATATAACAACAACAACACAACAACAAAGGGATCAGGGTAGGAGATTCTGGATGGGAGAAAAATGTGGAACAAAACTCAGAATCATAAAAACAACCAGGCTTGTTGGTCTGATAGAGACTAGTGAAACCACCGAGACTGTGGCCCAGTCACCCTTCTGGCCTGGAACTGAACTCACTCCCAAGGTTCCAAGAAGTCTCTGGAAGCCAAATAATAGGCATATAAGGTGAATATTTACACAACATAGGCATATTTCTTAGAACAATCAACCACAGGAGATCAGAAGGGCAGTATTTGCAAAGGGAGGGAACTCAGAGGGCAGAAATTCACAGGGAAGAAGGACACAGGGGAAAGATTACCACAGGGAGGAAGTGGAAGAGAGCTGTTACCATTACGGGAATTGTGATCAATGTCATGAAACAAAGTATGTATGAGCTGTTATATAGAAAATAAACTTGCTCTGTAAACTTTTACCCAAATCACAATAAAAAAATACCTTTTAAAAAGTTTCCTGGTTCATAATATAAAATAGTACACAGGAAAAAAAAAACATGCTCGATGAAAAAAGAACATCTTCATATTATTCAATGTTTACATAAAATTTAACAATAGAAAGTAATTTCTATTACAAAACTGAAAAAACATGTTAGATAACATCTTCTTAGTTCATGAAATGATTAGATTTTTAAAAATAAAATCTGTGGAGTCTATCACTGATTCCATCTTTTGCCCTCCCATGTAATAGTAGTAAGTAGTTCATTACTCACAACTTGGAATCAGTAAATGATCGAACTAAACACTGGTCTTTCTTCACTGTGATGTCATCATTACAGCTGGGAGATATTACCTGAAGTATAAAAGAAGAACAAATTGATTCCTATTTCCCTTGCTCATAAGAAAAATAAAGCTCTGGTAGCATAGTGGCTAAGACACTTGCCTGCTAACCAGATGGCTGGCGGTTCAAACCCACCAGCCACTCCTCGGAAGGAAGGTTGGGCAATCCTACTTCCGTAGTGATACTGCCTCGGAAACCCAAGGAGGGGTCGCTATGACTCGGGTTTGACTCGACAGCACATAACAACAACAACAACAACAACTTTTGAAAAGAACAACTTTGGATCCTCTGACTTCTCAATCAGATTGTGTTTTACCTTTGGCTTCATTATCAATGAAATCACTTACAGAAGAATGTCTCCTTATATCTTTTGTTTAATATACTGGTACTCTAGATTTAATTTATCCATAGTTGTTACTTTATTAAAAATAATTAATATAAATAATAATGCAACTCTCCCTTCTACAAAAATCAAGATTTAATCTAAGCCAAATAATAATCCATTTATTGTCAAAAATAAAATGATGTGTGTGAAAAATCTGCATTATTGTAATTTTTAAAAAAATAATTGATTCACAGGATCTATTCTGAAATCTGTCTATTTGTCTGAAATATACACCTATCTAAGGTCCCTTGCTTACCAGGACATGTTTTATTAATTAAAACAAGTAAAACAAAATCTGAGCAATGAACTTCATCATTTCTTAACTTTTGAAAATAACAAATGTCTTCTTAACAGTTATCAGCAGTTAATAGCTAATTTTTCTTTACAGAATTTCATTACAAGAACTGCCAATACACTGAAATACACCTGCTCATCACCACCCTTAACACTAGCCCCCCTCTGTGACAATCCAGATCAGAATGTCCACAGGACTTCATGCAATGATGGAAATATTCCATATCTGCATTGCCTGATATAGTAGCCATTGGCCACCTAGGGTTGTGCATTTGAAATGTGGCTAGTTCAACTGAGAAACTAAATTCTAAATTTTATTCAATTCTAATTAAGTTATATTTGAATTTAAATAGCTACATGTGGCTCATGTTAACTTATTAGACAGCACATAGCCACATAATTATATATTCTTGGCAGTCACATCAGCTGTCTTCACACCAGATGGAAGTAAATGTCTTTTTGTTTGTTCGGCAGGTACTGGTAATATTAGATAATAATATAGTTGTGTCTCGCCTCTAGAAGCTAACAGTGTAATGGAGAGCCAAACACAAAAAAAATATTTAAACACAACAGAAAATAAGTTGTGCAGAGGAGACCCTGTGGAGAAGGTAGGACTTGATCTGAACCTTAAGACAAAAATAAAATGTGAAGAGAAGGGGAGGACAAGGAAGGGGAGACGGGTATTATTTATCAGGTATTACTGATTCTTCTCATGAAGTAATTCTCTTGTCCATTCCTTCCTCTCATTCCTTCCCAATGTAAGGAAAAATTAGCTTTGTCTACTAATCTATCAAACACTTGGCATTCCCAAAGCCTTCTTTAAAATCTAGGTATATTCTGCCTTTCTCCAATACTCTCTATCCTACTCCAGTGTGGGCACCACAGAAAAATTTTATCTACTATATAATCTTTAATTAACAGATAATCTCTTAGATGTGTACAGTAAGCTGCCTGAGGGCAATGTGTTCCAAGTTTCACACTTTTGTATCTTCTAAGGACCTAGTGCAAAGTTGAACTCCCTTCAGATCCTCAGTAAATATTGACAAATTTATTTAAGGCAGAGGCAAAGTCTTAGAGGGGTGAAAAAGAACCTCAGGAAAGTAGAGAATCTATAATGAAAACAGGAAACAAACAGAGAGCTAGGAATGGCAGATGCAATCCATTAGGCAGTCACTGAAGGTTTTTGAGATTGGGACTATCATGATTAAGAAGACATTTTGAAAAGATTTCTCTATACACATTATTTCTAGAAGAGTCATCTGACTTTAGTAAAGAAACAATTCAGGAATCAAATTATAGGAACCTGCAGGTAGTTGTAAATAATAATAGGAACAGAGAATACAAAGAGGCCGCTGGACATATTTTGAAGGAATTACTGAAAGATCTCAATGAATAACTGGTTAAAGCAATTAAAGAAAGGACTTAACAGAAGACAGTGAAGTATTCTGGACCTGATATGATTGCTCAATTTTTAGACCTGCAATAAATAAATGATTAACTATGCAAAGAAAACTTACCAAAGCAGGATACCATTCAGTCTTCTCAGATGTAGATAGCACACTTACAACTTTCCCTAATAACTCATCATTGAGACGCCGCTTATCTTCATCTTCCTCTTCACTACTTTCTTCTTCCTTTTCATCTTCCGTACTAAAAGTTAAAACAACTTCATCATGATCTGAAACTAAATTGTTACTAACATAGTTACAGTGATGTAAATTTAACTTATACAATGCAATTTCTAATCTAGATTACTCTGGAATAGAAATATCCTCTTCATTCTTATTGAATTGAGAAGATGGCTATGTCTGTGTTGTTGTTGTTGTTATTATGTGCTGTCAAGTTGGACCTGACTCATAGTGACCCTCCTTGGGTTTCCGAGGCAGTATCACTACGGAAGTAGATTGCCCCATGTTCCTTCCGAGGAGTGGCTGATGGGTTTGAAGCGCCAGCATTCTGGTTAGCAGTCAAGTGCCTTAGGCACTACGCTACCAGAGCTCCCAGATATGTCTGTAGTCCTACAGAAAATAATCCTGAGCTATCCATAATAAGTGTGAGTTCATGGCACTAGACAATGAATATGTGGACTTAATCACTCTTGCCAACCACTGGCTAGGACAGAAAAGCCTAATTATGCCACCATCAACTATTTACTGTGCCAAATACTTTTTTAAAAACATTGTCCTTTTTTTGTCAGATACCAGACAATATAATATTCTAACAGGTTATGAAAAGATCTCATTTAAACACATATGAGGGTTTATATAGGTAATTATCTGGATAACTGAAGTTTACCCTGAAGTGTCAATTATATTAATTTTAAGCTAATAATTTTTTTAAATAAAAATGGGTATACTCCTATTTTGTTTCTCAATGAGTACATACTGAATAATTTGATATCTTCCTTAAGACACTGTCCTGCAATACATTTATACCTTCAGGGTTTATAAAGGTATGCAAAGCTATTAGTAAGTGCCTCAAAACTGCTTTGTTTCTTATCTTTTTAAGGTTTTATTCCTTCTTTTCCCTTTCACATATCAACTTCAAATTCCACATCTATTGTCTGCATCCACTAATTCTCTCTTTCCTGTGACACCTCTATTTGCTTCTTCAATTCTACTACATTCTAAGAAACCAGATGGCTCAACTTGTCAAAATTCTAAGTAAAACCGAGTAAGTAAGTTCTTATTAATAGTCTATGGAGACATCGTATGAATACAATACCTGGACATTAGTGATTTATTAACTAAGTATGTTGTTGTTACTGTTAGTTGCCATCAAGTCGATTCTGACTCAAGGTGACCCCACATGTGCAGAGAGGAACTGCTCAGTAAGATTTTCAAGACTGTGATATTTTGGAACCAGATTGGCAGGCCTGTCTTGTAAGGCACTCCTGGGTCTGTTGGAACCACTAACTCTTTGGCTAGTAGTCAAGAACTTAGCCATTTGTACCACCCATCAAAACCAAAGCAAATGCCGTCAACAAGTTTATTCAACTCATAGGGACCATATAGGACAGAGTAGAATGGCCCCATAAGGTTTCTAAGGCTGTAAATTTTATGGAAGCAAACTGCCTCTTCTTTTTCCCACGGAGTGGTGGATTTGAATTGTCAACCTTTCAGTTAACAGCCAAATTCTTTAACCATTGTGCAAGGGACTCCTAAATATCATGTAGTAAGTAATTTTTGCATACTGATAAATTTACATACATATTTAATCCTCAAAGACACTGGCAAGATAATATTATTCCCATTTTATTCACCTGTAACCTGGGAACATGATCTGGTGGTTTTTGTGAAGGTTGGAGATAATATATGTTAAGTGTACTTCAACTTCAAAGAGATAAAATAATTTTCCCAAAGGGTACTATCTATGTAAGTGGTTAAGGCAGGATTTCTATTTAGGGTCCTCAGTGATGTTTTATTATTTCTTTCTGGTTTAGTACAATGTTTTTTTGTTTTGTTTTATCATTGAGATACTCACAAAATTTAGGCATTATTTTTTGATTTGGACTTTGCCTTCTTAAATCTTCATTATTTTAAAAACATATATTCCCTGGCAGCAAGAGTACATCTAACCTAGATGTTGGTTTCTAAATAATATTTTCCATTATAAGGAACCAGGGTCTCTTGGAGAAATGGCTTATTCTAAGACTGCTACAGAAAAAATTTAAGATGAATCCAGAACAACTTTTTGTGCCTGAAAGTAAGAAAATTTTTTAAAAAGAAAAAAAATGGTGGAGCTACATTAAAAAAGCATAAAAGCCATCATATAGAGGGTCCCAATGACTAAACCTGAGACCATTTGAAAACTGAAATTAATACAAAGATCAATGAATTATAACCTATTGAATAAAATAAGAATCTGTGAATTCATCTCTGATCTTAACTTTATAAAACTAAATGTACATGAAAGAAAGAAAAAGGAAAAAATTAAATACATGGAAACTCAGTTAACACCTTACTTCAAAACAAACAAACATACAAAAGAAGTACTAGGTAATAGAATAAATAAAAATTAAAAATTCCTAAATCAACCATGGTCACAGAGGACATCAAGCTCAACTGGTATCACACATTATACAAAAACACTGTTCTGCATCTTCCTTTGGTGAGTAGTGACTGTTGTTGTTGTTGTTATGTGCCGTCGAGTCGGACCCAACTCATAGCGACCCCTCCTTGGGTTTCCGAGGCAGTATCACTACGGAAGTAGATTGCCCAACCTTCCTTCTGAGGAGTGGCTGGTGGGTTTGAACTGCCAACCTTCTGGTTAGCAGTCAAATGCCTTAGGCATAAGTAGTCATCTAGATGCAACAATGGGTCTTTCCTCATCCAGAGCAAAGAAAAATGAAGAAAACCAAAAATCCACAAAAACAATTAGTCCACAGGACTAGTGGACCATGGGAACCTTAGCCTATAAGACCATGAGACCAGAAGAACTAGATGGTGCCCAGCAACCACTGTCAACCACACAGAAAGGGATGAGGCAGGAGATCATGGATAGAGTGGGAGAACAATGTGGAAAAAGACTCAAAATCATAAAAAAGATCAGGTCTGATAGAGCTGTAAGATCCCTGAGACTATGGCCCCTAGTTACTCTTCAGGTCTGGAACTGAACTTACTCCCGTGGCTTCCAGCCGAATAACAGACAGGCATAGAGGTGAACACTTATATCATGTAGATATACTTCTGAGAATGAGCAATCATGGGAGAGCAGAAGGGCAGTGTTTGCACAGGGAGATAACTCGGGGCAGGAATACATAGGAAAGAAGGAGACAGGGAAGTGGTAACTACTGGGAGGAAGGAGGAAGAGAGTTGTTACATTGTGGGGAATTGCAGTCAATGTCATGAACAAAATGTGTATGAACTGATGTATGGAAAAATAATTTGCTCTGTAAACTTTCACCCAAATCACAATAAAAATTAAAAGAAAAAAAAGACTAGCCAAAATCAATACCTTTAACCTTACAACTCAAATACATAGAAAATGACCAGCAAAAAAAGTCTTCATTCCCTAGAAAGAAAGAATAAATATCAGAGCAGAAATACATGAATTAGAAAACAGTAAATAATAGAAAGGATCAACAAGACTAGAAGCAGGTCCTTTGAGAGGATCAATAAAATCACTGGCCAAAATGACTAAGGAAAACAATGAAAAAATGAAAATAATCAAAATAACGAATAAAATGAGTGACATTACGACAGAACCAACTGAGATTAAAAGGATAATAATATAATATTATGAAAAATGATACTCCAACATATTTGAAAATCTAGAAGAAATGGACAAACTTCTAGAAACACACTACATACCTAAACTAACACAAACCGAAGTTGAAAATTTGAACAGACCCATAATAAAAGAAGAAACTGAAGAGGTCATTAAAAAAAAAAACTTCTAACGAAAAACAAGCCCTGGTCCAGACAGCTTCACTGGAGAATTCTACCAAACATTCAGAGCAGAATTGACACCTATTCTACTCTAACTATTTCAGAACATAGAAAAGGAAGGAATACTCCCTAATTCAGTCGATGAACCTAGTATAACACTGATACCAAAGCCAGACAAACATGCCACTATAAAAGAAAATTACACACCAATATCCGTCATGAGTATAGATGTAAAAATTCTCAACAAATTCTAACCAACATAATCCAACAGTGTAACAACTAAAAAAACACATCATGATCAAGTTATGCAAGGATGCAAGAAAGGCACAACATGAGAAAATCAATCAATGTAATTTACCACATAAATAAAAGAATCACATTATCATCTCCATCAACACAGAGAAAGCATTTGATAAAATCCAATATCCTTTCCTGATTTAAAAAAAACAAACAAACAAACAAACAACTCTCAACAAAATAGGAACAGAAGAGACAGAAGGGAAATTACTCAACATAATTAAGGGATATATACAAAACCAACAGCCAACACTATTCTCAATGGGGGAAGATTGAGACCCTTGCCCTTGACCACGGAAATGACACGGATGCTCTTTATTACCATTCTTATTCAAAACTGTGCTGGAAGTCCTAGCTAGAGCAATAAGGCAAGAAAAGGAAATAAAGGGAATCTCAATTGCACAGGTAGAAGTAAAACTATCCTCATTCACAGACAACAAGATCATATACACAGAAAATCCCAGAGACTCTACCAGAAATTACTAGAACTAATGAAGGATTCAGCAGAGTAGCAAGGTACAATATTAACACACAAAAATTAGTTCAGTTCCTCTACACTAACAAGGAGGATTCTGAAACAAAATCAAGAAAACCATACCACTTACAATAGTCCCCAGTAGGATAAAATATAGTTTAAAATCAGGAAGGGAGTGCATCAGGGTTGTATCCTTTCACCATACATATTCAATACGTATGCTGAGCAAATAATCCAAGAAGCTGGACTATATGAAGAACGCGGCATCATGATTGGAGGAAGACTCATTAACAACCTGCAATATGCAGACAACACAACTTTGGTTGCTGAAAGTGAAGATGACTTGAAGCACTTACTTATGAAGATTAAAGACTACAGTCTGTAGTATGGGTTACATCTCAACATAAAGAAAATGAAAATCCTCACCAATGGACCAATAAGCTGCATCACAGCTTACTGACTAAAGTTGTCAAAGATTTCATATTACTTGGTTCCACAATCAACACCAATGGAAGCAGCAGTCAAGAAATCAGATGACGTATTACACTGGGCACATTTGCTGCAAAAGACCTCTTTCAAGTCCTGAAGAGCAAAGATGTCTCTCTGAAGAACAAGATGCACCTAACCCAAGCCATAGGAGCTCTGGTAGCATAGTACCTAAAGCACTTGACTCCTAACCAGAAGGCTGGAGGTTCAAACCCACCAGCCACTCCTTGGAAGGAAGGTTGGGCAACGTACTTCCATAGTGACACTGCCTCGAAGACCCAAAGAGGGGTTGTTTTGAGTCGGGTCCAACTTGACGGCACATAACAACAACAACAACCCAAGTCATGGTATTTTCAGTAGCGTCATATGCATGTGAAAGCTGGATAGTGAATAAGGAAGACTGAAGAAGAGTTGATGCTTTTGAGTCGTGGTGTTGGTGAAGAATACTGAAAGTACCATGGACTGTCAGAAGAACTAACAAATCTATCCTGTAAGAAGTATAGCCAGAATGCTCCTTGGAAGCAAGAATGGCCAGACTTCATCTCACCTACTTTGATCATGCTGTCAGAAGGAACCTTCCCTGGAGAAGGGTATCATTCTTGGTACAGTGAAGGTTCAACAATAAAGGGGGAGGCCCTCAATGAGATGGACTGACACAGTGGCTGCAACAATGGGCTCAGGTATAGCAAATATTATGAGGCTGGCACAGGATCAGGCAGTGTTCCGTTCTGTTGTACATACAGTTGCTATGAGTCGGAGCCAACTACATAGCACCTAACAACAACAACAAACAAACCTAACATGAAAGATTTATAAAACCAAAACTCAGCCCACTGCCATCTGGTCAACTCCAACCCATAGCGACCCCCCACTGGGTTTCCGAGGCATAAATCTTTATAGTAGATTGCCTGGTCTTTCTTCCATGGAGCAGCTGTTGGGTTAGAACCACCAACCTTCTGGTTAGCAGTGAAATGCCTTAGGCACTGTATCACCAGAGTTCCTCTAAAAATTTATATGAGTGTGGTAGTTAAATGTGTATGTCAACTTGGCTGGGCCTAGTTGAGTGGCTGGGTAGCTGGTGGTAGATATTCCCCATGATGAGACTGGCAATCAACTCCATGACAGGATCTACCACAAGCAGGTGAGTAGCAGCCTTTGGGGGGATGTGGCCTAGTTCCTGTATAAAAAGAGAAGCCTTGGGGATAGTCTCTAGCTTACGGCACGCTTGAACCCTGCATGTGGCCGTGTCATCATTCAGCAGCCTACATGCTCTGCTGACCTTGGGACTTTCAATGGACTTAAATTGATGGCCTGCCATGTGATTTGGTAACAACAGGACTGTGCCATTTTATTTGTCGCCCTTGGACTTGTTAGCCTCAACAGCCAGTAGCTGCCTGAGTGAAGAGATCCCTCTAGCTCCAGTGGGCCAGGAACAAGAGGCAGAGCTGAAGCCCAAGGTCAAGGGGCTTTCATACAGCCCCCAAAGCCAGGCACTTTGAACTTGGACTTCTAGCCTCCCAAACTGTAAGAGAATAAACTCCTGTTTTTTCAAGCCATCTCATTTGTGGTATATTCTTGTCAGAGAGGTTCTAGGTAACCAGAACAGAATATGGTATATTCTTGTCAGAGTGGTCCTATTTAACCAGAACGATGAGGAAAATAGAAAAGACTACTGCAAGAAACTAAGGGATCTATATGAATGGAAAGCCATTCCATACTCATGGATCAGAAGACTTAACATAGCAAAAATGTCAATACTAGCAAAAGTAACCCATGGCTATAACGCAATACCCCAAACCAAATTCCAACAACCTTCTTTAATGAATGGAAAAATTAATCAACAAATGTATACGAAAAGGAAGGAGGCCCCATATAGCTAAAGCAATATTCAAGAAGAACAACATTGTCAAAGGGCTTACATTTTCCTCTCTCAAAACTTACTATGACAACAACAACAAAAAAAACCTCACTGCCATTGAGTCAATTCTGACTCATAGTAACCCCCATCAGGTTTCCAAGGCTGTAAATCTTTACAGAAGTGGTTTGCTTCATCTTCCTCCTACAGAGCAGCTGGTGAGTTTAACTGTTGACCTTCTGGTTAGCAGTCAAATGCCTTACCCACTGTACCACCAAAGCTCCCATTAGCCTAATGAGAGATGCAAATCAAAACTATAATGACATATCATCTCATCCCTGCAAAAATGGCAATGATCAAAAACCAGAAAACAATAAATGCTGATGAGGCTGTAAGGGGACTGGAACACTTATACACTGCTGGTGGGGTTGAGAAATGGTATAACCACTGTGAAAAACATTATGGTGCTTCCTCAAAAAACTAGAAATATAAGTATCTTATGATCCAGTAATCTGATTCCTAGGTATATATACTAAACACATAAAAGTGGTGATATGAGTAGACATATGTACACTTATCTTCATTGCTGCATTATTCACAACATCAAAAATACGTAAACAACTTAAGGGCCCATAAACAGATAAATAGACAAGCAAACCAAGGTACATTCATATAATGGAATACTACGCAACTATAAAGAGCAATGAAAATCCTTTTAACATGGGGGAATCTGGAGTGAAAGAAGGCAATCACAAAAAGACAAATATTGTAATCACTTTCTAAATAGTAGACACTAGTTACTTTTGGTGATGGCAAACAAAAGACTAAATATAGGTTTAGTCAACACAACTTGACCAAGGTAAATAAAGACACTAAGAAGTAGATAAGAGACAATTTCAATAAATGCTGTAACATACACAATTTTGCAACAACAGTAAAACCCACCAAAACATGTTTGTGGTTACATAGGTAGATATGGATACATATAAATGCACAGGAAAGCATATGAGAATAAATGCACATGCGTGTATAGATGTATCAGTAAGCGTATGTATATACACATTTGTATGAATTGTATATATATCCACGTATATAACAAACCACATAGTGGACATAGTTACAGAGGCTTCCTAAACATATCCAAAACAACTCACAGGATTAGTTTACTAGGTTAGAAGGCTCATGACCATAGTCTCAGGGGGACAACTTAGCCAACTGGCATAACACAGTTCACAAAGATTATATTCTACATTCTAGATTGGTGAGTAACATCAGGGGTCTTAAAAGCTTGCAAGTGACTATCTAAGATACAATCATTGGTCGGTACTCATACAGAGCAAGAGAAAATGAAGGTATCAAAGGCTCCAAGAAGAAACTAGTCCACAGGACTAAGTTGTTGTTGTTGTTATGTGCCATCAAGTCGGACTCGACTCATAGTGACCCCTCCTTGGGTTTCCAAGGCAGTATCACTACAGAAGCAGATTGCCCCATCTTCCTTCTGAAGAGTGGCTGGTGGGTTTGAACCGCCAACCTTCTGGTTAGCAGTCAAGTGCCTTAGGCACTACGCTACCAGAGCTCCCAAAGGACTAAGAGCCCACACAAATTGCAGCCTTCTCTAACCTGAGAACAAAAGAACCAGATGGTACCTGCCTACCACTACTGACCATTCTGACTGGGGACACAGAAGGCCCTGGATAGAATGGGGGAAAAATATACAACAAAACTCTAATTCCTAAAAAATGCCAGACCTGGTATATAGGTAAAACTAGAGAAATCACTGAGACTATTACTCTAACCTTTAAACTTGGCTTTGACTCTACTTCTGTAGGTCATCTTTCCACCAAATAATACACTGGCTTATAAAATAAACAATATTACCTGGGGGTAATGTTCTCCACTAAACAATTAACTAGATGAGACCAAACAGTAAACATTTACCCAAAAGCCAAGATGAGAAGGAGGGGCAGTAAAGTTAGATCAATGGAAACAGAACAAATAGAATGAAAATAATGAGAGTGTTATTTAATGTCATAGAACAGTTTGTATAAAAATTGTTAAAGAAGAACTGAAATTGATGTGTAGACTTTCACCTAAAACACAATAAAATATTATTAAAAAAAAAATCTAAGAAAATCAAAGGCACATAGAAACAATTGTCCAAAGGACTAATGGACAATGAGAATCTCAGTCTATAAAACCCTGAGACCAGAAGAACTAGACGGTGCGGGGCTACCAACAAGCACTCAGAAAAGGATGAAAATTTGAGATCCTGGGTAGAGTGGGAGAAGTATGTGGAACAAAATAAAAAAAACATAAAAACAGAATTACTGGTTGAATGTTGTTTGTTGTTATGTGCCGTCAAGTTGGCCCTAACTCATAGCAACCCCTCCTTGGGTTTTCAAGGTGGTATCACTACATAAGTAGATTGCCCAACCTTTCTTCCGAGGAGTGGCTGGTAAGTTTGAACCTCTAGCCTTCTGGTTAGCAGTCAAGTGCCTTCGGCACTACGCTATCAGAGCTCCTTACTGGTTGAACAGAGACTGGTAAGTCCCTGAGACTATGCCCTCTATTCACCTTCTGGGCCTAGAATTGGACTCACTCCCTGGCTAACCTTAAGCCAGACATCAGAAAGGCCTATAAGCTGAACAACTACCAGGGAGACGCACTCTCCTTAGAACAATCAACCATGGGAGATCAGAAGGGCAGTATTTGCAAGTGAGAAAGCTAGGGAGATAGGCATGCATAGGCAGGAAGGACACAGGGAAAGGGTGACCACAGGGAAGAAGTGGGAGGAGAGTTGTTACACTGTGGGGATTGCAATCAGTGTCACAAAACATGTATGAAGTGTTGAATGTAAAACAAATCTGCTTTGTAAAATGTAACTCAAATCAAAATAAAAAGTTACAAAAAAAAAAAAAAAGCCTGTGAATCCATAATGATAAGGAAGAAAAGGTTTTCTTACAGCTGAAAGACAACTAACAAAAAAGGAGTGAAAAATCAGAAAATCATCACTCTGCTACCATCACAGCAATCGATTCAGGCAGTAAGTAGCAGTGGGTGCTAAAATTATTGAATGAAAGTTTGATGAAAAGGACATTTAAACGATCTCAAAGTATCACCACACAGATTATTTATATACTACACAGAAAAAAAATGTCTATGGTAAGTAACTTTAAATTTTAGATATTTGGCATACACCACCTTAACCACGTGACCAAAGTTAGTATCACCAATTATGGGACAAACTGACAGCATTCAAGTCTTGAGGAACTTGCACTGAAAAGGACACAACATTGCTTATGTAGTATTATTGTCATAAATGCATAGCCAAATCAAATCATGAGGAAATAATCAAACTCATAATGAATGGGGAAAAACAACAACCTACTGCTATTAAGTCAATTCCAACTCATAGTGACCCTAAAGGACAGACTAGAACTGCCCGACAGGTTTCCAAAGATGTAATCTTTATAGGAGCAGACTGTCACATCACATCTTTCTCCTGCACAGTGGCTGCTGGGTTCAAACTACTGGTCTTTTGGTTAATAGCTGAGTACTTAACCACTGCATCACCAGGGCTCCCATCCATATTAAGGAATAGTCTACAAAACAACTAATCTGTACTCTTCAAAAATGTAACTTTATGAAAGACAGAAAGGCTAAGGAACTATTCCCACTTAAAGGAGTCTCAAGAACTACATGAACTAAATGCAATGTGTGATTTTGAATTGGATCCTGGACTTGGGGAAGGGAAAGGGAATATTATAAAGGGTATTACTAGGACAACCGGCAAAATTTGAAATATTGACTAGTATTGGCTAACGGTATTTTCTCACTGTCATTTCCGATTCATAGCAACCTCTCCTTGGCTTTCCAAGGCAGGATCTCTACAGAAGTAGATAGTCCAATCCTCCTTCAGAGGAGTGGCTGGTGGTTCTGGTTAGCAGTCAAATGCCTTAGGCGCTATGCCACCAGAGCTCCTCTACACACACATACCTATTCATATACATACATTTCTGGAATTTGATCACTGTATACTTATAGAAAATATTCTTGTTCTCAAGTATTTAAGTACAGAGTCATCATGCTTACAATTTCCTCTCTACTAGTTCAGCAGAATAAAAATTATTATTATAAAATTAAAAAGCTATAGTATGTATATATAAAAACAGATAATTATAAAGTAAATGTGGCAAATATTGTTAACAATAAGTAAAGAATATGGGAGTTCACTATATTATTCCTGTAACTTTTAAGTAGACATGTCTTTAAAATGAAAAAGTAAAAACAGTACATATACTCACTTACAAATAAGGAAACTATCATATCATTTGGGAGCTCTGGTAGCATAGTGGCTAAGGCACTTGACTGCTCACCAGAAGGCTGGCAGTTCAAACCCACCAGCCACTCCTCGGAAGGAAGGTTGGGCAATCCTACTTCCGTAGGGATACTGCCTCGGAAACCCAAGGAGGGGTCGCTATGAGTCAGGGCTGACTTGACGGCACATAACAACAACAACAACAAATCATATCATTTAAGAAATATAGCAAAGTAGCTTTTAACAAAATAATCTTTTTCAAAAAGGGGCTATGATAATTCCTGGACAAAGAATGAGAATAACTAAAATCAAGGTCTATTCAAATCAATTATCTCACATGAGGACACATGATGCTATGGAAAGGTTAACTAAACAAATTTAGCCATCCTAAAAAAGTCATTTGCTTGATATTATAATAACTGTGATTTAAAGTTATTAATATATGGAAAAACTCACACAGGAAGAGAAGCCCTTAGCCATCATAAAAAAGTCATTTGCTTGATAGTGTAAAATTGTAATTTAAAGTTACTAGTATATGAAAAAACTCACACAGGAAGAGAAGACCTTCTTCCTCTGTTTGTCTTCTTTGCAATAACTGGAGTTCCAAAATGCTCTGGATTTGTTAATGGAAGCTGGTCAAGTGTCTGGATAAGAAACAGATTAATTAAATGCACTTTGTACCTGTAGGTCAGTACCTGTTACTCTACCCAAAAAGACCATCCATGTCATCCTACCTCACTCTCTGCAAAATGTCTCTCCCCTTTTAGGCAAAGTGAGGTACGTCTCAATGTTCTCTCATCACCATCATCAAACACTACAATAAGCAAAAGACATCAGAGAATTTATGAATACAAATTAATTAAAAGTGTAATGACACAGAATGCTATTATTGATATTTCTTTAGGGCTTAATATTTGAAGAACTTTCAAGATCTTTGAAATCACATTTCCTTCTATAAATACTAAAAAGACACAACTTAAATGACTGTCCCCAGCTCCCATGTATCTCTCTTTTTTAATTTCCATCACTGCAGAACCATGTTCTTAACCCATTAGCAAACTAGTCAAAGTACAATTATTAAATCCAAGAAGAATGAGCAAAATCTTTTTTTTTTTATAAAGAAAAAAAACAAACAAGAATCAGTATGGGTTTTCTCTCAACAGTTATCAATGGAGTGCCCTTAACTTCTATGAACTCTTTAACATCAGGTAATGTCATTGCTTTATTCTATTATTTCTCTTTACATAATGTGATAGTTGGAGATGTGTGTCAACTTGGCTGGACCCCAGTTCTGTGTGGTTGTTCCCATGATGGGATCCGATGACTGTGTTCTGAGTGGCCAATCTGTTCAGGGGGAGTTTCCTAGGGGTGTGGCCTGCTTCCAGGATATCCTGGGACATCCTGGGAAGAGAGACATTCTTGTGTGGATCAGGATTCTGGTGTGCGGCCTACAACTATCCGTGAGTGAGCAATCCACTGTTCGGCCCGGAGATCTTTGATTCATCATTCATTGGCAGCCAGTGTACTGTCTGCCAGCCTTGAGCTTCTCGGCCCCTGCGGGGAAAAGCCTCCAGCCTGACGTTTCCTCCAGGGACTTCGGACTTGCCGGCTTCTATACTTTTGTGAGCCGTTTTCCTAAGATAAACTTCTCTCTCTCTTTATATATATATAAGCTTTGCTGTTTTTGTTTCTCTAGAGAACCCCGTCTAACACACATAATAACCTAAAACAAAGAAAGGGATACCAAATTCTAAAATTACAAGATTCAATTTTTTTATTTTGTTAAAAAAAAAAGGGGGGATATAAGTAGTTTAGAAGGTTGAAATAAGGAAACAGCAGAAAGATATGGAAAAAAGAACAGAAACAACAACAAAAAAAGCCTCTTAAAAGAAGAGATTGTAATTACATGGAAGCTTTTTCTCAAAGCATACTAATTTTATGACATTTTTAAAAAATCATATTACGTAAGGCTATTTTTAAATCTTTCAAGGATATTGTTGTTGTTATATGCCATCGAGTCGGATCCCACTCCTAGTGACCCCTCCTTGGGTTTCCAAGGCAGTATCACTACAGAAGTAGATTGCCCAACCTTCCTTCTGAGGATATAGGGTTATGAAATTTGACAATTTATTACTAGCATTTACCATATTCCTAGCTGAATACTATAAATTTACAAATTAAATTTTTCACAAATGTACCCTGATTTTAGCATCAAATATTTATAAAGTATATTAAAAAGAAAATATCCTTAGAAGACACCTGACTGACCAGAATTATGAAGAAATAAAACATGAGAAGTGAGAATTACCACAGTTACATAAAATGCATATTCACTTAACAAATGTTTATACAGGTTATAAAAATAATACATATACAGGAAAGCATATGCACCCAAAAATAATTACTGTTAAAATTAATTTAATCCTGATATTCCTAATTCTAGATGCTTTTTCATTCTAATAGAATAGCTGTTGTTGTTAGGTGTCATCAAGTTGGCTCCAACTCACAATGACCCTATGCACAACAGAACTAACCACTGTCTGGTCCTGCACCACCCTTACAGTCATTGCCATGTTTAAGCCTACTGTTGTAGCCTTTGTGTCAATCCATCTTGTTGAGGTTCTTCCTAATTTTCACTGATCCTCTACTTTACCTATCAAGATGTCCTTCTCTAGGGACCAGTCCTTTCTGATAACACATCCAAAATACATAAGATATAGTCTCACCCTCCTCACTTTTAAGGAACAGCCTTACTGTACTTCTTCCAAGACAGATTTGTTCGTTCTCTGGACAGTCAACAGTGCTACAATTCAAATTCATCAATTCTTCTTCAGCCTTCCTTATTCACTGTCCAGCTTTCACATGCATATGAGGCATTTGGATCAGGCATACTTCAGTTCTCAAAGTGGTATCTTTGCTCTTTAACACTTTAAAGAGGTCTTTTACAACAGATTTGCCCAATGCAATATATTATTTGCTTTCTTGACTGCTACTTCCATGGATACTGATTGTGGATCCAAGCAAAATGAAATCTTTGAGAACTTCAATCTTTTCTCCATTTATCATGATGTTGCTTATTGGTCCACTGAAAGCTATAGTCATTCATCTTCATCAATAAGTGCTTCAAGTCCTCTGCTTTCAGCAAGCAAGGCTGTGTCATCTGCATATCACAGGTTGTTAATGTGTCTTCCTCCAATCCTGATGCCATATTCTTCTTTATATAGTCCAGCTTCTCTGATTATTTGCTCAGCACATGGACTGAATATGTAGGGTGAAAGGATACAACCCTGATGCACACCTTTTCTGATTCTGAATCAAGCAGTATCTCCTTGTTCTGTTACAATGACTGCCTCTTGGTCTCTGTACAAGTTCTGCATAAACACAATTAAGTGTTCTAAAATTCCCATTCTTCACAATGTTACTGACAATTTGTTATGATCTACATAGTCAAGTGCTTTTCCATAGTCAATAAAACACAAGTAAATATGTTTCTGGTATTCTCTGCTTTCAGCCAAGATCGATCTGGCATAAGCAATGACATACCTGGTTTCACGTCCTTTCTGAATCTGGCTTCATTTTTAGCAGTTCCTTGACAATGTACTGCTGTAACCATTTTTGAATTATCTTCAGCAAAACTTTACTTGTGTATGATATTAATATTATTCGATAATTTCTACATTCTGTTGGATCATCTTTCTTTGGAAGGGGCACACATATGGATGAATCTGTTCCAGTGGGTTCGCCAGGTAGCCATCTTCCAAATTCCTTAGCATAGATGGGTGAGTATTTCCAGCATTGCATCTGTTTATTGAGGTATTCATTTGTTTCTGTATTTATTTGGGCAGACTCTGTAGGTTCCAGAGCTGGGTTGGCTGTAATCTTAAAGGAAGGTGCTTATGAGGCAAAGTTCTTCTGCGGTGCCACTGGGTGGGTTTGAACAAGAAATCTGGGCTTAACTGACCAAGTGCAAAACATCTGTGCCACCCAGGGACCTTCAGTGTCACATCTACTTGTTGAAGCATCTCAACTGGTATCTGTTAGTTCCTGAAGCCCTATTTTTCACTAATGCCTTCAGTTCAGCTTTGGTTTCTTCCTTCAGTGCTGTCGGTTCTTAATTATATGCTACCTCTTGAAATAACTGAATGTTAATCAATTCTTTTTGGTACCATGACTATGTATTCTTTCCATCTTCCCTTCATACTTCTTGCATTGTCCAATATCATACCCATAGAATCTTTAACAGAATATTCAATATTCTTAACAGAATAGTACAATTTGAATAAAGAAAAATTCTTTACCTTTTTAAATAATATCTTTAACTCTTAACTGTTTTCC
The DNA here is from genome assembly GCF_000298275.1 of Orycteropus afer afer. Classification (NCBI taxonomy): domain Eukaryota; kingdom Metazoa; phylum Chordata; class Mammalia; order Tubulidentata; family Orycteropodidae; genus Orycteropus; species Orycteropus afer. The sequence continues at coordinate 2,389,824 of NW_006921901.1, read as the reverse complement.
CATATAATTACAATCCTGCATTTAATATTTGTGTAATGAAACATTTGCCTTGAAATCATTAACTTATTTTTTCTAGAAATTTGATTAGATAAAAGCAATTGACTTCAGTATTTATCTACTTCAATTAGTTCTTCCTCTTAAATGAAGACATCTAAATTAGATTCTCCTACATTTAAGACAACACGTAGAGAAAATTAAAATCTCCTGAAGCACATAGTCAAAGAACCACAATGATTCCACAAAAGCAGCTGTGCTATATACAATGTCAATAATATAGAAATTAATGACCACTTAGAGACACAATGACATGACAGAACACAACCTGTAATGATTACATCACTGATCCGTGCCTGATAACGATACCGTAAACAACTCATAAAAATTACAATTCTTATAGTATCAAAAAGTCTATAAATAGACTGTACTTTTAAATGTTCAAAATCATAAAATTATCACAAACTAAACTTAAAATAATCCATTTTATCATTAATGTTCGACTGGGATCTTAAAAGCTAGCGAGCTGCCATCTAGATGCAACTATGGGTCTCTCCTCATCTAGAGCAAAGAAGAATGAAGAAAACCAAAATTCAGGGAAACAATTAGTCCTAGTGACTGGTACACCATCCGACCTGCAGCCTATACGACTATGAGACCAAAAGAACTAGATGGTGCCTGGCTACCATTGTCATCCATGTGGAAGGGGATCTATCTAAGAGATCCTTGATAGAGAGGGAGAACAATGTAGAACAAAACTCAAAATCATTTGGAGGAAAAAAAAAAAAAAGGAGGGGGGACCAGGTTTGCTGGTCTGATAGAGCCTGTTGGAACCACTCAGACTATGGTCCCTAGTTGCCCTTCAGATCTGGAATTGAACCCACACCTGTGGTTTCCAGCCAAACAAAAGGCGTAGGAGTTGAACATTTACCTGAGGTAGATATACTCCTTGGAGAGAATAATCATGGAAGAAAGAAGGGCTGCTTATGCCCAGGGAAACAGCTCAGGGGGCAGGAGTGCATGGAGGGATGGACACAGGGCAGAGGTACCTATGAGGATTCCTAGGAGGGGAGCTGTTGCATTGTGGTAAACTGTGGTCAATGTCATGAGACAAAGTGTATGTGAACTGCTATATGGAAAGTGAATTTGCTCTGTAAATCTTCACCCAAATCATAATTAAAAAAAAAAAAAAAAAAAAAAAACTCATTGCCATGGAGTCCACTCGACTCACAGCGACCCCTCCTTGAGTTTCCGAGGCAGTATCTCTACAGAAGTAAATTGCCTAGTCTTCTTTCCAACAAATGGCTGGGGAGTTTGAACTGCCACCCCTCTGGTTAGCAGACCAATTTACCACCTGCCATCAAGTCAATTCTGACTCAAGGCAACCCCATATGTGTCAAAGGAGAACTGTGCTCCATAGGGTATTCTATGGCTGATTTTTCAGAAGTAGATCTCCCAGACTTTCTCCCATGGCACTTCTGAGTAGACCTGAATCACATCCCAGTTAGCAGCCAAGTGCATTAATTGTATCAATCATCCAGGGACTCCAATACGTAATAGGAACCCCAAAAAGGGACAGTTACAGGAAAGTTCCTGATCTGTGGAAGATCAGACATTATGTTCTGCCATGTTTTTCGCCAACTAGCAATTAAGCTCATTATGCTTGAATCATTCTTTACATGGTTCACATCTTTCAATTTCTAAATGCTCTAACAGACTGTTTATTGAATATAAGAGAATAGTGCTTCTTAATCATCTTAAATGTTATAGTTCAATCTCTTATACATATAAGTGCAAAATCTTAAGTATTTTGAATTTTTTTTTCAAATAAGCCTGTTTCCCCAATTGTGGTCTGTTTTCCTAAGTGTGGACTACCTGCATTAAAATCACACAATATGAGAGTTCCAGTAAGATGGAGGAATAGGCAGAAAGACTGCACAGACCCTCTTCAACAAAGAAAAGAGGAACCAATTAACACAGATACAGAAGATAATACTGTACTCCTGAGCCTTGAAGGCAAGGATATACAAGTGGACAAAACTCCAACTAGCAAATGAATTTGCACGAAAACACCAAAACAGGAGACAGACGGAGCTGCGGGTCTGGCAGTGATCCTGACAGCACACACAGCTTGAATACTGCTGTCTGGTGGTAGGGCCTAAGAATTAATCTAAAAATCAGCCCTGCTAGCCAGGGACAGCAAAGATGACTGCTGTGGTGGCTGGGGAATAAAAGGGGAAGCAGCGAAGAGGAAGGCGGGCTGAGGCATATACTTCTGTCTGTCCAGAAGGTGCAGCCATTTTGAATGTTTACAAGCAGAATGACCATTTTGGATATTTAAAGCGAAAGCATCCTCACAGATTCCAGGGACTTAAAAACAAGCTACACTTGCTGGGAACCCCAAGGACATTCCAGACCCAGATGACTGGAAAGGTGTGAGATTCTCCTTGTTACTCTTATACCCCACACTCTCCTGCTAAACGTAAGTGTGGCCAACCCTCACTCCCACCCACCTTCTGGGCCAGCAGGAATTCCATCCCAGTCTGTGTGCTTGGATGGAACCTGAGTGCCCCACCCTGCCCTCTCCTGATTATTTTTTTCTTTTTTTCTATTTATTTAGTTTTTTTCTGTCTTATAACTACTGTTATTATTACTTTTGTCCTTTTTACTGTTATTCTTTATTTGTCCCATCCCAGGTTCTAGTTTTCAGCTTTTTCTCTTTTCCCTGTTTCTGGTTGAAATTTTTTTCTTTCTTTCTCATGGTTAACCCTATTCCTTGATTTTCTTTTTGCATTTTTTCCATTTTTTTTCTTCATTATTCTCCTTCTCTACTTTTCTTTT
>NW_006921901.1:2334030-2386191 GCF_000298275.1 Orycteropus afer afer | reverse complement strand
GTGGGATATTATCAAAAGGAATAACCTACATGTCATTGGAATTCCAGAACAGGAAGAGAAAAATAAAACCACTGAGAAAATTGCCCAAGATTTGTTAGAGGAGAATTTCCCTGATATGATGAAAGATGAGTATACATCCATTCAGGATGTCCAACGAACCCCAAACAGGATAGACCCCAAAAGAAAATCACCAAGACATATCATCAACAAACTCATCAAAACCAAAGACAAAGAAAGAATCCTGAAAGCACACGGGAAAAACAAAAAGTTACTTACACAGGACAACCAGTAAGAATAAACTCTGATTTCTCAGCAGAAACTACACAAGTGAGAAGGCAATGGGATGGTATATATAAAACCCTGAAAGAGAAAAATTTTTACCAAGAATTATACACCTAGCAAAACTGTCACTCAAATATGAAGGTGAAATTAGGAGATTTCCAGATAAGCAGACCAACCTTACAAGACATACAAAAGGCAGTCTTTTGAACAGAGAACCATACATAGCAAACATCAATTGACCATTAACACACAAGATGACACAACCCAGAAACCACAGCTATGGATATATCCAAACTAAAATAAGCTTACATGATTTAAACAGGCAATCAGAGATATCAATTGGTAAGTGAGGCCAACAACAAAACAAAAAGAGGGAAAATACCATGTAGTTACAGACCTTCTACATGGTGAGGAAGTCAAGAGTTCCAAGATAGAATGGACTGTTCTCATCTCGGGGAGAAAATTATAAATCACAGCGTAACCTCAAAGAAAAATGATAAGCCTTCACATCACAATAAAAAAGAGGACAAGCACAAATATTCAGCAAATACTAAAATAACAGCAACAAAGAAAATGATAACATGATTCATAAACATAATGAGCTCAGCACAGAAAATAATATGGAACAAAGAAACCAGGGACACCATGAAAAAACACATACCAAAATGACAGCAACCAATTCATACTTGTCAATAATTGCACTGAATGTTAATGGATTAAATGCACCACTCAGGAGATGGACAGTTGCAGCCTGGATAAGAAAACAAAACCCCTGAATATGCTGTCTACAAGATACACACCTTAGAGATAAAGAGAAAAACAGACTAAAAATCAAAGGTTGCAAAAAGATATATCAAGCAAATGGCAACCGTAAAAGAGCAGGAGTGGCAATATTAATTTCTGATCAAATTGACTTTAAAACAAAAACCACCATATGACACAAGGAAGGACATTATATAATGATTAAAGGATCAATTGAACATGAAGATATAACCATAATAAATATCTATGGACCCAATGAAAGAGCCCCAAAATACATAAATCAGACTTTAGAAGAGTTGAAAAGTCAAATAGATGACGCCACAGTCATGGTGGGAGACTTTAATACACCACTTGCATTGAAAGACAGAACAACTGGAAAGAAAATCAGCAAAGATGCAGAAGAGCTGTTCAATACAATCCACCAACTTAACCTTATAGCCATCTACAGAGAACTTCACCCAACAACAGCACAATATACATTCTTTTCCAGTGCGCATGGCCATAAAGCAAGCCTTCATAAATTTAAAAATATTGAAACACTTACTGCAAAGCATCTTCTCGGATCAGCATGCTATCAAATTAGAAATCAACACTAGGAAGATCAACAGAAAAAGTAAACACATGGAAACTGAACAACACCCTCCATAAGAAAGACTGGGTAATAGAAGAAATAAAAAATGAAATTTAAAAAACTCAAAAATTCCTTGACTCAAACGAGAATGGAAATACAACATACCAAAATCTTTGGGACATGACAAAAGCAGTGATCAGAGGCTAATTTATAGCAATAAATGCACACATCAAAAAAGAAGAGCCAAAATCAACACTTTAAACCACCATCTCCAAAAATTAGAAAAACAATAGCAAGAAAAGCCTACAGTCACCAGAAGAAAGGAAATAATCAAGATTTGAACAGAAATCAATGAAAAAGAAAATAGAAGGGCAATAGAAAAAAATCAACAAGACCAACGTTGGTTTTTTGAACAGATTAACAAAATCAACAAACCACTGGCAAATATAACAAAGGAAAAGAGGGAGAGAATTCAAATAACATGAATAAGAAATGAAATGGGTGACATCAGAACAGAACCAATTGAAATAAGAAGGATAATACCAGGATACTATGAAGAACTGTACTCCAACAAATTTGAAAATCTGGAAGAAATGGACAGATTTCTAGAAACACCAGGAAAGAGACTGCTGAAAAAGAAATAAGGAAATCAATACCACTTACAATAGCTACCAAAAATATAAAATACTTGGGAATAAATCTTACCAATGACACAAAAGACCTGTACAAAGAAAATGATAAAAAAACTAGCTCAAGAAACCATAAGAGATCTACATAAATGGAAGAAATTCCCATGCTCGTGGACAGGAAGATTGAACATTGTGAAAATGTCAATTCTACCCAAAGCAATCTATACATTCAACGCAATCCCAATCCAGATCCCCTCAATGTTCTTTAAGGATATGGAAAAACCAATCACTAACTTTATATGGAAAGGAAAGAGACCTCAGATAAGCAAAGCACTACTGAAGAAGTACAACAAAGTAGGAGGTCTCACACTGCTGGGTCTCAAAACCTACTATGCAGCCACTGTAGTCAAAATTGCCTGGTATTGGTTTAAGGACAGACACATAAACCAATGGAATAGAATTGAGAACCCAGAAATAGATCCACTGACCTATGGTCAGCTGATCTTTGACAAAGGTCTGAAATCCATTAAATGGGGAAGAGAATGTTTAATAAATGGTGCTGGTGAAAGTGGATATCCATTTGCAGAAAAATAAAACAAGATGTGCTCCTCACACCATAAACAAAAACGAACTCGAGATGGATCAAAGACTTAAATGTGAAACCTAAAACTATACAATTCCGCAAGGGAAAGCTAGGGCCAAATTTAGTGGCCTTAATATATGGCATAAATAGACTATCAAGCATAACCCAAAATGCACAAACAGCAGAAGAGAAACTAGATGATTGGGAACCTTCTAAAAAAATCAAATTTTCATGTGCTTCCAATGATTTCTCCAAAAAGAGTCAAAAGAGAACCTACAGATTGGGAAAAAATATTTGGCAATGACGTATCTGCCAAGGGACTTACCTCTAGAATTTATAGAAAACTCCAATACCTCAAGAACAAAAAGACAAACAATCCAATTAAAAAATAGGCAGAAGACATGAATAGACACTTCACCAAGGAGGATATTCAGGCAGCCGACAAACATATGAAGAAATGCTCACAATCATTAGCTATTGTTGTTGTTTGCAAATCAAAACAACAATGAGATACCATCTTGTTCCACCACTAGTAGCAAAGTTCAGCAAGACAGAAAATAACAAATGCTGGCGGGGATGTGGAGAGATTGGGACTCTCATACACTGCTGGTGGGACTATAAAATGGTACAACCACTGTGGAAAGCAGTATGGCGATTCCTTAAAAAGTTGGAATTAGAAATACCATTTGAACCAGCCATTCCATACTAGGAATATATCCTAAAGAAGTGAGAGCCAGGACAAGAACAGACATACACACACCCTTGTTCATCACAGCACTATTTACAACAGCCAAAAGATGGAAACAACCTAGGTGCCCATCAAATGAGGAATGGATAACCAAACTACGGTACAAACATACAATGCTCAATATGTTTATAAAATCGAAGATTCCTGAGTTGCCATCCCCAAGCTTATCACATTGGAAAAGGTTTCAGGCCATCAAGTATTCTTTTTTGCTTTAAAAATAAGCACCAAGTGATTCTTATGTACACTAATGCTTATAATGAATTATATGAAATTAAGATTCTAAACTCTTTGAAAATAAGAATTATGCAATTTCTTCAGTTATTACCCATCATACAAAATCACTGTAGACAATGCTCAGCAATGACCAGTTTTTAGGAATGCTAAAACGACACCCAAATAGAGCACAGAGATCACTATTCATAATGAAAGAAATATTCTGGGACGCAGGAACCCAGACTGTGGAAGTTTGAAAAGTACTGCTCTTGCAAGAAGCATGAGTGTTGTATTAGTAGAGTTTCATGAGTAATGGGGATGTAACCTTAAGGCTGAGAACCATATAAACCAAGAAATCAAACCTACCACCATCAAGTCGATTTTAATTTACAGCAACCCTAAAGGACAGAGGAGAACTGACACACAGGCTTTCTAAGGCTGCAATCGTTATGTAAGGAGATTGTCCCATCTTTCTCCTACAGAGTGGGTGTTGGGCTTGTACCTCCAACCTTTTAGTTAGCAGCCTAGTACTTAACCACTGTGTTGCCAGGGTCCTCGAATACCAATATTAGTGTCTGAGTAAGCATCACATAATTTCCCATGATTCTGTACATATCAACTGTCATTTTTAGCAGTCCTTTGTTTAATATAGCAAAATTGCATTTACTTCATCTTCCCAGAGTTAACTTTACGCTTAGTTTTTAAATCCCTAATAACCTTCAATAGCCACAATTAAGCTTCCTAAAACATGTAGTTCAGAATAGCATACTTTTTGTACTTCTAAGAGGTACAAAAACACAAAAGGTTAGAAAACAGTAGTTATACACATATAATTGCTACTCTACTCTTAATAGAAGCCACAGAATAAAACACATGAGGTACAATTTTTAAGCCAAGCATGTTCTTCATAGCTTTGAGCATCAACTGGAGACCAATGACTTTTTACTTACACAAAGCAACAAATCCAGTAAATTAAAAGTGAAGGCCAATTTCTTTAAAAAGAAAGCAAATAAATGGAGGTGGAATATTTTGGAAAAGAATAGCAATAATGGTGGCATAACATGAAAAATGTCATCAATGTCCCTCTGCTATAAATGTGGAAGCTGTTATGTTGGCAAATGTCTTGGGTATGTTTTCACCACAACAAAGGTAAAAATATATAAATTACAATAAATAAAAAGAAAGCAAATAAAAATCTGCATCTCTAAGATAACATTAAATTTATCAAGTTTGGTTGATGGTTTCCTTCCACAAGGAAGCCACACATTATAATTAAACCACTTATACTAGGATATAAATGAAGAGCCCAAACAATGCAGTATACTAGATATTCAGTGTAAAACAAAGAAGTATACACTATTCACAGGATTGTGTACTTCAAAAGTACAGACAGAAGACTTGGAAAAGTTAACCACTGCTGTTCTCATCAACATAATGACAGTAACTATTTAAGTACTATTTTTAGGTTTTAATTTAAATATATTATGGCACTTGTTGCTATTCACTACAGTAAAGTTTTTTAAAGTCAGTGAAAGCTTATTCATGGACTGTTAAGAATGTATTCACACTAACAGCACTTACATCTTTCTTGATAGCTATTACTAAGAGAGTGCTCACTACATCCAAAATCAAAAATTAAGCTACAACCATCCAGTCTTGAATCTATTCTGGTCAACATTTTTTTAGTCTGCAAATTCTGTAATAACATCTACATTACAATTATACAAAACAGGTAGCACTACCGTAAAATATTGTAACTATGCAATCTTAATTGTAATTACAGAAAAAAATCTGATTATTTATAACACCAAAAGCCACTGCCATTAAGTCGATTATGACTCATAGCAACCCTAGAGGACAGAGTAGAACTTCTCCATAGGGTTTCCCAAGGTGTAAATCATCACGGAAGGAGACCGCCTCATCTTTCTTCTGTGGAACAGATTCAAACTGCTAACCTTTCAGTTAGCAGCGAACGCTTTAACCACTGTGCCCTAAGAGTTCCTTGATTATTCATAACATTAAGTTTTAGTGACTTTCTTTATGGGACAAAAATAGTGATACAAGTTAACTTCCTTGAACAGGAACATCAAGGTACCCTAAAAAAAAGGTACATTCATGGATGAAATAGCTATAAGTGCCAAATTACTGTAAGAAATAACTATTTTCATTATCAGCAGACATCATTAAAATTTTAGCCAACTATATCCTGTAAATTGACAAGAAAGAACAATATACACTTCTCTGCCAACACAGTGATTCAGAGTACCTAAAAAATAAAGGTATATGCCTGTGGCTTCTAGCCAAACAAAAGACAGGCATATGAGGTGAACATTTATACTAGGTAGACTCACTCCTTGGAGAGAACAATCATGGGAGAAAGAAGGGCTGTGTATGTACAGGGAGAAGCTCAGGGGACAGGAGTGCATGGAGAGAAGGACACAGGGAAGAGGTAACTACAGGGAAGAGGGAGGGGAGCTATTGCATTGTGGTAAATTGTAGTCAGTGTCATGAAACAGAGTGTATGTTAACTGCTGTATGGAAAGTGAATTTGCTCTGTAAACTTTCACCCAAATCACAATGAAAAAATAAATAAAATTAATTAATTTTTTTAAAAAAAAGGTATATGCAGCCCCCAAATCAAAGTATTAAGCTACTCAGATGCTCACCCACAGTATACCAACTAGCATCTGTCAACTTGCTGATAATAGCTTCCTGAAAGGATCCATCAGATGTCCTTGTTTCAACAATAGCTCCAACCTAAAACATAAAATCCAAATTTCATTGCTAAATTTAAACAAACAAACCAAATTATTCCTACCAACTACATGATCAGAGTAAAATAATAATGCTTATGATAACTTTACCTTATACTGGCTTAGATATTCATTGCTATGTATCACTGCTTATAGTGCTTTTATTTATTATGTAATTTGAGTCTCAAAATGCTATGGCATAAGTAAAGCAGCTTTATTACTCCTATTTTATTCACTGGAAATTGTGTCTTGGAAAGAGAAAATAATTTGTGAAGACTCCAGTATAAGAACCCAGTCCCTTAAGTCTTAATTCATTTTTTTTTCTTTTACTACATTATATTGCCTTCATAAAAACTGTCCAATAAAAGAAATATAAAACTATAAGCAAAAATAGCTTCAACTTCCTTTCATAGAAATATTGGTTTCAGCATTTATAGTTAAGAAACATTTTAAGTAAAGGTTCACCTGGAGACAAAGGGATAGACTAGTTGACCTTTCAGTTTCCAGACCTCTGTACCTAAGTTATTAACCAAAGTGGTACTCTGACGTTCCTGCACCATCCTCACAATCATTGCTATGCTTCAGCCCATTATCGCAGTCACTGTGTCAATCCATCCTGTTGAGGGTCTTCCTCTTTTTTACCAACCATCTATTTTATCAAGAATGATCTCTCTCTCCAGGGACTGGTCCCTCCTGATAACATGACCAAAGTATGAGAGGCAAATTCTCGCCATTCTCGCTTCTAAGGAGCATTCTAGCTGTTCTTCACCCAAGACAGATTTGTTTGTTCTTCTGGTAGATCATGGTATATTCGATATTTTTGCCAACACCATAATTTAAAAGTATCAATTCTTCTTCAATGTTTCTTATTCATTGTCCAGCTCTCACATGTATAATATAAGTATTCATGCTATAGATATTCATTAAACTGAATGATGAAGTAAACATTGTTTATTTGGTATATTAGAAAAATATTTACTAAACTAGAAAAATGATACTACTATATAACTTAACAGGTTCAATATTGCCTCAGATAAAGTAACAGTATGTTCATAGACAAAATAAGGTATTCTGTTCAAGAACTTAAAACAAATGATGGGTAAAAACTTAACATGGCTATATATATTTAATTAACGTTCTGTAGGATATACAGTATTTTCAATCTAAAGACAAAGCAATTACAATATCTTAATTTATACTGAACATACAAACACCTCATTTGTGCTTCTATTTTCTGATCAATGTTCTTCTAAAATTTGAAAAGTATATCTATAATTGGAAAGTTTAATAAATTACTGTCTTAATTTATGACCCATCATTTCAGATTTTAAAACATAGAACATACGTACTCTTAAAGGACCCTTTACTTGATCATCTTGCACCAACTGTGTAGTATTATCCTGTTTTAGGAGTACCTGAAAAACATTTTTGCACAATTCAGGTTACTTTTAAAACAATGTATTGCAGTAACAACGGCTTTACCTATGCTTTCTTAGCACCCTATGTTATAATCCTTGTATACACTCTTTGTAGTTATGTTTATTGACTCTCTCATTAACTGAGTTCCCAGAGGACTTAATATTTGCCCAGCAGTTAGCAAGTATCAATGTATTATAAAAACTGAATAAATGTTTGATGAATGAATAAACAAACTACAGAAGACTTATTATCTGTAGTGATTACTGTAAACACTTAAAAACTGCCTTTATTGCTCTTTATCAACATGTCACAAAAGGTTCTGATAGTCATCAAGTATATCAAAAAGCTTTATCAAACTTTTTTGCTTATACACAAATAAAATAAAACCAGAACTCTCTGATCCTTTATAAAGTAAACCTGAATAATTATAATATGTAATTCAGTTACAAACACATGTTCTTTTCTATTACCAATCCACAGCTATTGGGTTAATTCTGAATCACAGCGACCCTAGAGGGCAGAACAGAGCTGCTCCATAGGGTTTCCAAGGCTGTAAATCTTGATGGAAGCTGGCTGCCACATCTTTCTCTCATGGAGTGGCTGGTACATTTGAACCAATGACTTTTTGGTTGCAGCCAAGTGCTTTAACCACTGTGTCACCATGGCTCCTTTTTCTACTTCAGCTCCTCCCAAATATATAGGGTAAGCAAGCAATATAGAGCACATACCCAAATAAGAAAATTCAAATTCTAGGAAATACATGTATTACAAGACCTCCTCAAACAGTCACAGCATTACTGACTTAAATAAACAAATTAATAAACAATTAGGAGATACAATACTACCAAAAAGTTAAAAGTTTAATATAATCCCAAATAAATGTCTAGTAAACAAACCCTGTATAGCTGACACAATAAAATGGCTATATGAAAATACTCTATTAAGAGCAGAAAGAAAATCAGAAGAAAAATGAATGTCAAATGATATCCTAACATCAAAAGAAAAGTTTCACAGCATCAAAGTTTAAACAGATATTTTATGCTAATCAAAGATAAAGCTATTCATCTACCACACAACTCACTCCTGTAGTTCATTCATTCATTCATTCATTCAGAGTCTGAATGCCACTATGTATAGGTACTTCTCTACTTTCTTCCTTTCAGTGTTTCTTTTTGGTAGGAAAACATCAAATATAAGAAAAAAGCAAACTGCATGCAAGTAATCCAATAAAGATCCAATAATAATAATAACATTCTGATATCCAGAGTAAAAAATCTGGAGGAGCAAACCAAATCTATTGGGAGCAATATCAAAAAGGACTTTCATAAACTAATTATATAGCCCTATATAATGTTAAAAAGGAGCTCTGGTAGTCAGTGCCTAAGGCACTTGACTGCTAACCAGAAGGCTGGCAGTTGAAACCCACCAGCCACTCCTCGAAAGGAAGGTTGGGCAATCTACTTCCACAGTGATACCACCTTGGAAACCCAAGGAGGAGTCGCTATGCGTTGGGTCCGACTTGACGGCATGTAACAACATAATGTTAAAAAAAATATTTATAATAAACATTATTTCTGTAATCTAAGTAACAAAGATTATTTTAAATCTATATAGGAAAATTACCATGAAGGAAAAAAAAACAATGTTAACACTAGTATTTCTGAGACATAAACTATGTGTATTAATTCTTTTTTCTTATTTTCATATTTCCAAAAGGCTTTCAAATAAGTTTTTTCCAGTTCTATCATGGCCAATGAAGCAAAATCAGAATGGACCCAAATTTGTAAAATGTGAGTAAATTGGGCCAATAAGCAGAATGGAAAAATTATGGATCAATACCCTGTTAGAAACTCAAACTCCCTGTTAAAAAACAAGGGTAATATGCATGCTGTGTATCAACCAAATCTCTCGACTGGCACAGCTGGCAACAACAATGAACTGCTCAAAGATGGTGGCTGACTACGCTGCTTTGAATGTGTGTAGCTCTCCACACTCCAGGCCATAAACCAATCTCCAACATCAGGCTCCTGAAAACCAAAAAAACCAAACTCACTGCCAACAAGTTGGGTGTGACTCATAGTGACCCCTCCTTGGGTTTCCAAGGCAGTATTATAACGGAAGTAGATTGCCCAATCTTCCTTCCCAGGAGTGGCTGGTGGGTATGAACCTCCAGCCTTCTGGTTAGCAGTCAAATGTCTTAGGCATTATGCCACCAGAACTTCCTATGTCTCTTCCAAGTCTCCCATTCCAGGACTTCAACTCTTAATTTTTTTCCATCCTGTATGTCATTCTTCTTCACCCAAATTTTTAAAAATCAGGTCTGTTCCAATTTCACTTTGTTGGCCATGACTGAATCAGTTCAAAGTTCTGACTTCCAAGTATTATAAAAGGATAATGTCTTAACTTTATTCTAGTCATAAAAGCATCTTAAAAATAGTGGCCAGCAGCCTGCCTATCCTCACATCCCTTCCTGTTTTTTTTTAAAAAAAAAAAGGCATGCTACTAATAAAGTTCTGGAATCATTTGTCACACTGTCTCAAAAACATAATTCCCTTATATTGTCTTTCTAACCACTGAAATCATCTCTATCTAAACATTATCAAAGAGAAAAAAACAAAGATTATAACCTAAGTAAGTCTGTCCCCCTCTGGGGAAAAAAAATCCCACACTGCCATTGAGCCGATTACAGAGTAGAATGGTCCCATTGGGTTTCCAAGGCTATAACTCTTTATGGAAGCAGACTGCCTCTGTTCATCCATGAAGCCACCGGTAGGTTTGAACCACTGACCTTTTGGTGAGCAGTCACTGCACCACCAGAGCTCCTGAGCCCGAGTAAGTATACTGCCATAAACAGGGAAGACACAAGTACTAGGAAGTATGGACACCGCATTTCTGTAAAACCATTTTGAAATAAATTCTCGTTTTGAATTTTTTACTTCTCAAGTCTTAAATGCTTTTTCTATAGTATGGTACATAATAGTGCTTTTACATAGTGATAAACAAATACAATATGCTGATTTACAGCCTCTCCTTCCCTAACTCTCTTCAATCCAGAGTTAATAAAACTGTTGCATTCAAAAAAAAAAAAAAATTACCTTAACTTTTACCAGCCTTTTCACAGTCTTAATCTTTGCCTCACAGAAGGCACCTCGGTACTTGGCACTGACATCAGTTCCCACTGTCAGGTAGGCAGGCTCATCCGCTGCCTGAGGAAAGAACCACAAAGTTTAAACATCACTACTATTTTCCCTCTTTAACCTCAAGTCTCATTTAAAGGTTCTCTATTTAAAGTAATAAGAATGCTAAAACAATTTGCTTATTAATATCATTAATCATTTGAAAAATACCCTTAAAACTAAACTTCATTAACAGTCTTTCTTTTTATATACATGTTCTTATCCAACATAAAATGGTTTAAAATTGTAATTGCAAAGTATCCATAATGAAATATAATAATGTTTCTCTACAGATATAAAATGGTTCAACAGTTCTACAATTTATGGAGAATTGAAAAAAGACGATAAGTATATTTATATTAAATTCCTAATAAAATTTTGTGCAGTTCATTTACAGCCTCCTCAAAATACTATCTTCAAATTAACATAAATAGTTATTAAAATTAACACTATGCAATTTAAAATGTAATTAACATAGCTACATAAAGGCAACTTCTTGGATACAGTGTAACTATACAGATAAGAAATGTAGACAACCTTCTTGATAAGGAGAACACTATTGGAAAAGTCTTGGTTGGAAGCTGCATATGAAAGGTTTAAGTCTGAATTCAGTTTATGAATGCACAGATGTGAAATGATAGCTCAAGACCTGTTTCCGTTCCCTTTAAACACTTATACTGATGTTTGTAAGATTAGTTGCCTTCAGAAGACTGTATATTATTAGGTTGGATTTTTGTTGAAAACATTTACAATAAAAATTGGAGTACAAACTATTATTTGTTTTAGCTCAACTTGAAATATTTTAGCCCAGAATTTCACTTTATTCCCAGAACAAAGAGATCCCTTACTCTATCCACATAATCTTTTTCTTAGCAAATTAAATGGGCACTAGAGAAGAAAAAAAAAATTTCCAAAGTCCCCCAAATTCGTACAAAAGCTTTTCTTCTGCGAAGGTTGCTGCCAACACAAGAAGTGTTTTAAAATATTAGCCCAATGGACAATTGAAAGGCTGCAACAGCCTTTCGAAAGTGCTAAGTGCTTCAGAGAGCGGCTGGACAAGTCTGCATTTAGATACCCAGATCATTTCTCATCCATTCAACACGTCCTCATTTCATTAAGTGCTGCTTTGTAGAGGATTCAATTTTGAACAGCCAAAAAAATGACATTCCACGACACGAGCCTCACGACAAGCAATGGCCAGGGACATCTCGAGGTCCAGAGCAGTGTTGATTCTACTTACCTTCATTTTTATTGGTGATGTGTGTGGTTCCAGCTCAACGAGCTATCTACAGTGTCGACAAAACCTTGGGAAGGGGAAACACAGGCACAGAATCAGCCAACAGCGGGGAGCGACCCAAGGAAAGAAAGTAAACAAACGCCAGCGGGGAGGGGCAAAAGCCTCACCAGCGAAGGGATAAGATCCCCTCCGAGAGCAGCCAGTACACAGGAGCAGAGGGGGCAGCGAGAACCCCAGAGGCGCCAAAAGGCAGCCCGTTCCACCCCGGAGTTCGCTAGTGGCCCACCGCGCCCCCGCCTAGCTGGCCACTTTGACCAGGAATGCTCAACTCAGAGCCACTGGACAGGTCGTGCATGGAAAGGGAGAGCGCGTTTCTGCTTCTCCCAGCCCACAAGACGGGTGGTCGCAGAGCCTTCTTTTAGCCGCCCCCCGGATACTCCCGACTTAGGCCCGCGCCCCGCCTCCACCGCTCGGCCCCCTCGGCCCGCCCCGGGCCCGCGGTGGCGGCAGCGGAGTGTCACGGCGCCATTGCTCTCCTTCCTTCACTCTGCACCATGTCAGAAAAGAGAAGCGCTTCTTCACCCCGAAGGGGTAGGGGCCGCGGCCTTCAGCCCAGAGCCTCGAGAGTGAGAGGAGAACCGCGAGGGGGTGGGGGCGAGGGGGGCGGAGAGGAGGAGGGGAGGTGGCCGGGACAGGGTGTGGGAGGGGAAGGGAGCCGCACAGCGGCGGCCACCGCCTCCTCCCAGCGCCCGCCTCAACTTTTTGTAGAGCTCAGAGAGGCACCAGCCTCCAGCCCGTCCGGTCCTGCCACGGACTCCACGGGTGAGAACGCACCGCGGAGTTGGGGGCCGGATCCTCAGAGCAACCCGCTCCTCACCGCACGGAAGCAAACTTAGCGGCGCGGCCAGCTCCACAGCCATTTTCCGGGGGAACCCGGGGAGGCGGCCGAGGAGGCGGCTGCAGCGGCGGTTCTTGCAGTTGCAGTCGCTGCTCCACGACTTGCCCCTTTCCCTGTGCTCGCTACGACGCTTGCCTGGCACCCCCCTCCCCACCTCCAAAGCTTTTAAGTGTACCGGGACCCCGGGCAGCAGCACCAGCTGCTACTGCCGCTTCGTCCATTCAATATTCCTTGGTTCCCTTCTCTCTACCTACCAACTGCGGGTGAAGTGAGCGCTGTCAGCTCTCCAGTCCTCCGCCTCACTGACCCCCGCGGGCCCCCGTCCGGGTAGCACCACTCCGGGCCGCGGCGGCAGTTCCTGCGCCCGGTGCCCTACTCGCCCGATTTACTGCCACAATCCACCAAATAACAAGCTGTAGAGCCGACTCGCTTCTACACGAACTCCTATTGGCTGCTCATGACGCCGAAGAGCTTCGGATTGGAGCTCGCTAGCTGCCGTCCTCATTGGATGTAGCTCTGAAACTTCACGGATTGGTACGAAAGACAGCAGGTAGGACATCTTCCACTCATGATTGGCTGTCTTCGAAGGCCAGCGCTATTGGGGGGTAAGGTATTGAGTAAGCAAGTTCCGAGAAATGATTGGTAAGGACGACTCCGGATGTGTTTGATTCAGCGTTGATTGGTGAATTGAGGGGTCAGGAAGAGCAGTTCGGCACGAGGATTGGCCGCGTAGTGTCCCATGGAAACAGAACCCCGAGCAGCGGCTAGGGGCTAGCACGGGGGCGGGGCAGGGTCTTTCCAAGGCGCCTGCGCTAACCAGGCTTCTCGGCGCCATTTTGTCTCGGCAGCGGTGGCCGCAGGTCTATCGTATTTTATGTTTCGGGCGAGAAGGCAGTAGAGTCTCTATACGATAGATTCATTTTAGTGCGGTACCCATTCACCGTTCCCTCCAGGACAGCACTCAGTGAACATCGGAGGAGTCACAGACTTATCGAAAAGGTCAGTTGGAGACTATGGTTGTCTGACTGGGGCATGGCGCAGCTGTAGCGGCACCGGAAGTGGAGGGGCCGCACGGCAGCCATGGCAAAGCTAAGTTCTCTCTGTGGCGGGGGAGGGAGGGGGAGGGAGGAAAGGGGCGAGGCTTCCTCTCCCGCCGAGGGAGAGAAAGAGGCGGATGAGAGGCGCACGTCTTTTTCTGGAAGGCGATTTTGAGTGTTGAGAGTTTTCTTGAGTTTGCTTGAGTAAGCACAGTCCTTCCTACTTTTCTAGTTAAGTTTGAGGAACCTGACATATTTCTCCAGCCGAGTGGCACTTTAAGACAGAAAAGAAATGGTTCTTTCTTAGACACATCCTAGATGGGGAGAGGATGTTTCCGCGTGCTCCTCACACGACAAAGCTGTGAGGAAACTCAGGAATGCTCTGGGTATCCAAATGCTGAATAATTTGATTGTCAGCGCTGACGCTGATACTGTGAACGCGGAGAAGGAACTGTGCCACATTGTACATTGCTACTTTCTGAAAGGAAGCCTCAATGATTCTGTACGGTCTGAAAACACTTTATGTAAAAGGACCTCGCGGATAGATCAGAGCAGCAGAATCGATACGATTCTCTTACCAGAGTCATCTGCTAAATGAAGCAAAAAGCTACAGATTTTGAAGAGTGGAACTGGATTATTAATTGAAAAGTAATTTTAAAGACTCAATAAAAATATGAAATATTGTCAATAATCCAGGTTGACTAAATATGCTGAACCTCTTTTTCATTCATAGCCGTGATTTTTTTTTTTTTAGGATTATTAAAATGCCAGTATTTTTTGTTGAATGATTCGGTCACACTTATGTGGATAAATACTTAACAGTTATCCTCATAATACCCGTGGGACTTAATTTACTGTTTCTTTTTGGCAGTTGTGCTGAAGAAAATACAGGACATCTCAGTGACAAATATCCAAAAGTATTACTGAGGTGAGTTCTGGTATCTGTAAAAACTTAAGAATTTGGGAGACCACCTGAAAAGTTTTCTGTGGACCGGTAGAGGAGAGCCATAAATGAGAGGGTGGAAGGTTAGAAGTTGTTTGGTCAAAGGTTCAAATGAGGCTGTGTTACTACTGCGTTCCTGATATGATAGCTTAGGATGAAAATCAGAAATAAGGAATTTGGACAGCCTTATAGATTTCTTCAGGAGCACGGTGGGTCACTGTTTAAAGTGCTTGGCTGCTAATCAAAAGGGTAGGCAGTTTGAACCCACAAATCCTTCTACAGGAGAAAGACTTGGCAATCTGCTTCCCTGTAGATTTATAGCCTTATAAATCCTTTTCTGTCCTACAGAGTTAGTATGAGTTGGAATCTTGTTAATGGAAGTGGGTTTGGTTTGTATAGATTTCTTTACCCATTCAAGTAGTTTTTATCTCTGGATTTTAAGTGCTTAATATTTTTATCTTGAAATACTATGAACATTTTAATTTTTTTTTTAGTGTAAAAATTTAGCATATGAAGATGATTTTGTCAGTATGTATTTAGAAGAGATTTTTTTTTTTTTTTTTTAGGAAATGATAAAACAATATAATGAATTTCTCAGGGGGTAATCACCTATTATTCCACTATGAAACTTTAAGTTGTTATGTGAAAGAACTAATTTATGTTGGTGGGCATTTGGAAATTATACAGAAGTCCAAGGGAAAACGATCTCTTAAATTCCCTCTACCAAAAAGTAATTAGAGTTTTTACTGTAGTTATGTATTATAAAGAGGAGTTACTTGTTGTTTTTTTTTTTTTTTTTTGCTTTATGCAACAAGGATTGTTCTACTTGTGTGTATTTTGTCAACTGTTTTTTCCCTTTACAGAAATTATTGGGCAAATTGGAAATACTGTCCATAAAGGATCTCGTATTGTTATATAGGAGAGATACACCATAATTTATATACTCTCTTCCTTAATTTTGCTATAGGAGCCATAGTGGGTCAGTGTTGACATTTCAACCCACAGCTGTCTAAGTAATCCTGTAGGACAGAATACAACTGCCCCATAGGTTTTCCAAGGCGGTTATCTTTACAGGAGCAGATGGCTACATCTTTCTTCCTCAGGATTGGTATCAGTGATTGAAGTCACTTAGGTCTTCCTTTACATGCCTGATAATTTCTTTGGAATAAATTTCTAGACGTGGAAAAACAAGGCCAATGGGATTATACATGTAAGGCATTTGATAACTGGTATAATTGTCCTGTTAGAAAGTTTTTGCTCTTGCCGCACTTAAATTTGTTAACCATTTCATTTTTATTTTTTCTACCAATTTTATAACTCCTGCAGAAATACAAAACATACACAAGTAGAAAAATAAATCCAGTACAAGTATCCCTGAGACTCAAAAAGGTTGGCATTCTATACGTAGTTGTTCATGAATTTGTTATTCAGATCAGTCTGTCAGCAGTCTGAAAGGATTTTGCAGTATCTCTGTTTCTGTTCCTTATTTCAAATATTTCTGTTTCTCATAATTAAAACGTTGTACCTGACCAGTTGCTATTGAGTTGATTCTGACTTACGGCACTCCCATGTGTGTCAGACTAGAAATGAACTCCATACGGTGGTTTTCGGTTGCTACTTTTATGGAAGTTAACTTTATTTTTAAACTTTGTCTCCTGGATCTCTGTTTATTCATGGCAAAACTTCACCATCCAATAGAATTATCAGTCTTTAAGTTACATATAAATTTGAGAATTTTTCTTAGAACTTAGTGATTTCTTAAGTATTTTTCTCTGTTAAGTGCTTCAGAAGAGGATCTTTAGGATAGCTGAGCATTTATACAGTGAAACATTTAGCTACGCCAAAAGTGACATTTAGAAAATACTGAGAAAAACGGGTTGTTTTTATGGTATGATTGAGTTTAACTATTTTATGTTTCTTTGTTACTTTAAAAAAAAAAAAAAAAAACTTGCTATTGAGAGAATTCTGATTTATAGCAACCCTGTGTGACAGTAGGACTGCTCTATAGGGTTTCCAAGGTTGTAAATCTTTTTGGGATCAGACTGCCTCATTCTTCTCCCACAGAGCGGCTGGTAGGTTCAAACCACCAAACTTCTGTTAGCAGCTGAATGCTTTAATTGTTAGGCTACGTTGCTTAAGTTTCTTCATTCTTCTCAGCACTTTTGTACCCTCATAGGAGGACCATTTACCTGCCAGTCTGGTCACACATTATTTGGAATTGTTTGACTTTTTCCCCCCTTGAGACTCAGCTCCCAGAGGGCAGCAGCTGTTTTCATCATTATGTTTCCTTACCTGGGACTTGTTAGGTGCTCTGTAAATATTTCTTAGGAATGTATGCATATTTTATGTGAAATAAACTACTGTTTGTTTATAGGAATTCTTTTTTGACAATGAGCTGTTTCATAGGATTTTCAAGACTGTGACCTTTTGGAAGCAGTTTGTCAGGCCTATCTGTTGAGGTACCTTATGTGGGTTCAGACTGCCAGCCTTTTGGCTGGTAGTCAAGTGCTTAACCATTTGCGCTACCTGGGAATGTCTGAACAATTAGTAAACCATGGTATAAATGGGGGGGGTATGCTAGAACTGTATTCATATAATATTTGAATGAGCCCAAGTTGAGAATAATTTGTTCTTAAAGTTCTCTAATGATTTTACAGGTAACTATAGATGTTTCCTACAGAATCAAGATTGTCAATTTTTATAAGTCTTCTATTACATAAAGCTGTTTTGAAATCAAAATTAGACTCCAAAGGTCAGTGTTCTACAGGGTCAGCTATAACACTCAAAATTAAAAGTTGTTTCTGTTTTTGTTTTTGTTTTCAGAGTAAGCCTGATTTTTGTGGAAAAATGAAGCAAGGGATCCATTGTTAAAGACGTGAATTTTCTCTCAGTGTTGAAAATTCTATTCATGGTATGTAATTTTATTTAGTTGTCCTTCAGTAATCAAGATTGGGCATGCTGTTGTCATATATAGCGTTTATGTATATAAACTCTTGAAAAATGATAGTATTTTTTCCACTGTGTAGTTATTTCTTTACTTCAATATATGTTGAGAAGTAGAATGGATTACTGTATTGAATGTAGCTGCTTTCCTAATGATTTGCTTATATTTGGGAAAATTACATAATTTATTTGTAGCAAGCAGAGTTTATGGCCACATGGTTTTGATTCATAGATAACGATTTTCTCTCCTATATAATCCAAACTAGAATGTCAGTGTATGTTAGGATTTGGATTCAAAACAAAAAGGTTTGAATAAGACTCTACATGTCAAGACACTGCTTAAGTAACTTGTCAGTAAAAGGGAAATGATAATTAAACATGTGCAAAGTGAATCTAAACAGCTATTTTTAAAAATGTAAGCAAGTTAGGTAACTATATTTAATGACTTAAATAATAGCTTATGATGATAATAGATTTTCAAAGTTCAGTTTACAGCCAAATCTAAGAAATTTTTAAGAGACAAATTGCTTTAGAAGGCAAAGCAGGAGTGCATTTCTTTCATAGTCAGTGAAGGCTTTTCAAGGTTAGTGAGGTACAGTCTGCAAAATGAGGAAAAAAAAAAGGTCATTCTAATGGTATGGAAGACTGTGGACAAGAGTGGAGTTGTATAAGGTAACATGTCCAGCATAGTGATTAAGTCAGTTTGGAGATGACAGACTAAAGATTAAGTTGGGAAGAGCGTATGGGGCTAACTTGTCAACATTTATAGGGTTACCTGCATATCAGAATCATAAGCGATGCTTGCTCTCTGTACAGGTTCAGGAACCTGTAGAGGCCTTGAAAGCTGAATTGTGAGCAGAAATTGAAGTATTTTTTATGTTTTGTTTCAAATTTTACAGGTAATAAAGAAAATATATAGAATAAAGAAAATAATTTTTAATCTACCCTATTATTTAGGAGCTCTGGTAGCATAGTGGCTAAGGCACTTGACTGCTAACCAGAGGGCTGGCGGTTCAACCCACCAGCCACTCCTCGGAAGGAAGATGAGGCAATCTACTTTCGTAGTTATATTGCCTCGGCAACTCAAGGAGGGGTCGCTATGAGTTGGGTCCAACTCAACAGCACATAGCAACAACAACAACAATACTGGTTTTATAGTTCCCTTTTTCCTTTGTGTATGCATATTCCTTTTTTAGTCTTGAAATAATTTTTGTTTTCTTTGGTCCTTTAATGTTACAACAGGCATGCAGTGGAGCTACACAGACTCCGTGATAATTTTAGTGGTTGAAAATACTCCAGGCTGGTTTTTTTTTTTTTTTTTTTTTTCTTAAACTTTATTTTTCTATTACTTGACCCTTTTAAGTTTCTAGTTCTTCAATATTATGCTTCAGTTATCATCTGTGTGTATATAGTATTTGCTGTATTTTAGACTGATTTCTTAGGATAAGTTTAAGGTCATTATTATAAACATTTTTAATACTCTTAAAAAGTCAACTTTTGAAAAGGGTTGTAGTGATTTACACTGTCACCCTCACCAGTATCAGGTGATATAGTCATTTCTACTAAGTTAATAAATTTGAGGTTGAGTACACCCTTTTTCCTTGTTAACTAGTGAGATGAGACATTTTTCTATTACATACATCACTTACTTATTCTTATACAAGTCTATTTTTCCTGTTCATTTATCTGTTACAGTCTTAATATTTTCTAACTATTTTATTACATAATACTTAGTAGTAATTTACTGCAGATATTTTTCTATATCAGTTTCCCTTTCTGTGTTAGTTACTTTTGTTGAGATTTTTTGAATAGACACAAAAGGGATAGGATGTGCCCAAAATATTTTTGGAAAATTGTTTGGAAACACTATCCAGTATGGCTAAAGGGGAAACGGGATTAGTATATTGGTATTAGCATGAGGTGAGATTAAAGTGGCACCTCGGTGCAGAGGAAAGGAGATTATGGGGGGGGGGGGAAGTAACTGGATTTGATCAGTCTCTTACTGAATTTAGGGGTAACAAAGAACCAAAACAAAAGGAAAAAACCACTGTCAGGATTTTCAGATAAGGAACAAAGGGTACCATTAACTTGTTTGGAAAGTCAGGAAATGCCACTGATTCATAAGGAAGATGAAATTGGTTTTAAACATGCAATAGAGCTTTAAGTGTCCAGTAAATTTCTGTTGTGCCTTTTCTCACATTATTTGTGGAACCCTTAAATGTGGCAAGATAATATGCTGGACCTTAAACTGTTTTCATATTTTGACTTAATCCTATTTATCTTTTAGACTTAGGTGCTTTTAAGAGAGCTTTCTTTTCTTTTCCATGTTAGTTACTGTTGTTGAGATTTTTTGAACAGACACAAAAGGGATAGGATGTGCACAAAATATTATTGGAAAATTATTTGGAAACACTATCTAGTATGACTGATTTTTAAAGCACAACTTTTATTAAGGAAAAAAGTTAAAGTAGATTGATAAATTGGTGCAGAAAAAGCCCAGTGATTCTCAAGCTAAATTAAGGAGAGTTTAGTTTTTCAGTATTGAGAAAATACCATTCTAACAGAGCATCTTACAAATTATGTTGTTGTTGTTGTTGTGTGCCATCGAGTCGGACCCGACTCATAGCGACCCCTCCTTGGGTTTCCGAGGAAGTATCACTACGGAAGTAGATTGCTCCATCTTCCTTCCGAGGAGTGGCTGATGGGTTTGAACCGCCAGCCTTCTGGTTAGCAGTCAAGTGCCTCAGTCACTATGCTACCAGAGCTACCTTACAAATTACATGCATGTTTTAAAACTGTTAAACTATGGTGTGGAATATCTTTTCCCCCTTCCCTCTTTCTGAGTGGAATAATTTTTTCGTGTTTTGTGTTGGCTTGCTTTTAGTAGAATATAGAGCAACAACCAATGTATGTTTGTGGACCATAAAGGTTTTAACCAAGATTCTTTAATATGTGAAATCTAAGTAAAGATATAGTCTTGTTTTTAGAAATCAATTAATTTCAACAGATAATATGCAGTGTCAGGAAGAATTTTAAGAATTAGAAATATCTTAACATTGAATGGGTTGACAGTTACGTATTTCTCAAGAAGAGCTTAGGTTCAGCACTTAACTTCTTATGGTCCTCCTTTTTTTTGTGAAAAGTGTAGCCATAATCTTACCCTACAAGTACATTTTTCTTACTGTAATTCCATAATGCCTCTAAGAATGAAATTAAGCGTGGTCTGAGAATGGAAACTGGATGAAATGTTTCATGAGGACTCTTTTGATTCTTGGTTTCTGTGATGTTGATAGAGTATTGACTTGAAGATTTAAAACAAATAGAAATGATAAGAAATGGGGAGATAAGTTACAGTGTCAGGTTCATAGTAGGCATGCATAGAGTTGAAGCCGCAGTTATGTGCTCTTAGATCAAAAATTCTCAGAATTCTGACCACACTGATTGGATTTATGACAGAGGGACCCAGACAGAAGGGGAGAAAAATGTAGAACAAAAAATCAAATTTGTAAAAATCACCGGACTTCCTGGTCTGACAGAGATTGGAGGAACCCTCAAGACTGTGACCGTAATACACTCTTCTGAACCTGGAATGAAACCATTCCTGGAGACCATTTTTAGCCAAATAATAGACCAACACCAAAAACCAAACCCACTACCACTGAGTTGATTCTGACTTATAATGACCCCCATAGGATTTCCAAAGCTGTAAATCTTAACAGAAGCAGACTGTCTTGTCTTTCTCCCACAGAGCAGCTGGTGGGATCGAACTACCAACCTTTTGGTTAGCAGTCCAGTGCTTTAACCACAGGGCCACCAAAGGTCAACACTAGAACAATCTATATGAGATCAAAAGGGCAACATTTGACCAAAAGCAAAGATGACAAGGCAGGAAAGGGTAGAATATCTGAGCAAAAGAAAATGGAGGACTCAAGAGTTAGAAATAGGGAGAGTATTGATATGTTGTGGGGAATGCAACCAATGTTATGGAACACTATGTACAAACTATCAAATGGGAAGCTAAATGCTCTGTAAACTTTCACCTAAAGCACAATAAAAAAGATTTTTTTTTTTTTTAATACTCTGGATTTTCACAATACCTCGGTGGGATACTGGGTTGAATAAGCATCTTAATACTGGGTTTGAAAAACAGATGTTTTGTGTTCTTGTCATTATCCTAGGCTGGGTGGCTTGGGATATATCTCTCTACATGAACTCTGCTTTTAGACGATGAGAGGTATAGGGGAGTACATACTTAAAACTCTTCATGTTTTAGGGTTCCAAACCCAGTACTATATTTTTCAAATAAAAATTCCTAAGCATATTTCTAATACTTATCTATCCCTGAAAGGTTAACAATTCTTTAACAACTCCTGAGAACTAGAAGTACCAGACATTGACTCTATGAATTTTAGTACTAAAGGAAATTGCTAATAATTCTATCCCAAAGAATGAAATTCATTGGCTGATAAAACAAGTATTTCAAATAATACCTAACTGGGACCACAGATTGATTAATTTTGTTATACCAAGGACCATTTTGTATGTGTTTCTACACACACACATATAATAAAAGTACTTAAGTATTTTCTACTTAAGTATAGGAGCTCTGGTAGCATAGTGCCTAAGGCACTTGACTGCTAACCAGAAGGCTGGCGGTTCAAACCCACCAGCCACTCCTCGGAAGGAAGGTTGGGCATTCCTACTTCTGTAGTGATACTGCCTCGGAAACCCAAGGTGGGGTCGCTATGAGTCGGGGCCGACTCAATGGCAAATAACAACAACAACAACAAACTTAAGTATACTTAAGTATTCATACTTAATTTCTACTCTAGTAGATTTAAATAAAAGAAAACCTGATGTGACATTTGATGCCATGATTTATTTAGAAACCCTATTGTTGTTGTTGTGTGCTGTCGAGTTGGATCCAATTAATAACAACCCCTCTTTGCGTTTCCGAGGTGATACCACTAAGGAAGTAGATTGCCCAACCTTCCTTCCGAGGAGTGGCTGGTGGGTTTGAACCGCCAGCCTTCTGGTTAGCAGTCAAATGCCTTAGGGGTTTCAACTCAATGGCAGTAAGCTTGGTTTGGGTTTGGTTTGGCTTTACACTTAAATGTGATAGCTTAAAAAGTTAAGATACAAATGGTTGCCTAAAGATGTTTTTTAGGTAATGACAGCAATGGGCAAGAGGAAAAGAAGTCACTTGAGAGGGGTTTCTGTTCTTACTTCCTTTGCTGGCTTGTGATATGTTTGGTGGCAAGTTTTTGAGTCTACTAATCATAAAATTTGTGATGCGTTACACGTAAGTATAGTTTACTTTGAGGTTATTGCAAATCCTATGGCAAGCAAAAAAATTTTTTTTTTTTTCCCCACGGTGTTACTCTCAACTCAAACTGAACCAAAATTTTACTGCTTTCTTAAAACCTTCATGTTTCTTAATTTTTCTATGCAATTATAAAACTGCTTGGGAAAAAAAAAAAACTCGCTGCCATTCGACTTACAGTGACCCCCATTGGGTTTCCAAGGTGGTAAATCTTTACGGAAGTAGAATGCCTAGTCTTGCTTCCGTGGAGTGGCTGGTGGGTTTGAACTGGTGAGTTTGAACCACCAACCTTCTGGTTAGCAGTCAGATGCCTTCAGCACTGTACTACAAGAGATTTGTATAATTTTGGGTGTCTTGGTCAGACAGGGATTTTATATGAAGCGACATAGCAAAAAGGAAAGCTGTTTCTTGTTCCTCTGTAGATTGTATGATAATGGCAACCAAGGCACACTTTAGCTGTTTTCTTCTCAAATTTGAAGTTCTGCAATTTATTACACAGTCTCAAAGAACTAGTCTGTTACCAGTAAGTACTTAAGCTACAAAACTTGCTTCTCTATGCTTCTGTGTACTTCCTATTTTGTCAGCTTTCCATTTAGGGAAAAAGAATGGTTTTAGAGTAGGCTAGCTTAAATTTTACGTTTAAAGCTTCTCCTGAAATGGAGTTTGGAATCTGTCCAAATATGTAGAGGGACAAAAAAGCACGTCATGTCTACACATGAAGTCATTTGTGAGAAAGTTTTATTTGGCTTCATATCGTGAAGAAGAGGGGTGCCAGGAAGGAAGAGACTTCTGGCTGTTAGAAATATTTAGTGTATGGCCTGCCAACATCGTAGCTTGCCTTTAGGCATTCTATGTTAAATATATTTCAGTCTGAATGAGTCATTATATTGCCTATGAAGGAGGAATCTATGTTCATCTCTAGTAGTCTTGTCCTGTAGAAATATGTAAGAACTGTATTAGGTCACAGTTGCTCCATTTTCAGTAGGAACAGGTGAAAGGTCAAGTGGTGATAAGAATAGAAAAAGGGCTACATTGTGAGTGTCAAATATCTTTGGGGAAAAATGTTGCAGCAAAACCATTTTAAGAAACTTTTTGCGACTAATACAGTGAGTTAGGAAGTTAGGACATTTAGCTATAAATGATGATGTTACGCCACTTTTTTATCTTATGAAATGAACTTACAGTTAGCTGTTTAAAGTGTCAGTAGACTATAATTTCAGTGTGTATCTGAATGTCCATAATGCGGGTAAGAGAATCTTCTGTTAATATTCTTGTGTTGTAGAAGGAACCAAGCCCATGTATGGAATTTTCTTTAACCAAATTGACCTAAGTCAGAGCTTTTTTTTTTTTTTTTAAACCTCTCTGTAAAATATGAAAGCTACTTTATCCCTGGTCATTAACAATTATGCAGTTAATTCCTTATTGTCTTCCTAGCTCTTTGTCCACCTCTATGTTGGAAATACTCTAAGATTCTCATGTATTTTACAGTAACAGATACTGAATTTTAAAATACTTGAAACCATCTGCTATAAAGTTCCTGACGGATACTTCCCTTTTTCTTATTTAAGTATTTACCCCTTCAGAAGTAATGACTGTTTTATGCATTTAATGTGTATGTATGCTTATTTAAATAGGTAGTCCTGTCTCTGAGACATATTTCTTATAAAGTATGCAAAGAAAGTTTCCCTAAATACTACCCCTTTCATTCCCTATTAGTTTCATCTCCCATTTGCCATATTACAGAAGTCTTGTCTCATAAAACCTGTTAAATAGTAACATTTTAATAACCTCTGTCCAAATCAGTGATTCTCAGAATTTAGGATATCCATAAGAATTACATAAAATACTTAATTAAAATGCAAATTCTTGGGCCCTACTTTGGAACTAGTGAATTCAAATCTATGGAGACTTCTTATGCAGATGGTACTTGAACCACAGTTTAAAGAGATCTACCACATGCATTCTTACTCTCATCTAAACTCTATCCTTTCCAGTCTTTTATAGATTAGTCTCTTTATTTGGTTTTGATTCTGGCATCTCAGAAATTTTACTCATTCAGCATTTCAGAGCTTATCTCTAATTATTGACATTCTTCATTTTTCTTTTTCATTGTAGCACCACAAAGTCGAACTTTAGGAAAACTCATTTAAATAAAGATTTAATTTATTGTGAAATGATAATGTTCAAAGGCCTGTACTGCTTCATTTCCCAGTTTCATTCCCAGTTCTATACTTCTCTGATCTTCAATTTCTTCATCCACCTTTAAGAATGGATTTTAGTACTTATACCTTGATTACAACTATTTTATAATTGTTGAGTACTTGGTATGGCTATTTCCTGATTCTGCTGACAGGCAAACCAGTTTTTTGCTACTCCTTATTTAAATGAACTTTCCTAAAATTCTACTTATGCTTCATAGTAAAACTAAATTCCACTTTGTGGTGCTATACAGTAAATACCAAATTTTTAAAATTTTTATTGTGATTCGAGTGAAAATTCACATAGCAAATTCAGTTTCCACAAAGCAGTCAAATATTATAATTTCATAGATAACAAGTCTGAACAACCTGTCATTGAAGGCTTTTCACTGATTGCCTTCTTAGTCCTAATTATATCCCAGAGGGTCAGCTCTCTCCACAGTACCACTTCTGTGAACCATTTTTGTCAAATTTATGACCTTTCTCATTTATAAATCCAAATCATGCACTTCAAAGTAAGGAACTTTGCAATGCTTTTAAACCTTATCACACCAGGCTTTACTTTTTTTTTTAAGAGCTGTTATTTATGGACCGGAAGGACGATACACATTAAATGCATAATATGGTGATGACCTCTGAAGGGGTGAGATGGTCAGAAAGGAACATTAGTTACTTTTGTAATGAGGTTATATGTTCATATATATAGGTTATATGTTGAGTATTTAACTTTTATAAGAGACTACTGAACTTTCCAAAACAGATGTAGTAGCATTTTGCATTCCCACCAGCTGAGTTTCTGTTGCTGTACATTCTCACCAAAGTTTGCTGGTTTCTTTTAATTGTAGATATTCTGAGAGATAGACTGGTATCTAATTGTGGTTTTATTTGCATTTTCTTGATGATTAATGGTAATCATATTTTCATATGCCTGTTTGTCATTTTTGTATTGTCTTTGGTGAATTGTGTGTTCAAACCTGTTACCTTTTTTTTTTAATGGTATTGTTTCCTTATGTTGAATTTTGAGAGTTCTTTATTTTTTCTGGATACAAGTCCTTTGTCAGGTGTATTTGCAAATATTTTCCTCAAAAGCTTTTTCTTTTTATTCTCTTGACAGTATTTTTAAGTAGAGCAGAAGCTTTTTGATTTTGGTGAAATTCAGTTTTTTTTTAATAGATCATACTTTCAATGTAACATCTGAGAACTCTTTTATTAAACCAACTCAAAAACTCAACTGCTGTCAAGTTGGATCCGACTCATAGCGACCTCCTCCTTGGGTTTCCAAGGTGGTGTCACTATGAAAGTAGATTGCCCAGTCTTCCTTCTGAGGAGTGGCTTGTGGGTTTGAACCGCCAGCCTTCTGGTTAGCATTCGGATGCCTTACACACTGCACTACACCAGAGCCCCTTTATTAAACCAAAGTCACAAAGTTTCTCCTAAGTTTTATAGTTTGAGGTACATTTTGGTCTATGATTGCTTTTAAGTTTTGTGCATGTTATAAGATATGTATGGCTTGAGGGTTTTCTCTTGCATATGGATGTCCATTTGTGGAAAATCAATTGACCGTATTTTTTAATCTAGTTCTAGACTCTATTCTGTTCCATTGATGTCATGTTTATTACATTAATTTTATAGTAAGTCTTGAAATAAAGGTCTTCTTACTTTGTTCTTTTTCAAAATGGCTTTGGCTATTCTGTTTGCTTTTCTACATACATTTTAGAAACAGCTTATCAATTTCTACCAAGCAAAAGTCTGTTGGTAATTTGAGTTTATATTGAATGTATAAGTCATTTTGGGAAGAACTGATATCTTAACAATACTGTCTTCCAATCTATTTATTTAGATTTTATTATTTTTTCTTAAGTGTTTTACATAATTCAATTTTCAACATTAAATCTTGCACAAGTTTAGATTTGTGTATAAATATTTCATGGTTTTGTGCTATTATAAATGATACATATTCTTACCTTTTATACAAGAGGGAATTAAGTTACCAAATGTCAAACCATATTGCCTTCTTCAATTTATACATTATTACACTAGTTTCACATAAAATGAGCTATCTTATTCTGAAGTTGTGATTATAATGGGGTAGAGAGGAAGCCCTAACTTTCTTTTAATAGAAAAATGGCACTAGTGTGCCTCTATAAAGAAATTTTATGTATTTTCTAAACTTAGGTTTTACAGATTTGTTTAGATAATAAATTCTGCTTATCTAATTTAGAAGCCTCTGGTTAATGTAATTTTTAATTATTTCAAATAGTATAGTTTATCGCAGTCATTGATATGAATGATTTTATTAAACATTTTGTGTCTTGTCTGTGTGCTCACCAGTGGACACACTCCAAGGATTAATCATTTGAGAAGACCTTCTTTGGTAGGTAGAGAGTCCTAAGGAAGTTTAGGCCTGAGGAACACATTATGGATATGGTGGAATGCAGGAAAGTAAAATATAGATCATGTTTGCTTTCAATTTGTAAAGGTTAAGTAAGAAAAACAGTATTAGAATTTAGCGTTGTGCATTAAGACTTTTTTATATGGGGATTTCTTCTGGATTTGTCAGTGTTATGATAACTGGTTACTCTTAGAATATTAATTTGTGCTTGTCGGATGAAATAGACTATTTTAATCTTTCAATCAGTTGAATATGTTGATGATTTTTAAGACCCTTATCTTCATTTATTTTTCAGATTCCTTCATGAATCACATAAAAGCAAACGGACAATCTTGTCAGATAAGTGTTTTTATAGTCTGTTTTACAGTCTGTTATTTGGCATCTCTAAACCAAAACTTTGTTCTTTAAAAAAATTTTTTTTTTTTTTTTTTTTAGGTACCAGTATCCATAAGGTTTATACTAAGGTAGTCATCCTTTTCTTAAAATAAATGTTACAGTTATGTCAAAGTAAAACATACTTTTTTTAAAATCATCTCATCAACATAACATTAAATAAGTTACTAATTATTTCATTTCTCAGAGGGTAATCACATCTCTGTATTATAGTTACAAGGGGTGTGTGCAGTTGAACCTAGATTAATTCTGTACAGTGTATTAAAATCAGTTGTTTTTTCATAATAGCTTAAGCACTAGGTGTATCTGTTTAGTTTTATTCGATGTTAAGACATCTGTAGTGGGTTACAAGTGACTTAACTCTTCAAACACTGGTTTAAAGAGGGTTATTTAAGAATACATGTATTCACAGCAAAAAAGAATGCAAGATTCACATGCCATTTGTAGTGGAAAAGTTTAAGAAAAGCCACAGGTTGGCTTTCATTATGTCTTAAATTGATAGTATAGTTTAGGTGTTTGCCCAAGGTCAACACTTGTGTCATTCTGAGTTAAATGTATGAGCTGTAAAATACAGTAGGTGATTTCACATAGAAGGAGCATAATAATAAAACTATGGTTTTGAGTTGTTTGTATAATAGCTAGCTAGTTAGGTGAATAATTTTTAGCGTAAGTACGCTGTCTGTAGGGTATTTTTATTTGAACTTCACAGATCAGTAAATTTTAAAAGTGACAGAACAGGGATTATATTGATCCTTAAATCTATACTACCCTACCATAATAAAAGAAAAAATAAATATTCTTGACTCTCACGTATTTTAAAGAATCTTACTACCCCAACTTGTAACATTTTCTTCTGCATCACACCTAAAGTTTTAACAATTGGCTGTAGTAGCAATCACTAGATGAGCAATGAATTGTATAGCTTTGGGTTCATGCTCCCTAAGCATCCTCATTTACCAGTATTGTAAGGAATTTTAAAGTTTGCATTAATCTACATTTCATTGAGTGATATATCCTCAATTATTCCCTACCAATTTTGTCAAACAGATAGGAACCAAACTTCAGTGGTTACAAGACAAAACTTTTAATGAAAAATGCTTTAGCAAGTATGTCATAATCCACAGGGCTAAACAGTGTACATGAGTAATAGAAATTTAAAACAGAATAATAGATGCTGAAGTAAATGTTACATATTATCATCATCTGATTCATCTTCTTCCTTCAAAGATTCCTGTTAAAAGAAAATGTTTAAAATCAATTTTTAATATTGTCATCTCCCACACCTGTAGTCAACCTGAATTTATTTCGGTGCTTGTCATTGAAAATCAGCTATTTATAACAGAAAAATGAACATCACTTTAGAATAAGACATCCAAGTAAAGGAAAAGGAAAGCAAAGGATAATTAAGTCTATCTTGGCTGTAACAATTTAAGACTACATTCTTGGTAGAACACACATACATAAAACAGTAAATATCCTGAAGAACATTTGCACTTACTACCCCCCCCAAAAAAAAAAAAAAAAACCCACTGCAAGAACCAGGGCAACTTTATCCCTGTAGGAAATGACTTAGAAAATGTCTATCCTTAGTGCAGTTGAACTCTTAAAAAGTTTTAACCAACCCAATTCTTTTCTTATTCAGCTCTTTATTTCCATACCTTTACTTGGAAAAGTTTTTACACTATGAACTTACCTTAGCATATTTCTCTGCTTCTTCTCTTACATCTTTGGGTACGATTTCATGTCTTCCTTTAGTTACTGTAAATTAAGTCATAATTAATTAAAAATGAAGACTATATTGTGATTTACAAAGTTTTACTACAAGTAATACAAAATGCTTTGAACGCAACTTTGTGTTGCTTCCACATCAGAGCTTCAACCTACCCACGTTAACTCTTACAAAAATGACTAAATTTTATTAGGTCAGAATTCGGATAATTACAAATATTTTGCATTCATTAATATACACCAAATTAACTTTTAAAACATCCTAGTCCTTCAAGTTGTATGGTAACTGTACTAGAAAAAAAATTATTGTTCTGTAATCTTTTAATAGCACAAAATAGATGTTTAACAAGGCAAAGAATAATTATAAGTAAATGAAACTGTTCAGTTTTAGTAAAGAATTAGAAAGCAAAACTTTTCCCAAAAGGCCATGTAAGTTTTACTTTATACATTAGGAAAGCGTATGCAGTGGTAAACTGGCTGTATTATCAATAACTCCTAGAGCAAACATGTATAGATGGAACTTACATTCACCAACCCAGCTGAGCTCTAGTTCAAAAGCTTTATCCTTAACTTCATCGTGTACTATATAAATTCTAGAACAGAAAAAAATTAGAATTAATTTGGTGTATCCATTTTAATTAATGCACCTACCCTGTAAGTACAAATCAGAGCATCCATCCCAAATAAGTATTTATTTATACTAATACATGGTCTATATTATGAACATTAGGAAAAAAAAAAATGGCACAGGATTGAAATAAAAAGAAGCACTTTTGCTGTCCTTTATGAATGATTAGCTTGCTTTATTTTGGTACTTTGCTTTAAAAACTGTCCTAATTCAACATACCTCATAAAGAATATATATTCAAATGGAAAATGCCATTATTAGCTGTGCCTTTTCAGAATACAAGGAGTCCTGGTGGCACAGTGGTTAATAGTTCAGCTGGTAACCCCAGAAGGTTGGTGATACAAACTCACCAACTACTCCACAGGAGAAAGATGGGCCATCTGCTTCTGCAAAGAGTACAGCCTTAGAGAGACTCATAGGGTAGTTCTACTCTGTCCTATAGGGTCAATATGAGTTGGAATCAACTCAACGGCAATGATGTTGTTGTTGTTTTGTGCCTGGTTTCTTGTTTGGTTTTCAGAATACAGTTACTTTAAAAAACTAACTTATTTACGTGCTTGCAGTTATTACTGGTCTCTTTAATCTGCAGCTTCTTGGCAGGAATCTTAAGTTCCTGGTCTATTTTGTAAGGTCTACATTCCACTTACTTGGCTTCAAATTTCAGTACAAGACAAGGGAGGTACTGTCATGCAAAGGATTAAAGTATCAGAAAACCTACAGAAAATACTAAATGTCAGAATAAAGCTTTCTTTTGTATTTTCCACTTCTAAACACTTTACTTTGGAGAGTCTTCCTAAACTCTTGCTTTAATGACAAAAGTATATTAATTTCTAGAACCAAGCAAAGATACAGTAATGCTCTATTAAATAATGAATAATGGCTTTACTCCATGAAACTAGATAATTGTATACACAGTATACCTAATTGGTGCTTGATCATATGTTACCTCCTGAAATGGGTGAATATTAACCAATTCTTTTTGGTATAGTGATTCTGTATTTCCTCCATTGGAAGATGTCAAAAATGGAATTCTAGGCATTAGTGAGCTTAAATGGACTGGTATTGGCTATTTTGAACTGGACAATCATATGGTATATGGTCTACTATGTTAGGAGCTCTGGTAGCACAGTGCCTAAGGCACTTGACTGCTAACCAGAAGGCTGGTGGTTCAAACCCACTGGCCACTCCTCAAAAGGAAGATGGGGCAATCTACTTCTGTAGTGATACTGCCTCGGAAACCCAAGGAGGGGTCGCTATGAGTTGGTCCACCTCGATGGCACATAACAAGAACAACATACCTAAATATAAAAGGTAGTAAGGGATAATTTAAAGAAGCACTTCAAAAGATTGGTTTAGAAAAGAAAATTGAGTATATCATATTAAATGGTTGTACAACTAAATGAAGATTATTTACTTCTTTTTATGAGGTTCTAGTGATAGACAATCAGGTTTTGGCTTGTTTGACTGCTGGAAGGAGAAGATCTCATGAAAGAGGTAGGAATAGTAGACAAAATTGTGGAATAGTTAATAAGCTCTTGGGATTATTAAAGTAGATTTGTTAAAACTCAGTTTAGAAGATATTACAAGTACCGTTTAAATAATGTTTTATTACACAGTAGAGCCCTCTAAGACTTCTTTTCCTTGCATGTGTACGATTCAGTGCAAAATCTAAGACTAAGACAAAACCTTGCATGAAGAACTGACTGGCCAAACGTTATTGTTATTGATGTAGTTCTAATGTGAAGTAGTTTGGAGGTGCTGTGAATTCTCTGGAGTATTATTTACATGCTTTACTTTTGAACCAGAAAAGCTGGCTGCAAAACCAGCAGTTTATCTATTTTTTTTGAATCTGGAAGAGTTATGAATTTCTGAAGCATCACACACAGGTTTATTGACTTAGTATTGCTGGCTATTCCAAAAAATATTTTAATATAATGTATATAGCTTTAATATAAGGTATTTCAGACTCTCTTTTAATGTTTTTAAATGTTTTGAATGCTGTTCACCTCATCTTGGTACAAGAACTTACATGATAATAAACCTGATAAAGTGAAGCACACTTCACCCAAAGAAATAGCAGTTTATATAATTGAGCCAGTTTTTAAAATGACTTCAGAGACCAGAGAGAGAAATAATTAGCTGTGAACCTGAAATAAAGACAATTTTTAGTTTGTAAGCTTTCTTGCAGGCAGTGTAAAATTACATTAGGACTGAAGTCCTTAGAGATTCAGTATTTCCACCTCCCCTTAAATTATCACCCAAAAAGGAATTTTTACTTTGTTAAAAGCTATATTTTTCCTCCATCCCATTCATTATTACTTGAAAATCTGAATCAATATAAAATGTAGATGTTATCCTCCTTAAATAAGACTTAGAATGTGAGGAGGAAACATAATAAAAAATATGTATGTATTTGCTTAACATAATGTATTTCACTCTCTCTTGTAGTGTCAAGTATATTTTGCTTCTAAAAATTATTTGCATTATTTGCAAACAAAATAGCCTCAATATATAAAGTAAGGTCAAGTGAAATATTTTTGGTAATGGTAAAGTTCAACTTACATCTTTGCTACTTCTTTAACAACATCACGGCAAGTCATTTCTTTCATCTATAGAAAACAAAATGTATATTCATTAAGTTTAGAAACTAAAAAAACACTTTCCACTTGTGTAACTATTTTCAGATTACTTCCACAATTTCTATCAATAACCAATGCCCTTGAAATAGTTTCTTAGATATAAAACCAGGGAGAATTAATTTAAGACTGGTAAAAACCAACTGAAGTTTTCTGATGCACACAGTTTAGTGTTTTAAAATTACTGTGCCAAAATAGATTTCTGGACAATCCCTAAATACTACTAGTTATCAGTAATAAAAATTAAAATCTAGATCCCTGAAGAATCTATTCACAGGCAGAACCTGAACTTAACCAAGTTGTTTAGCGAAGAAAACATTTTTTTTCTTTACAACCAGTTTAAGATAGTAAAATGCAAACAAATCATGAATGTCTACTATTTCCAAGATACAGAGATGAGCACTGATAACATAGGATGGATTTGATTTGACTTTGAGAAAGATAAATGAAATGTGCAAAGCAAAAGTAGAAAGCTTATTCATATTAGAAGCAAGTCAGCATTCTTGTAGTGAACATTTAGAAATCAGACTATAAAAATAGGCCTTTAGAGCCTAGCTCTGAGGATTTTCTATATTGTAGGTACTGGAAGTAATAAATGTAGGACTTTTGTATCAAACGTGGGTCTCTAAACAAACACGTTAAGCTCAAAACAACATTTGAACAAACTGGCATTTATATTCTGGTTATGGGGAATGGTGAAAGATAAAGAATGTTTAGTAGTAGTCCACATTCTCAGTTGTGTTTCAACTGCTTTTTTCTAAACTAAGTTCATTAATACTTTACATTTTTGAAATTTAGAAATCCTGATGTTCAAATTGTGCCTGTACAACCACATAAGAAAGAACAACAACAAATGAAAACCTTAATATCGAATTTGAAATTTAGAACTTCCAGTCATATTAGCAAGTTAAGAAATCTCATATATGAAAAAAGGTAATTGCCACAGACTTGAAAAAAAATTAACATTGTGGAAGTGGTAGAAGAATTCTAAATTTTAAAAGATCTTTGAAAAACAAATTCAAAGTGGGAACCTTGACTGTATGATTGCTACAGAAGACACTTGAGATTACTGAGGCAATTTGATTATGTATTAACTGTTATACCTACATCTTAGGTGTGGTAATAGTATATGAGTACTGAAGCATTGAGGGATACAGTGTCAGGATGTCTGCAACTTGGGGGAAAAACAAATGGATAAAATATGGGAAAATAACTTGGATGCAGAGATTTGTTGTAATATTCTTGTATCTTCAGATGTTTGAGTTTTTTCATGTTAAATTGGCATAAAAAGGGAAAGAATGCCAATCTTATATTGTATTTCCCCCCCCATAGGTTAAGTTCCATATTTAGTAAATCATACTAAGATAAGGCATTTTTATGTACCTTCAAGAAGTTTTTATTTCAAAAGTTAGCATTTTCAGTATACAGAACCTCAGAAGGAAAGTAGTAAGTACAGAGCAGTGATAAGCAGGGACGATAGGTAAAATTATTCTATAAAGGGCTAGATAAAAACACCTCAGACTTTATGAGCTGTATGATCTATCTTTGCAACTACTTAACTGTACCATTATTGTGTTCCTATAAAGCTTAAAAATCAGGTAGTGATTTGCAGTTTGCTGACCTCTGATTCAGAGCATGTCTCTGTCATAAAGTGTTTCTCATAGTGATTTTTCTTGAACTTAGCCATTACTTTCCCCGTCCTCTCTTAGAATTTAACCACTAAAAAGACAAAAGGATAATGGACTGATCTAATATGTTCATTTTCAGACTTCTAAATAATACTAGGGAGAAAAGAAGTGACAGAGCACTAGGAAATGGGCTTGGGCTAAATTATCTGTAAGATCCTTTTGTCAATCAGGTTGGCATTAAATAAATGTCAAGTACTAAAATGTTTTTCAGAACTTGGCCTTAAATCAAGTAATAATTAATTGAGTAATTCAGTTGAATATGATTCTAGTATAGCATTAATATTAAATGTATATGAAATTTTATTAACTGTAATTTACCAAAACCCTGATGAATTATGTGCCTGACACTGATAACTAAGCAATAAAGAGTTGAAGCATAATATTTCAATGTTGTGCAATATTTCAGTGCTTACAGGGAAAACCAGCAGCAAGCGCTAGAGACACTTAATGTGAAGGCTGTATTTCAGACAAGAAAATGACACAGGAAAAGTACCGTATAACTTTTCATTACAATTGATTCTGTAACATTAACTCAAAATTAAGCAAGAATCCTGGGGCTCATAGGGATTCGACAATGTGCTTCAAGGATTTTATGAAATTACATGGAAGATTCTACTTGTATTTTTGTGGATTGAGAGCAGCAGGCATCAAAAGTCACAAAGGTATCTATAACACCAAGTCTACAAGTAATATGTTACCAGCTTTCCTATTTAAACATTGAGCACCTTTTAAAAGCTCTGCTCAACCAAATTTATCCTTGGACTAAAAGGTTTAGTTGAATTGTGATAAAACTTCACTGTGTGGGGATAATGTTACAACAAAATTTTAAGAATTAACTATGCATTACCTGAAGCTTTTCAATTTCTGTTTTTGCAGCTTGCCTGGCTTTACCAATAGCACAGCCCCAGTAACCCTATTTATTAAAAAAAAAAAAAAAAAAAACTTACGTAAAGTAATCGTAAGTCATTTTGTCTACTTAAAGGATAAAGAAGACTATTAAATTCAGACTTAAAAGCAAGTATAAAGAAATACATTCCAATGAACTCCATGGGGCTTGACGAAATTAAAACACCAACCTAATTCTAGAATTTGAATTCTTTTTTTAAAAAAAGATATATCCAAAGAACAAGAAATTATGTCATCATACATATTTCAAGAAATACCGTCTTTCTTGGGGCAGAGATAAGAATGAAAAAAATTTTAGCAATGTGACAATGAAAATAGGGCTTTTAAAAAAATTATTTTTCAAGGAGATAAAAATAACTGCTTTGACTTGAGTACAATGCTCTAAAGCCTCATTTTTGTGCTGGTGTGTTGTAAAGATAATTTTTAAAAAATATGCTCATACATACTTATGAGGAGTTATTAAAAGTTCTTTTTTCAAAAATACTATATACATTTCAGAATAGCAAGATTGTTAAGAAAAGTTAGTAACAAGATGTGTATAAATTATTGAATGAAAAACCGCATTTGCCCTGTAAGCTTTGACCCAAATCAAAATGAAAAAAATATATATATAGAACAGGCACCCATAAATCCCATTTGAAATACTTTACAAAAAAACACTATTCCATTTTAGTACATTGCTAATACAGTAATGGAGGAAATGGCACATATTTAATTTTGTATTAACTCATTGCTATAAATAACACTGAAAGCCACAATCTTTCTTCTGACTTATATCCATAAGCTATTGTTATTAATGATAAAAGAAAACATTCCTTAAATACATTTTAGGGAATTTCATATAATTCAAATACAAGATTTAAAGTATTAATGAAATACCATTTAACTAGAATTAGAATTTCAGATGATCCAAAATTACTCACATATGAAACACCCGACGGGTCAATCATGTAGAGTTGTGCACCGTCATTTGCGCTGTAAGACCCTAACATGAAACTGCGTAAAAGTAAATGAAGACTTTAAGCCATACCATGAATGGAGAGGCAGATGATGTGAAACAGTGATGAAAATACAAGTAGTTTTGAAGATAAATTACTAATATACTCAGTCCTTTGATAAAGTGGTTTCAATTAAAAGCTAGTACATATTTGGTATCTCTTCAATATTCATACAGCTTTTTCTGTGTGTTTACTATTAAGCCCTCTGATGAAACTTAAGTTTCCTGGTATGTTAGGAATGTTGAGAAAGGAGTAAATGGTAAAATAGAATGAACTGAGGATGCAATAAAGGCAGAAACATTCCTGAAAAAGCCTTAAGGACAAAATTCCTGGTTGAATAAACTGAATCTGCAAAAACATTTTCCACCCAAAATTATTTTCTGGCTACTACTCAGTTTTCTTCCAGACACTTTTCTGCAATAATCCAAACTCAACAAATTAAAATTAGGCTATTAAATGATCTTATACATTAGATATTCTGAAACTGATTTTGGGGGAGGGAAGGTGGTGTCGGGCTTTAGAAAAAGAAACCAGCCTGATATCATATACCATTTCACATGTGAAATACCCAACAGGCAAATGTCCAGTTCCCACCGCTACTATCCTGCCATTTTCCACACTACTATGAGAGGTTTTTTAGAATACATATGATTGTCAGCCTCCTTAGCAATCTTATGTTCTCCTTCCCACATCTTCAGTATTATCTCTAACATTTACACTTGACACACGAAGCATACATTAACTACCTCTGAATTTCTTTAAATGTCCATGTAGTTTCATACTAGTCCCCCTTTGTTTGAAATACTGTTACCAATCCCCTACATCTCACTTTTCCTTATCATTTCCTCTCAGAAAGAGGTCATTCCCTAGTTGATGCCCCCACTATACAAGAGTACATGCCTTTATTATTTCCTCTCAAGATTTTATCTCTGAATCTATGACTGACAAATAAAAGGTAATTCTATTTAGTCTGAAAGCAAAATGTTTCATAATGTAATTTAAAAAAGCTTAATAACTAACGTAGCAAGTATCCACAGGTTTAACCTACTGCTAATAGAATATAACTCAGGTTTTCTCTAACATTTGTCCTTCAGGTGGACAGATTTCAGCAGAGCTTCCCAACTACAACAGACTAGGAAGAAGGTCATGGCCAGGTTCACTTCTGAAGAAACTGGCCACTGAAAACCTTATTAATAGCAGGGAAGCACTGTCTGATGCCAGAAGATGAGCGCCTCAGGTTGGAAGGCACTCAAAACAGAATTGGAGACACAGTGACTGTGATAGTGGGCTCAAGCATGGCAGTGGTTGTGAGGATGACAGAGGACCAGGCAGTGTTTTTTCTTCTGTTTTACATAGGGTCACTGTGAGTTGAAACTGACTTGACAGCACCTCACAGCAATTATAAAAACATCCTAGAGACAGGACTACAGCTGATTTTCTTTCCGTAACCTTTAACAGTGGCAAGTATATATGCTAGTAAATGTTTTATTTTGATCAAACGTCTTTTTATTTTAGGACAATCTAGAGTTACGACACGTCTGAGAGGCAGTACTTAAATATTTACATTTGTTCCAGGTCCCTAATGTCCCCCCAAAACAAATACTAGCACTTCATCTTAACAACAAAAACTGTGATAAATGGGGACTGTGAAATGTAATGTATATGGATTCATTACTGACTACTAGAAAACTCCATTTATGAGGATTTTACTTAAGTGTTTAAAGTATGTAAGACGGGAATTAGAAAACCGAAGTATAATTGGCTACCTGATGACACTATATAGTTAAAATTAGCTCAGTTTCCTAACACCAGAGAATGTATTATAATCAGATTAAAGTAATTTCTATGAATTCTTTATCATCACTTTTTATCTATATAGTATTTTACACTATTCAAGTAGTTTTTTTTAAAGTATAGTTTTATTTAATCCCTGTGCTATAATACTTCTTAGTAATACTTCTTAGTAATAATAGTTCATATTTTTAAGGATATATATGACTAAAATATTGGGTAAAATACTTGTAGATGTAACTGAATATCCAACAAAATGTCATACCTGCAGCCAAAAGGTCTAACAGCACTGTAGAGCGTATATGCATGTACGTACATGGCCACTCTGTCTGCAAGATGCTAAGGGGTGTGGGAGAGAAACAGAAGACCTTATTAATAAACTTCTGTTTCTGTTCAAAAGACACCTCAACATGTTATCAACTTACTTTTAGTGGAATGTTATAGCCAAAGTTTGATCTAAAGTTGGAAGCTTCTTCTCTTGCTATGTCTGCTAAAGAACGAGCATCTGCCAACAATCCTGCTACTGCCTGAAAAAGAAGTACGCAATTATTGTAGGCTTGGTTAGTATTATTGAACAAGAGCCGCAAGTTGAAAAAAAGCTCTTTGATTTTACAATGTATTCTGACATTTTGATATTTTTGTATGAGATTCTAATTTGGGTATGTATCAAGTATAACTTTATTATTTTGTCTAATAACTATAAACAGGAAGAACATTTCTATAATAAATCTTCCACTTCTCATTTACTATCAATATAAAGAATAAAACCATTGGCCCTAGTCAAGATTGATTCTTTATTTAAAGCAGTTTATGTTCAAAAAGTGACCAAAAGTTCTGGCCTAAAAGGAACAACCTCAGACTTTCATTTTCAGCCTATTAGATTGTAAACACCAATGCCAAACCAGGGAAGAAGAAAAAAAAAAAGGCAAACCACAAATGTTCCAAGACTAGGATGTGCCAGGGTGCCCTAGGATACTGCAGTGAACTCAGGTATTGTGGGACATTTTAAGTTTGAGGGAAACATCTGTTAAAGTAGTTCACAGTTTCATCCATTCCACATTCTTTTTGATGCCATCTCTATCTGAAAAGCTGAGCTTCTGTGGTAGCTGTGATAAAAGTACTGTGCAAACACCACTGTGGAACAGGAAACAAGGTTGGCAGCATCTAATCTGGTTTCAAAGTTTGAGAAATTATATAGTACACATCAGTAATTGTCTTGGGAAAAAATCTGTGTTAGAATAAGCACAGCCAGAAAGCTCCTTGGAAGTGAGGATAGTGAGACTTCATCTCACACACTTCGGACATGTGGTCAGGAGGAACCAATCCCTAGAGAATGACATCATGCTTGGTAAAGTAGAGTGTCAGTGAAAAAGACAGACTCTCAATAAGGCAGACTGACACAATGACTGCAATAATGGGCTCAAATGTGGCAATGATTGTAAGGATGATGCAGGACTAGGCAGTGTTGCGTTTTGCTGTACACAGGGTTACTGTGAGTCAGAACAAACTAGATGGCACCTAACAACAATAAATCATTAATTGTGATTGTTAAAAAATAATAACACATTTTTTTCCTTCAGTGTATGTGCCTTTTTTGTTTTCAAACAGTTAACTATGTTTCTAGGACACAAATATAAGTTGTATAGGCATAAAAAAAAAAATCCTGCTGCTGGGTCAATTCAGACATACAGTGACCCTATGGGACAGAGCAGAACTGACCCATAGGATTTCAAAGGCTATGATCTTTACAAAAAAAGACTACCACATCTTTCTACAACATTGGCTCATGAGTTTGAACTGCCTATCTTTCAGTTAGCAACCAAGAGCTGTAGCCACTGTGCCACCAGGGCTCCTGTATGGACCTAACTACTTAATAAACATGATCATTAGGCTATTTATTTTGGCCTAGGGAAGCCATAAAAATTACTAAGATACTAAGAGTACCACCAAGAAAGTTTGGAAATTCCATCTTAGGAGATCTGCAGAATTTAAAAGCTAATGATGCCAGAATTTATCATTTTACTAGGTAGCTATTTTTTAAACTGCTATCTAGTAATAATTATAGTTCTTAACACATACTGAACATTCATTACATGCAGTGCATTTTACAAAATTATTTCTAACTTTCCAACAAATATGTCAGGTTGGTACTTATTACCACCTTCATTTTGCAAATGAAGAAACCTGGATGGTTTTAGCATATGATTTTTTAAAAATACACCTGAAGTTTTTCTACAAAATAAAAGAATGCATGATTCACTAGTTCCCACCTACCAGCTAGGCTACAATATGGCAAATTTCATCAAAACTTATCAGTTTTATTGGTAATAATAAATTTGTTCAGGAGAGAATGTGTTCAGAAAAAAATTCTTTGAAGAAACTAAAAATTCATCTGTAGTTTCACAGTTCACTGGATATATTTATCAGTCCTTTATGTGTACACATGTAAAACACACATTTTATTTAGAAACCCCAAAGCAGAGTGAATACTATACACAGGGTAGTATTCTGCAGCATGGGCTTTGAAATCATGCATGTAGACCCAAATTTGAATCTGAGTTTTTTTCTCTTCTGAGAATTGTGTGGAAAATAGGATTAATACTGCCTTTCCTGGGTTGTCAAGATTAAAAGAGAATCTATATAGAATCCAGCATAGTGTCTACCACGTAAGTGTTCTCTTTACTTTTTATTTAAGAAAATAATGCTGTTATTTCCATCTGTTGAAACCAAACTTTCTTTTCAGTTAGAAGGGTTAGAACCCTTTATTTTTCCCCCTTAACTATAGATGATATCAGTATTCATAGTAATGTATTTATATATTAAATGGCTTGGTTTGCAACTAGGCAAGAGTCACTGCTTTGGCATCAGCTGCATAAAATAAATAATGTGATACTGTTGTTGTTGTTGTTGTTATGTGCCATCAAGTCGGCCCCAACTCACAGCCACCCCTCCCTGGGTTGCCAAGGCAGTATCACTACCGAAGTAGATTGCCCAACCTTCCTTCCGAGGAGTGGCTGGTGGGTTTGAACTGCCAGCCTTCTGGTCAGCAGTCAAGTGCCTTAGGCACTGTGCTACCAGAGCTCCCAAAGCTATTTAAAAAGATGTGTTCACTTTCCCCTCCATTACACATCCTTTCCCAGTGCTCCACTTAACTATACCGATGTTCTCTATCTGATAGAATCTTCAGTGTATCTAT
This sequence comes from Orycteropus afer afer, assembly GCF_000298275.1. Classification (NCBI taxonomy): domain Eukaryota; kingdom Metazoa; phylum Chordata; class Mammalia; order Tubulidentata; family Orycteropodidae; genus Orycteropus; species Orycteropus afer. Next base: position 2,344,120 of record NW_006921901.1, on the reverse strand, counting down.
TGCCACAGTTATATAAAAAAGCTAAAGAGCCCTTTGCCTCTCAAACATACACCTCCATTGGGGATCTGTGCTCCCAACATCTTTCAAGACACACTCCTCACTCCATATCCCTTTTTCTAAGAGCAACTTTGTTTTTAACCTGTCACCAATCATGTTATGAAAATGCTACCTATATTTAAGACAGTGAATTATTCAAAACCAGTAAATCTCTGTGATAACTTCTGGGAATTACTTTTGTGGCTGCTCTTAGATCAGAGGCTTCTGCTTCAATGGTAAAGAAATAAATGGGTTCTTATAGCCATATTTTAATCTATTTGCCAACTATTTATTTCAAAAGAAATTGAACAATAAGGCAAAAAGAAATTTTTTAGACCTTACCATTCCAACATGCCGATCAACGTTAAAAAGTCGTTTGTTGGAACCTTCTTCATAAAGTTTAGAAAGGACTAATTTTTCTACCCCAAAGACAACACCATCTTTACACCTGATTCCAATAGCTGTACTGAAATAAGTAGAAGAAAATCACTTTAACTTAAAGTAAAAGAAACTCAGTAATCTTAAGTTTAAAAAAAAAAAAAAACCAAACAGCAAAATAGGTAGCATTTAGTTTTATAAAAAGCATGTCATATACTTTAAAACATAAAAATTAAAAAGGGGAAACAACCTAGAGTTTGATAAATTAAATCCACACAAACATTTTTCTATGACAAATACTAGCATATCAATTGACATACAAAGGTAGTAGTAATATAAGTGGAAAAAGACTGTAACAAAATATATGCAATATAGCAGAGTGTATGGCATATGATAGCCATGTTGTAAGGAAATGTTGAATAAATTCATGCCCATTAAAACTGGTACATAATACGAATAAACTAACTAACTCACTGCCATTAAGTTTAACTTGACTAACAGCGACCCTTCCTTGGGTTTCTGAGGTAGTATCACTACAGAAGTAGATTGCCCAACCTTCCGAGGAGTGGCTGATGGATTTGAACCACCAGCCTTCTGGTTAGCAGTCAAATGCCTTAAGCACTATGCTACCAGACCTCCTTAATATGCATAGAAAGGCTATCTATATGATGATACTGGAAGAATTCTGTTTAATTCTTTTTTACTCATTTGTTAGTTTTTCTGTAATGAGCATATATTCCTTGTAATAAGTATACAAAATCAAATGTTTTGCTACAACTGTTTAACAAATCTTAAAATAACCTCTTAAGTTCAAGATGAAAATGTATTAATTATTCTTCCAATACTTTTTAATAAAGGAAACAACCAATGGCCATATATAATAAGCAATACTTGGTAGTGTAATTTTTTGGTTAAATTATTCCAACTTTTCTATTTTTGATAACAGTCTAAATCTCATTGATTTTCATTACTTCTCCATTATCCCTCATGTTGAGCTTCCACTTGCTATTACTTTTCACCGAAAATTTCTCTTACTATCACTTCATTTATCATTTTAGGACTAAACTGAATACATCTTTTCCCCTCTCCAATCCAGCTTGTCTAACATGATCAACTTAATTCCTAGCCTCGTTTTATTTTGTCATTACCATAATATAAAAAGTAGTCCTTAATTTGAGGGGACTATGTGTCAGTCACAAGCCTTTCTGAAAATCCGATAAAACTGGCTTTTCTCCCGAAAAAAATAAAACATGCACAGACACAAGTTTTGCAAAGAATTTAACATATTCTTCTCTTGTACTTTAGGTCAATTCAACAGCTCCCCTTCAAGTTTAAACTCCTTTGCCTTTGAAACATTCTCAGAATCTAGTAAAAGCCCATCCAGCTTTTTCAACTTCCTATTATAAATCATGTACTCAACTGAATTTCACCTCATTGTTACCCCTCTGTTCATTTTTGCCTGTGTCTTTAGTGACGTTATCCTGGGTAGTAAAATTCATTTCTGCCTCACAGCTGCATATTTAAATAAATTTCCACAAATTTTTGCAAATTCACTTGACCTTAAGCTCTACAGACTTCATGAAGTCTTTCCAATTTATCATCTTTCTTACTTTACAAAATCTAAAATATGCTTTATTTTAAACTAAAAGTTTTCAAACTGTGATCTGTGAACCTCCTGGGAATCCCTGAAGACCCATTCAAGGGATCTATGAGGTCAAAGTCATTTTGAAATTAATACAGAACCACTATGTGCCTAGTCCACTGTGTGGGTATTTGCACTGCTAGTGCAAAAAAAGAAAAAAGCATTAGTGGGTAAAACTGCTGGCATTTTGCAGTGTAGTAAAATACTTAGTGTGGCTTTTCTACCCGTAAGTCATTGTAAACTCCAAGGTGGGACCTGCTGTGAGCAACTGAGGAGCTCCTGATTGCTAAAGTTGTCCACCTGGAGTATTTCTGTTGGAAGTGGCACAAAACAATGTTCTGGGAGGTGCCCACTCTCTCTCATGTGCTTAGAGTTCTGATGCTATGATTGGCTAGTTTGGCCACGCGGGCAGAACTCTCTCTGACTGCTGGTTGAGGAAGACGTGCTGCTGAAAGAGACACACGCTACTGAAAGAGACACGCGTTGCTGAGTGAGACACCGAGGGACCAGCACTGCTGGGAAAGAGACTGTGAGAGACTGTTGGCTGAGGGACGGTGGGCTGGGAGAGAGACTGAGCATTCTTCCTGAACTTGAATTGTAACCTGGTGCTTCCCTAATAAACCTCATAATCTGTGAGTTCTGTGTGGCCATGCAGCGAATTATCGAACCCAGGAGAGAGGTGGTGGTGCTTTGGTAGGAACAGTTGGTGAAAAAGCTGGAGGGAGGCAGCATGTCCGGCCTCCCAGTAATAGGCCTTAGGCTATTGATGGTGATTCTGCCTTCCTCTTGTGGAATTAGAAGAAGTCAGAACATGTGGCCTCCTTGCCATTTTTGCACATTTTTAACACAATGCAAGGCAATGGCAACAAACTGTACTAGTAAACTATTAGTCATTGCATTCTTCACTGCGGTGCTCTTGCCATTTAAAAAAAAAAAAAATCACTGCCGTCGGGTCAATTCTGACTCATAGTGACCCCCATAGGGTTTTCCAAGGCTATAAATCTTTGCGGAAGCAGACTGCCACTATTTAAGAATGTCCTTGATGAAGCAGTAATTAATTAAATCTTGACCCTCTCAACACCTATTGTTTTAAATTCTGGAAATGAAATGGAAAGTAGTCATAAAGCACTTCTGCTGTACATTGGCATACGATGGTTGCCTCCAGGAAAAAGCACTTGTATAACTGTTAAAGTTAAGTTTTCTCATAGAACACTGTTTTTACCTTAAGAGAGTATCAGCCAAAGTATGGTTATGTATTAGACAAGGAGCCCTGGTGGTGCAGTAGTTAAGAACTTTGCTGCCAACTGAAAGGTCAATAGTTTGAACCCAACAGCTGCTCAACGGGAGAAAGATGTGGCAGCAGCCTGGGAAACCCTCTGGGGCAGTTCCAATCTGTATTACAGGGTTGTTATGAATTGGAATAAACCAGATGGCAACAGGTTTTTTTGGTTTATATGGCAGACACTTTTTCTAAAGTGAATTAAAATGAGCTTATCACAAGAAAAACTGACAGTATTTCTTGCCAATGATTATTAGAGTTTTCAAGCAAAAATTACAATGTAAGATAATTTACATCCATCACTATGAATTGTCTGCTTCCCAGCAACTATAAACTTTTCTGATGCGATCAGTGGAGATAGTAACAAATGTGATTTTTTGACAGTTTATAATGAAATGTGTCAACATTTGGAAGTACTATGTAACTCAGTGAACCAGTATTTTCCAACTGACCAATTCATGATATTACAAATCACACATGCCTAAAAGATCTATTCAGAGAACACCACAGCTAAATGGATTTTAATGTAACAGAGTATAAAATCACTGATACAGTTTCAGATTCCAGATTGCAACTAAGCTTTAAGAAATTGCTAATTATCCAGTTTGGGTGTATTATCAAAGGACAACATCCCATACAGGCTATTAAAATACTTTTCCAGTTACCTATCTATATGAAGCCTAATTTGTTTCACATGCTTCAACAAAAATAACTGACTGAACACACAAGCAAATATAAGAATCCAAGTGTTTTTTATAAAGCTACGCATTAAGAGATTTGCAAAAATGTAAAATAATGCCACTGTTCTCAAAATTATTTTTATATTTTAGAAAAGTTATTTTTCATTTAGAATGTTATTTATACATTTTGTAACTTCTAATAAAATAATTTATTTAGGTAAAATAATATATTATTTATATTAACATGTTAATTGAGTTTGTTATTGTTAATTTTTTTCACTTTGTTTTAATTTATAATACGGTAAATAATGATAGAACCTATAACCTGCATAAATAAAAGCTCTCTGAGGTCCTTAATAAAATTTTAAAGAGTAAAGGTGTCTTGAGACCAGAATTTTATGTACATTTTTTGTCCTAAACAATCTAGTCATTTTAGTTTTATGGCACAAGTTTCATCTGACTCCTCCATGAAACCAAAGGTGAAAATTATAATTCAGTCTTTCCCTTTTCTTCTTTTTCAGAGGCATAATGTACTTTATAAAATAGTTATGATGATACTATACATATTTTTAACAATTGTGCTTTTAGTATTTACTTGCACGTTGTTAACTATTTGTTCTGGTACTTCCTATGCTTAACATAAAGTAAGCATAACCAGACTTCATCTCACCTACTTTGGTCATGTTGTCAGAAGGGACCATTCCCTAGAGAAGGGTATCATGTCTTTTCTCCCTATGAGACTCTGGATCGAATCACCAACCTTCACGTTAGCAGCAGAGCACCACCAGGGCTCTTCTGTTACCAAAACAAAAAAAACAAACTCACTGCCATCAAGTTGGTTCGGACACACAGCAACCCCTCTTTGGGTTTCCAAGGTGGTATCTCTATGGAAGTAGATTGCCCAATCTTCCTTCCGAGGAGTGGCTGGTGGGTTTGAACTGCCAGCCTTCTGGTCAGCAGTCAAGTGCCTTAGGCACTGTGCTACCAGAGCTCCCAAAGCTATTTAAAAAGATGTGTTCACTTTCCCCTCCATTACACATCCTTTCCCAGTGCTCCACTTAACTATACCGATGTTCTCTATCTGATAGAATCTTCAGTGTATCTATTGCCACAGTTATATAAAAAAGCTAAAGAGCCCTTTGCCTCTCAAACATACACCTCCATTGGGGATCTGTGCTCCCAACATCTTTCAAGACACACTCCTCACTCCATATCCCTTTTTCTAAGAGCAACTTTGTTTTTAACCTGTCACCAATCATGTTATGAAAATGCTACCTATATTTAAGACAGTGAATTATTCAAAACCAGTAAATCTCTGTGATAACTTCTGGGAATTACTTTTGTGGCTGCTCTTAGATCAGAGGCTTCTGCTTCAATGGTAAAGAAATAAATGGGTTCTTATAGCCATATTTTAATCTATTTGCCAACTATTTATTTCAAAAGAAATTGAACAATAAGGCAAAAAGAAATTTTTTAGACCTTACCATTCCAACATGCCGATCAACGTTAAAAAGTCGTTTGTTGGAACCTTCTTCATAAAGTTTAGAAAGGACTAATTTTTCTACCCCAAAGACAACACCATCTTTACACCTGATTCCAATAGCTGTACTGAAATAAGTAGAAGAAAATCACTTTAACTTAAAGTAAAAGAAACTCAGTAATCTTAAGTTTAAAAAAAAAAAAAAACCAAACAGCAAAATAGGTAGCATTTAGTTTTATAAAAAGCATGTCATATACTTTAAAACATAAAAATTAAAAAGGGGAAACAACCTAGAGTTTGATAAATTAAATCCACACAAACATTTTTCTATGACAAATACTAGCATATCAATTGACATACAAAGGTAGTAGTAATATAAGTGGAAAAAGACTGTAACAAAATATATGCAATATAGCAGAGTGTATGGCATATGATAGCCATGTTGTAAGGAAATGTTGAATAAATTCATGCCCATTAAAACTGGTACATAATACGAATAAACTAACTAACTCACTGCCATTAAGTTTAACTTGACTAACAGCGACCCTTCCTTGGGTTTCTGAGGTAGTATCACTACAGAAGTAGATTGCCCAACCTTCCGAGGAGTGGCTGATGGATTTGAACCACCAGCCTTCTGGTTAGCAGTCAAATGCCTTAAGCACTATGCTACCAGACCTCCTTAATATGCATAGAAAGGCTATCTATATGATGATACTGGAAGAATTCTGTTTAATTCTTTTTTACTCATTTGTTAGTTTTTCTGTAATGAGCATATATTCCTTGTAATAAGTATACAAAATCAAATGTTTTGCTACAACTGTTTAACAAATCTTAAAATAACCTCTTAAGTTCAAGATGAAAATGTATTAATTATTCTTCCAATACTTTTTAATAAAGGAAACAACCAATGGCCATATATAATAAGCAATACTTGGTAGTGTAATTTTTTGGTTAAATTATTCCAACTTTTCTATTTTTGATAACAGTCTAAATCTCATTGATTTTCATTACTTCTCCATTATCCCTCATGTTGAGCTTCCACTTGCTATTACTTTTCACCGAAAATTTCTCTTACTATCACTTCATTTATCATTTTAGGACTAAACTGAATACATCTTTTCCCCTCTCCAATCCAGCTTGTCTAACATGATCAACTTAATTCCTAGCCTCGTTTTATTTTGTCATTACCATAATATAAAAAGTAGTCCTTAATTTGAGGGGACTATGTGTCAGTCACAAGCCTTTCTGAAAATCCGATAAAACTGGCTTTTCTCCCGAAAAAAATAAAACATGCACAGACACAAGTTTTGCAAAGAATTTAACATATTCTTCTCTTGTACTTTAGGTCAATTCAACAGCTCCCCTTCAAGTTTAAACTCCTTTGCCTTTGAAACATTCTCAGAATCTAGTAAAAGCCCATCCAGCTTTTTCAACTTCCTATTATAAATCATGTACTCAACTGAATTTCACCTCATTGTTACCCCTCTGTTCATTTTTGCCTGTGTCTTTAGTGACGTTATCCTGGGTAGTAAAATTCATTTCTGCCTCACAGCTGCATATTTAAATAAATTTCCACAAATTTTTGCAAATTCACTTGACCTTAAGCTCTACAGACTTCATGAAGTCTTTCCAATTTATCATCTTTCTTACTTTACAAAATCTAAAATATGCTTTATTTTAAACTAAAAGTTTTCAAACTGTGATCTGTGAACCTCCTGGGAATCCCTGAAGACCCATTCAAGGGATCTATGAGGTCAAAGTCATTTTGAAATTAATACAGAACCACTATGTGCCTAGTCCACTGTGTGGGTATTTGCACTGCTAGTGCAAAAAAAGAAAAAAGCATTAGTGGGTAAAACTGCTGGCATTTTGCAGTGTAGTAAAATACTTAGTGTGGCTTTTCTACCCGTAAGTCATTGTAAACTCCAAGGTGGGACCTGCTGTGAGCAACTGAGGAGCTCCTGATTGCTAAAGTTGTCCACCTGGAGTATTTCTGTTGGAAGTGGCACAAAACAATGTTCTGGGAGGTGCCCACTCTCTCTCATGTGCTTAGAGTTCTGATGCTATGATTGGCTAGTTTGGCCACGCGGGCAGAACTCTCTCTGACTGCTGGTTGAGGAAGACGTGCTGCTGAAAGAGACACACGCTACTGAAAGAGACACGCGTTGCTGAGTGAGACACCGAGGGACCAGCACTGCTGGGAAAGAGACTGTGAGAGACTGTTGGCTGAGGGACGGTGGGCTGGGAGAGAGACTGAGCATTCTTCCTGAACTTGAATTGTAACCTGGTGCTTCCCTAATAAACCTCATAATCTGTGAGTTCTGTGTGGCCATGCAGCGAATTATCGAACCCAGGAGAGAGGTGGTGGTGCTTTGGTAGGAACAGTTGGTGAAAAAGCTGGAGGGAGGCAGCATGTCCGGCCTCCCAGTAATAGGCCTTAGGCTATTGATGGTGATTCTGCCTTCCTCTTGTGGAATTAGAAGAAGTCAGAACATGTGGCCTCCTTGCCATTTTTGCACATTTTTAACACAATGCAAGGCAATGGCAACAAACTGTACTAGTAAACTATTAGTCATTGCATTCTTCACTGCGGTGCTCTTGCCATTTAAAAAAAAAAAAAATCACTGCCGTCGGGTCAATTCTGACTCATAGTGACCCCCATAGGGTTTTCCAAGGCTATAAATCTTTGCGGAAGCAGACTGCCACTATTTAAGAATGTCCTTGATGAAGCAGTAATTAATTAAATCTTGACCCTCTCAACACCTATTGTTTTAAATTCTGGAAATGAAATGGAAAGTAGTCATAAAGCACTTCTGCTGTACATTGGCATACGATGGTTGCCTCCAGGAAAAAGCACTTGTATAACTGTTAAAGTTAAGTTTTCTCATAGAACACTGTTTTTACCTTAAGAGAGTATCAGCCAAAGTATGGTTATGTATTAGACAAGGAGCCCTGGTGGTGCAGTAGTTAAGAACTTTGCTGCCAACTGAAAGGTCAATAGTTTGAACCCAACAGCTGCTCAACGGGAGAAAGATGTGGCAGCAGCCTGGGAAACCCTCTGGGGCAGTTCCAATCTGTATTACAGGGTTGTTATGAATTGGAATAAACCAGATGGCAACAGGTTTTTTTGGTTTATATGGCAGACACTTTTTCTAAAGTGAATTAAAATGAGCTTATCACAAGAAAAACTGACAGTATTTCTTGCCAATGATTATTAGAGTTTTCAAGCAAAAATTACAATGTAAGATAATTTACATCCATCACTATGAATTGTCTGCTTCCCAGCAACTATAAACTTTTCTGATGCGATCAGTGGAGATAGTAACAAATGTGATTTTTTGACAGTTTATAATGAAATGTGTCAACATTTGGAAGTACTATGTAACTCAGTGAACCAGTATTTTCCAACTGACCAATTCATGATATTACAAATCACACATGCCTAAAAGATCTATTCAGAGAACACCACAGCTAAATGGATTTTAATGTAACAGAGTATAAAATCACTGATACAGTTTCAGATTCCAGATTGCAACTAAGCTTTAAGAAATTGCTAATTATCCAGTTTGGGTGTATTATCAAAGGACAACATCCCATACAGGCTATTAAAATACTTTTCCAGTTACCTATCTATATGAAGCCTAATTTGTTTCACATGCTTCAACAAAAATAACTGACTGAACACACAAGCAAATATAAGAATCCAAGTGTTTTTTATAAAGCTACGCATTAAGAGATTTGCAAAAATGTAAAATAATGCCACTGTTCTCAAAATTATTTTTATATTTTAGAAAAGTTATTTTTCATTTAGAATGTTATTTATACATTTTGTAACTTCTAATAAAATAATTTATTTAGGTAAAATAATATATTATTTATATTAACATGTTAATTGAGTTTGTTATTGTTAATTTTTTTCACTTTGTTTTAATTTATAATACGGTAAATAATGATAGAACCTATAACCTGCATAAATAAAAGCTCTCTGAGGTCCTTAATAAAATTTTAAAGAGTAAAGGTGTCTTGAGACCAGAATTTTATGTACATTTTTTGTCCTAAACAATCTAGTCATTTTAGTTTTATGGCACAAGTTTCATCTGACTCCTCCATGAAACCAAAGGTGAAAATTATAATTCAGTCTTTCCCTTTTCTTCTTTTTCAGAGGCATAATGTACTTTATAAAATAGTTATGATGATACTATACATATTTTTAACAATTGTGCTTTTAGTATTTACTTGCACGTTGTTAACTATTTGTTCTGGTACTTCCTATGCTTAACATAAAGTAAGCATAACCAGACTTCATCTCACCTACTTTGGTCATGTTGTCAGAAGGGACCATTCCCTAGAGAAGGGTATCATGTCTTTTCTCCCTATGAGACTCTGGATCGAATCACCAACCTTCACGTTAGCAGCAGAGCACCACCAGGGCTCTTCTGTTACCAAAACAAAAAAAACAAACTCACTGCCATCAAGTTGGTTCGGACACACAGCAACCCCTCTTTGGGTTTCCAAGGTGGTATCTCTATGGAAGTAGATTGCCCAATCTTCCTTCCGAGGAGTGGCTGGTGGGTTTGAACTGCCAGCCTTCTGGT